>NC_069129.1:31445545-31777257 GCF_026914265.1 Mya arenaria | reverse complement strand
AGCTGATTTAATTATATGTCTGCAAACGAAATGTCTTATTGGCATATTTCGATGTACTCTTGTTTTGAACTTACGTGAAACTTAATCTTTAACATTTACCATTTTAACATCATGCACTGATTTTTTCTTTTCAATTGGCACCTTCAGCTGATTTAATTATATGTCTGCAAACGAAATGTCTTATTTGACATATTTTGATGTACTCTTGTTTTGAAACTACGTGGACTGTTCGGCATTATCTCTCACATTGACTTTTGACTCTGATTTTACATTTCAATCTACAATCCTCAACTGATTTAGATATATGTCTGAACGAAATATCTTATTGACATGTTCCGATTTCTTCCATTCTTCTTATTACGACTAACAATTCTGGTTTTGGCCAAATGAAGTGAGTGATTTGCAACTAACTCTTATCGATACACGTCATGTATGAAACTGATTTATCCTGGAAAAGCCTGATCTGAAATGTAAATAAAAATAGGCACATATCGAATGAGGGTATGTATTTTCTGCTATATAACTCACTTGCAATTTACTCTTGTGTTGTCTATGCTTCCACTCCTTTCCGGAGAGGTGCGTGGAAATCCCGGCCCTACACCATCTCTGTCGCCCACTCATTCTAATGGTGTTGATGGTGATTAAAGGGACTCGCTCAAGTTTTTGGACCAAAAAATGGTTTTCTAGTTAAAACATCTGAAAACACTTCTTGAATCTATCATTATTTTATCTATCATATCGAAGTTTTGCAAAACTGAAAAATACAATTAAAGCTTAAAATACACTTTGGTTTTAGTGGGATGCGAACTCATGCCAGTCAAGTTAAGAATTTTTTTAATCGACTTTTTTACCATCAGGTCACAAGGCTTTAAACAACACTGTGGACACTTTGACCTTTTAACAATACATTTATAACATCACGTAATAATGTCACTCAACCAATAAAGCAACCACAGATCTTTACAAAGCCTTTTGTAACACTATTGAAAAGTGTTGTATTCAAAATGTTTGCTGAAGGATTCCAGCTGTCAGTATCTTAGTTTGAAACACCCCTTATGATTTGCCACACTTTTCATAATAAAAACGTATATTTCACTAACCATGAGCGAGTCCCTTTAAAGATTAGTCCATTACTTTCTATGTACAAAGCTTTAACAGTAAAAATACATACTGTAAGCTGATGAAAGTAACTTTGGCATCATAGCTTTTACTGAAACATGGCTGACTTCAAACATTGAATAATCAGAATTGGTAATTCCTGCCTTTCACACTCTTTTTCAGAAGAGACAGACCGACTGACCACAACTGACCGCCACGAAGGTACTATTATTTGCATTAAGTCTGACATTAATGGATTAGATTGACGGCATCTTAAAGTTAACGACATAGAATGTGTTTGGCTCTGATTTCGCGTAATAAATAGACGTCTAATGCAAGTACTGGTTTAGAGGCCTCCCAATTCAAATTCATTTGTTTCGAAATGCATCAACAACTCAATAGCACTGATATTTGATACTGGTTTAAAGAGAAAAGAGGACGTTTTTGATTTCAGTGTAAGATCCTTTTTAATTTCATCAGTTTCATAGAAAAACATATTTTCACGAGTGGCGAAGTTAAATCCATGATCAAGGGGAAGTAACTACAATAGATTTTAAAAGTAGTTCTTAAAGTTGATATTTTCACGCCTTTGTTTGCAGTGAAAATATCAAATTAATATTTTCACTGTTTTAATTTCACTAATAAAACTTTCATCGAAAGGCATCAAAGAATAAGTATCACCTGGGATTTCAACATTGATATAAACAAACCGAATAACAGCAACAATACGAAAGAAGTGAGTATTATTTATTCAATGGCCATTAAATGGAGAAAACAAACACATCATCGAATGGAACAGAATGTTATCACTGTTTACGCAAACCATATAATTGTAAATATATATTTTTTAATAATAAAGCGAATTTAGTTTGACTGAAAGAATAACAACCACTTTAGTTTTACACATTATAAATGTTTGATCTTTATTCGTTGGTTTATAACATTATGATTTAAGTCCATAACGATTTATTTATTTTAATTTAATGTATTTTCCTGTTTAACTTATTTGACTCTAATGATCAAAGCAAAAAAAAATGTATTTGATTTAGATACAGATAAAAAGATATTAGCGATTATTTTGGCGTTTTTTTAATGTGAATTTTGTGGCCACGTAGCTACTTATTAAACAAAAACATTAATAAAGGCTTATTATTGCAAACTGTACCTAAATCATATGTTCATGCATTGATATACTTATTGGCACAACCTATATTGTGCGCCTTTAAAGTATCATTTTCTGCTTATATCATATTATATTTAATGCTCTTTCATGCTGTTTGATTTTGTCATGCAAGTGTACAGTACGAATGTATGCTTTCGTGTGTCAGGTATTTTCACTGACAATAACAAATATCCATTCCACATTCCTAGCACATTCTTAGAGCAATTACCGGAGAAGCTCAACTCCTTCAAAACATCAAGCGTTAAAAACTCCATGAAGAAGCGAATGTTGTCATCGAAAATATATGATATAAAAGATAATGTACGATATTGATGTTGAATTGTATGGACAATATATTAAACTGTTTATGCTTTTTACTGTTGGACGAATTTCAAATAATTATACAAAAACCGTTATACACAAAACATGAACAACACATTTTGCGTCAGTTTACAGGCAATATTACACAAATTTCAAGAAAATTATGTTCACACCCCATTCATTACTAACAAAATAACAGATAATTATTTTTTGGAGAAATTCATAGATATGTTACATTTATTTAAGGTGGAAATTCAACAAACTTTAGGATTTCTCATGAACACATATGTCTTTAAACATATAGAAAAACGACATAAACAGAAATCAATCGGATCACCTTGGCATTTACCATTGCAAACAACCTCGGATGTATGTTCATGCATTAGTAGAAAGTACAACGCAATCTGCTTGCTGCGTAGTAACATAAAAAATAATAGATTGTAAATCGACCAAATTCGTCCGAGATTGTTTTTGATGGAGATAGCCGATTGAATCAGTGATTTGAATAATAACATGTAAAGTTTAGATCATACTAATTTCTTTTAGCTTGATTGTGACGAAAGCCGATAGCTGATAGAAAAGCATTCGGAGCTCCTCGCCCATTTTCATCGAAACAACCTCGGATGTATTTGGACGGTTTACATACTCAAAACAGTTAAACTTTATGACTTATCTCTTGGAAATCTTAATTATGTTTGCAATAATACACTTCACTGGCAATCAATTTAAACTTTGATCAATAAATACAGCTTTAAAACACTACATTTAATTAGTGATATAATTAAAAAAAATACAAACTACTTCAACTGATGTATCGGCATACATCCGAGGTTGTTTTCGATAAAAATGGTAGAGGAGTTCCGAATGATAGCAAAGAAACCATGCTGGTGACGATTTTGAGAAGAGGCCATGAGTAAGTTCCCCTGATGGAGATCGAAGGTGACAGTCGGCCACCTATACTTCTAGGCCATCATGTCAAGATTTTCGGACGGAATAATCTCAAATGCCACATTATAATTTTTACATGTCAGAAATCTGGATTTATTTTTGCCACATTCAAGATCACATATTTCAGATTTCTTTCCCGTATTTAATAATATTATCTGAACATCGTGATAGTCGATCAAAAAAGATACTTTTGTGGTGTAAAACAGGTTCATCAAAGATTTAAGGTAATCCATCCAACATTATTACAAATATACGTTACATGTAAAGTAACAATTTGAAGTTACAAAATGTTATGTTTGAATATTTTTAAAGTTTCACCCAGAGCTTTTTTATATAGATATTATGTTATTTAAGATTTTTTAATAAAAATGCAATATATCATGATAGTAAAATTTATTTTTATTACCTCCCTTTATATATCGTATCATAAAAGTAGCGTCATAATGGTGTTATTCAAAAATGTATTGCATCCAAAATTAGTATAATGGTTCATTAATATACAAAAAAAACATAGATTAATCCCAATGTTAATATCTAAAATGCATTTGTCCATATTTGCATCTAATTGTGGATGGCTTACCTTAATGTAAGTTTCTAATTAAGGCTTTACATGTACATCGTAAGTCAATAATGCATTAAAACTTTTAAAGCTTCATTTTACGTGTAACATATGTTTAGTATGTCAGTGTTTCAAAAGGTATTTTCAGTCACAAACATTTTACAAATACTCTGAACATCGCAAACGCAAACAATAGACTCATTAAGACGCCATTTGGTCGTGGCGATATGGCGGAAGCAGCGTTTTTGCATTGGTATGCGGTACTTCCGGCGGCTTGAGAGAAGCTCCAGGACCCGCAGCGCGGAAAGTTTGGAGGGGGAGGCGCTATTTCATGAGATTCCCCTACCTGTATGACCATCGCCAGACCGAGTTGCATGTGAAAGTCCACGTGACAGTGGAACAGCCAGAAACCTGCAATTAAGGTATTCTTGTATTTTTGTATATTTTTTATATTAAATATTTCTGTGCATTTCCCATATCTATATTTATATAACGACGGCGATAGCAACAACAACAAAAAAGTTGCATATGTAAGTCCATGTAACAATTAAACAGCCAGAAAGTACGGATGCCCGATATGGAATTATTATTCTAAGACTGATATAATATAACGTAGAAATTGCTCATAGCCACTGTGTGAAATATATCCAAAGACTATGACAACAACGACGACGATGACGAAAACGCCAACAACAAGAGCAACAACAGCAAAGACATATATTTGCTATAACGGCGATTTGACATGGGGTTCATTTGATACCAGATTCAATTTGTTGTGCTATAAATAAACCTAGGTGAAAAAATATATGGACGTTAAAATTTGCCTATTTGAGGTAGTGTCACGAATAAATTGCAAACATGGTACTCCATTGTGAACCATTCTCATTCATCAGAGGTTTGATAATGATAATGTGGTACGCATAACATCATCACTCTGGTGAACGAGAATATTGTTAACAGAAATGGAACCATTGACCATTGATAAAGCATACTGCTGGTGTGTTGTCGGCCATTAAAATATGAAAATATATCCAATTGATGAGTTACGTTATTTATAAAAATATGACAAAGTTGTACTTTCACTAATGAAGACTCTAACAAATATCATTTCTATGGTTTCCTAAAAAATAAGTGTACTTTTATGACTTTGAATATGATAGTTTCATATCCTGTAATTAAGGAAAATGTGTACTTTTGTTTCGTTCTGTTTGAACGTTAATCTTTATGAAAAGAAGCTTTATGAAGGCTGTGTTTAGTATCAATAGTTAAGGTACTTCCAACCGTTTACTTTCTTTTTATTTCGATCATAACTGACATGTTAATGGAGTTTTACGGAACAGAAAACATAGTGATATTAACAAACGCAAAATGCTTTACGAATAAAGTACATATCCATTTCTGTTAAAGTTCAGTTTAAAACCTTTAAGACGAAAACATTAAAAACCATAGAATACATGACAAGACAAAAAACAGAACAACAATATACCTAGTTTTCTCCCACCCCAGATAAGTAGATTAAAAAAATAACCATTACTAAAACAAATTAAGATTAAATGGTGTGTGTTTTCGGAAAAATGTTAGCTTTCCCAATTACTCTACTAAAAATACATCAGCAAGACATAGCATGCACTTCAAGGCTTTCTTCTCAATTCTGTCTCCACTTGATGTTGTGTTCACAATTCACATGTTTTCTTTACATGCATAACATATTTAGTCATTGTTTATTTTGATTATGCCCAAATAATGTATTACTGAATTAATTATAAAATCGAAATAAATATTGTCTAAACAAAATTAAACCATTCAAGGCCGCTCAAAATAAACACGCATTATTACCAGGATTGTCAGCCTTGAATCTGATAATTGTGTAGCCTCCGTCTGGCACCACGGCTGTGTCTTTCTGTACAGGGTACAAAATATTACGATTCAGCTTCCCCCTCGAGTCCAGTTATTCAATCAGAGACCGGTCTAAGGTGTCATTCAGCTGAAAGTGTCATTCAGCTGAAAGTACAACGTAAATTAAGCATTGTGTAATTGGCATTTTATATCGTATTCGCCCTTTTTATTGTACCCACATCTTTTGTTATCTAAAGCTGAATGGATATAACTCGAAGATTACTTGGCAAGTGAACAATGTATGGGTAGGATTTGTGGTAGGTCAAGATGGAATAATTCCAAAACCTGACAATGAGAGGATATTTCATCACAGGAAATTACCTGTAAAAGCGCAAGTAATAAGAAAACAAGAGCTTTCACAGTAAGTGACGAATGCTCCCAAAGTGTCATTCAGTTTTGTAATCAATGGATAATCCATTACTTATATTGTCATATACAACATGTATAAGCAATTGCCGACCCCATTAATTGTTGTAGTAAAATTATGTTAGAGGGACGGGACAAGCGCCTTGCAAAGTAATCTTTAAATATCTGCTTGAATGACAGTTGCAGCCCGGATAAGATCAACTATTCTTTATATGCATATAAGCAGCATTCAATGATGATAAACCTGCAAGTGTGACTTTGACCTTTCAGGTAGGGATGTGGGTCACGCAACTTGTTGTCTTTTAAATACGTACTCTCTACATGTGCCAAGTAACTTTAAAATCCCTCCCTGCATGAAAAATTTACAGCCCGGACACGGAAAACCGGACGTACATTCGGACGCATGAGCGGACGGATGCGATAGAAAGGTTACCAGGCCTTACAAATAATTGCATATATAAAGTGATAGCACTGGTATAATTGCATCAAATGACTTTCATGAGGGTATGTTTTCTGCGCCAACATTTTACAACGTTTGCATGTTACAATTAGTTTTAGTTCTAACTGAGCTTGTCAAAAGCAGAATATATCAGGTAAAAGCTCGACATTATAGGATATAACTCTTGTGCTTCACAATTCCATGGAATTTAAGAAGGGTTCCAACGATTATACATACCTCTCAATCAAAACATTTGCATAGAGAAGGGATGTAACTGCTGTAAAAGCGCTATTATTGCTTGTAATATTAGTAGCTTTTAACCTCTCAACAGTCTTGTCACAGAATGCTGTTCTTAAAAAAATCTAACCAAGTAAATATATTGTAATTCTGACATTATGAGGCGAACACCTACCCTCTACATACCCAACACATAGAAGCTATACCAATGCATGTGCATCGGGCGTTTCCCGTCGCTGACCAGAGCAAGCTCGACAACATCGCCAACAGCAACCTTCAGGCGGTGGACGCACTCGCAGAACTCCTGTGTACAGTCTTTCCCCACCGAGGTTTCGTTGCAGAACACGTCCTGTAAGAAGATAAATAGAGTTATGATCCTGGGCCGGTATTCATGAAACATATTAATTCAATTCTTATCTATAGTCGATTTCGAAAGAGTTTCGAAGTGTGATTGAAAAAAAAAATGAACCAGTGACTTAAACATACAAATGTGTCTATTAAATTGAATTAATGTGAAATTAAGTAGTTTAGGTAGATTTAGGTCATTGTATAATATGACAAGCGAGATAAAAACTAAGGAAAATGTCTTAAGTAAGGACATTTCTTCAAAGGTTTTATGAATACCACCCCTTCAATTATTATCAGAATTATGAACAAGAAACAGGTACCAAGGGGCTGTATTCATAAAACTTCTTAAGTCATTTCGTAAGTTAAGTCAATTTTCTAAAATTGTCGTAGTCAAATTAAAAGAAAAGTACATGTGTTTTAATCATAAAAGTAGGTATTTTTGATAAAATAATTGGAAATAAAGTATTTCAGATATTATCAAGTTATTACATCATATGATGTTGCGAATAACTTGAGTTAGACAAATGACTTAAGACCCGAAATGGTTTACAATGTTGTATGAATACTGACCAAGGAATGTGCATCTAAGATGCATATGGTTTGATCTATTGTTGATGTACTTCTATCGTTAAATGGAGAAAATACAGTTTTACATTTGATAGGTGCATAAGAAATGCATTAATTTAATGCATTCTTATGTTTAACATATTTCTTTTAGTGATCGAAAAATGATATGATTTGCGTACAGTTATATTAGATTATATATATTGGGTTTTCAATTAATAGCTATGTGTATCTTCTTTTAAAACTGTGCATCTATGAATGAGAAATTCATATTTCCCTAGTCCTGGTCGACAATATGCATATTTGCTGAACAATTCTTCTAAGAACAGTGTCGTCGTTTTATCTAAATATTAGGTAGAGATGAACTGTTTTTAATTGGTTGATTCTCTTTTATCAATTGCAACGTACTAAAGTTGAAGAGACACGATCCAAATTTTCTCCATCGCGGGATGATATATATTTTCCATGAAATTTGCTTTCAACGTGTATACAGCCTGAATTTAAAGCCAATGAAATTGCAGATCATCAAGTAATAGACTTAATCATTAAGGATTTCAACTTAAGCGGGTGTATGCTGGCACGACAATGGACATTGGACATTCAAATATGACAGTCTTGCTGGCACGACATTGGACGTTCAAAAATGAAAGTCTTGCTGGCACGACATTGGACATTGGACATTCAAATATGACAGTCGCGCTGGCACGACATTGGACATTCAAAAGTGAAAGTCGTGCTGGCACGACATTGGACATTCAAACTGGCACGACATTGAACATTAAAAAATGAAAGTCTTGTTGGCATGACACTGGACATTTGACATTCAAAATTGAATGTCGTGCTGGCACGACATTGGACATTGGACATTTAAAAATGACTATCGTGCTGGCACGACATTGGACATTCAAAAGTGAATGTCGTGTTGGCACGACATTGGACATTCAAAATGAATGTCTTGCTGGCACGACATTGGAGATTAAGAAATGAATGTCGTGCTAGTACGGCATTGGACATTGGACATTCAAAAATTAATGTCGTGCCATCACGACATTGGACATTGGACAATCAAAAATTAAAGTCGTGCACTGGACAACAATTCATTCTATGAGGTTAACTTAGATCTGTTCACAAAACTACCGATTCCTTTTTAATACCAGGTATTTGATTGGTTACCAAAATTATGCCTACCATTTATATATTTTTTTTTAAAGCAAAGTTTATGGTGATTATAAAAGTAATATAATGTGAAATTAAAGAGGTTGTTAAAGCGTTATTGTTTCAGCGGAGTATTAAACATATTGAGCAATAAAAATATAACACCTTTACTAAACATATTCCAGCTTCGTTTCGAATGTCCAATCTCATCTTGAACGACGAAACTTTGAACTGTTAAAATGGTTCTGGAGAATATTTGCGTGATAAAATGGCTAATATTCATTGTCTTACGATGGGCGCTCAGCAGGGTGTCCAACTTTAAGGGATTTAAAGTATCGAAATCCCAAAACAATACTCCCTCCAAAAAATGTCTGTTAAGAAATGGACACCCTGATAAAAGTTGACATGTTATGAGAGTCTCAAAATTGACATAAGAAGTAGTACTACGCTGTACACTAACAATAATAGCAAACAACACAATTAACAGTAAAAGAAGAAACACATTCGATTTCAACAATTCGTTCCGACAAATAAAACTTCATAGTAAGTTTACTAAATAATCATTGTAAATGTTCAATATGTAGTGATAAATATTTCAATTTATTTGTGCTAACATCTGCACCATTTCATATATACCGTCCTCAATAACGGTTATTGAATGTCCAATGTCCAATGTCGTGCTAGCACAACATTAACTTTTGAATGTCCAATGTCCAATATCGTACCAGCACAACATTCGATTTTGAATGTCCAATGTCGTGCCAGCAGAGCATTCGATTTTAAATGTCCAATTACGTGCTGTCACGACATTCATTTTTGAATGTCCAATGTCCGATGTCGTGCCAGCACAACATTCGATTTTAAATGTCAAATTACGTGCCAGCACGACATTAATTCTTAAATGTCCAATGTCGTGCCAGCACGACTTTCACTTTTGAATGTCCAATGTCCGATGTCGTGCCAGCACAACATTCACGTTTGAATGTCCAATGTCCAATGTCGTACCATCACAACATTCGATTTTTAATGTACAATGTCCAATGTCGTACCAGCACAACACTCGATTTTGAATGTCCAATGTTCAATGTCGTGCCAGCAAAGCATTCGATTTTAAATGTCCAATTCCCTGGCACAACATTCATCTTTGAATTTCCAATGTCTAATGTCATGCCAGCATGACTTTCACTTTCGAATGTCCAATGTCGTGCCAGCACGATTTTCACTTTTGAATGTACAATGTCCAATGTCGTGCCAGCACAACATTCGATTTTTTGCCAGCACAACATTCGATTTTGAATGTCCAATGTCCAATGGCGTATGTTGAGCTAACTTCATACAGCTATAACATTTTATATTTATTCATATATTGGTAGACATGGGCGAAGTTCGTACAATCGCACATGTGCGCGGTGTTAAGACAATACCGACATGATCTTAGGTAAGTACGCTCATACAAACGAACATTTTAAGCCCGGAGCAGAATCAGTAATAAATACCGCGAGACCGTAATTATATTCGTTTTATCTTCTCACTTAACAAATATGTTATCAGCATGTTGTGAATTGATTCTCAGTCGAGTGAGCCTTTCTTTCTCAGCTGAGTGTTGAAGGCCTTGATCCTTGGTCGAGTGTGTTAAAGGCTTTCATTCTCAGTTGAATGTGTGCTAGGCTTTGATCATTCGTTGAGTGTATGCTAGGCTTTGATCTTCAGTCGAGGGTGTGCTAGGCTTTGATCCTCCGTTGAGGGTATGATAGGCTTTGATCTTCAGTCGAGGGTGTGTTAGACTTTGATTTTCGGTCGAGTGTTTGCTAGGCTTTGATCATCGGTCGAGTGTGAGCTAGGTTCTGATCCCCGGTCGAGTGAGTGCTAAACTTTTATCTTTCGTTGAGTGTATGCTATGCGTTGATCCTTGGTCGAGAGTGACAGGCTTTGATCTGCAGTCGAGTGTTTGTAAGGCCTTGATTCTCCGTATAGTGTATGTAGGGCGTTAGTCCTTGTGCTTTAAATCAAGCTCAGTGGTGTACTGTCTTGTAGTTTACATAACAACAACTTTCTTTCTTAATCCGGCATGTGTTAAAATATCGGTTTAAAAATCCAGGAAAATATATTATTGATAAACAGCCGTATAATTAAATAACATGATCCCTTTATTTACATTAGCGAGGAAACTTTTCGCATAATTGCAATCCTACTTGATAGCTGCATCATTTTGATTTTAATGTTTTCCAGAATACATTGTGCATTCATCCAATGACAAATAATACAAGGGATATGCAAATGGTTTTTTTTTAATATTTTAGCCGTAATTGCAGGATCATTGTTTCCCAGACGACATTCGCTATTTCATGTGTGCCAATGCTTTTCTGCAAGGTCATATATATTTTATTATCATTGAAAATTCTCGCCCTTATGCTGTAACGCTCAAAATAACCAAACGCAGATCTATATAACTGCGGTAAAGGTTCTCAATTAAACGAGATTTATAAAGGCTAGTCTTAAAACTAAAGCAAAAATTCTAACAAACAGAAAAGGAACGAAAATGCCTGTCAATTGTTTAAAGGTTTAGGTTGATGCCAAAAAGTGTTTAAATGCATAACCATATTGCACTCCTTTTGACTTCAATGATCAAAACCAAAAAAAACCCATAAACTTTGTGTACAAATAAACACATATTTGCTATATTTGGGCACTTTTGAATTTGGGAAATTTATGGTCACCAAGCTTATAATTGATAAAACCTATTTATAAAGGGCTTTTTTTTTTTTTTTGTTCTGTTCATTGTCGTAACAATAATAATAATAAAAATAATGCATTAAAATAAAAAAGACATCAACATATAGTTTTCCAATTTAACATTTCAACACGAGGTGGAAAGGGAATACTGAGAAGGGACGAAACGACACGCTTTGTAATCACGTTTAGCAATTATGTAAACTATTAATGAAACTAACGAGCTATTTAACAACTTAATATCAGTCTTTTCCAACATCTTTATTTACTAATTTTAATGAAAAAGTGCATTTGGGTCCGTTTTGGGAGCCATTTCTTCGACATAACTTCACATCCCAAGTTCTTTTAATTTGCTGATGTTTTTTTTCTTTTTTTATTAGTGCCATTGCAGACATGCAATGAAGACGCAACTGTCCATAGAGATATAAAAGGCTTAATGAATTAAAGAAAACAGTGTCGATGACACGCACTATTCCATCAGGCTCTGCATTTGCTTGCGTTGTTTTAACATGAAGGTCGGTGGAATCCAATATATGGTAATTTAAAGCATGCTAGCTCTTTGTCGGTTTTAATTATATTTGCACTATCTCTATTCAACAATATTCACACTTTTAAACTACAAAACATAAATTTATTTCAGTTCAAACTTTCAACATTTATGTTTTACAATAAAATAGATCAAAATGACCATTGACAATTAATAATACGTGTCCATATATACATGCCAATCGGCAAGTCAATACAATTAAAATCGAAAGAAGATTTAGAATTTTGGCGCGCAATATGGCACATTGTAATGAAGTTTTTATTTTTATCTTAAAAAGATTCATGTAAATAAGACCTTGATATGGCAATATTTATGACGTTTTCAATGGTTTGTATTGGTAAGTAAATTATCAACGAAAAGTTAGATTTTGGTAAATGTGATATTATAAGAATGAATTTGGCCTATTTGCAATTGATAGTAATGTCTATTGCAAAGTAGTATATATTTAACTATTTATATATCAACCATATATTTCAATAAGAAGGTATTAATTCAGAACATCCATTTGATGTTTACAGTGAAACTTTTCAATGAAGAATCCATCTTCCTTTCTCTCATATGCGGCGAGGATTGGCACGCAGTCTATGTGTGTGGGAAGATGCCGTATTTGGCTGGAAAAGAAGAAAATGTTTGATGGCATTTAACTTACGGTAATTTAACTTGAAAGTGATTAATTTTATACCAGAAGTCTCACTTCCGATTGTTAAAGACGATGCACTGCTATCGAAATGAGGACTTGCTGTTTCAGACAATACATACCCTAATAGGAGCAATACACACTATGTTACATTCGTGTTACGTAACTTTTTTTTATCGTGCATCAGACTTGTCTGTGTTGGAAAAAAAAAACTGGATAAAAGGTTCTCTCGGTTCGATTACCAGCTATCTATATCAATGAATGGCATCTAGTCCTCCGAAAATAATAAACGCTTGCCTGCTAATAGTCCATCTTAAAGTTACTCCTGATTATTGTATCTTCTTTGATCATCTCGGTTGAAATGACGTTGCTTTTCCAAAACAGCAATATCTTTTCCCTCATTAGCAAAAATAGATTGGCTTTGAGGTCGTGTATCATCCAGATTTTCTCGTAACTAATATTTAACATAGCAGTAATTGGCTAAGACATTTGCTTTTACAGGTAATGACCTAAGTTACATTCAGATAGAAATTAGTGGCATTTGGGGTATTTACTAGAAAAAGCACAAATTTCCACTTGAAATAATCGAGATATTATGAAAAACGACGGATAGCTTCAAAATAGCCTTCAACAATATTTTTTAAAACAAAATATGGGAAGAAACATTTTATCAATACGCGGTAATCATAGTAAATCGCGCTTACCTCGATATTTACATTTTTACTCTCTTTTAATGTGGCGTAGGTCGTTCATTTACTGTTTCTATAGTTAAAGATCAATGATGTCGACTTGTTGTAATGGCTCTTGTCTGTCAGTCAATTTGGGTCAATTTGACCTTATCTGAGTCAAACAGCCAAATTTCGGTAGGGTCATTTCGCCTTAGTGTTGATGTCGTTTGACCATTTAGGTACATATGGTGGCGTTATTTGGGTCCGTATTCACTTATATTTAAAGTCTGAGTTTGAGACCCAGGCTCAGATAGCAGTCCGCCCGGTTAGCTCAATTGGTAGAGCGTTGGACTTTGAATCGGACAACCCGGGTTCGGTTCCCGGGCGAATAGGTCACCCCTGCTGTGATTCGTTATGAAATCCTTTCTACGACCATTCGCACTGTACCACTCCTCTGGCATGTACAGACGTTGTCAATTCCTTGCAGAGGTGAAGGCACCTAGTACTGGTTAACCGCCTGATAGTCTGCACAGGATAGGTGTGCGGTGGTTGAACTGTCACTGGCGCCCTTCAATGAGCTCACACCGGGGTCCGGAGTATAAACTACTTACACCACCACCCAGGCTCAGAAAATTGATATCTATCTTTTTCAAATTATCTATAATATTAACTTTTTTTCACAAAAGGTTTTCGCTTGATTGTAGAACTGTTGAAGTTGTTTGACTTATGGGTTAGTAAGGAGGCGTTATAAGGGTCAGTTTTTACTGCCTTTTAAAGTTTGAGACTCCGGCTTAGAAAATTAAAATCTTTTTTTTTAATTATGTATAATGTAGAGCTGACTATATGAAGCAGGTACAACAAGTGTTCGCATCTTTGCTCCTAAAATGGCATTTTAACAACACAATGAGTATGTTGCTTTTTCTGAGTCTCAAACACAGACTCCAGTCGTTAGTGTATTAGTGCCCATGATTCTTAAGGAGCCGTAACTTCACAAGCCACATCGCGTATTATTCGTCCTAAGGATGTTTTTAACCCTTTTCGGACTTTGGTGTTAAATAAAAAAGATAACAAATAAGACTGCTTTAAATATTTGTTGTCTTGATAAATTCAGGAATACAAAATTAACGGAAAATTCATGTCTAAACAACTAAACATTAAATTAAACACGATAGTTTAGAGTGTTCCTGTATTGCTGTGTTCCTGTGTCGAATTCAGCTATTTTCCAGGTGAACTAGTTTTTTTACACGCAATGACCTACATAAAATATAACTGCAATTGAGAGGTTTCGCTACCAGTACCTGACACCCTTTGAACTCATTGGCAAAGTTATCCAGGGTAAGGGGTCAATTTGTCAACTATCCAAGATATGACGTCGTCCAACCATAGAGGCGAAGTTGTAAAATTACTTTTTCAAGAGCGCGTCACCACTTAATTGTTCTGACAGCATTCTTCCCCCATTGGAAGTTAATTTTATGAGATAACAAAACGACATTAAAAACCTGTGAACACAGAAATACATGTTTGCATTTTCTATTTTTATTATAGCTTCATTTTCTATATAATCGAAGTTGTGGTGTTTCTAAATCAGATACGCTAGCAGATGAATTTGTGACTACTTATGTTTCTACTTGTATGTCTATTGCTGTGTTTACTTGTATGTCTATTGCTGTGTTTACTTGTATGTCTATTGCTGTGTTTACTTGTATGTCTATTGCTGTGTTTACTTGTATGTCTATTGCTGTGTTTACTTGTATGTCTACTTGTGTCTCTACTTGTGTTTAAACTTGTCTGTCTACTGATGTGTATACTGAAAAAGTTTTTTTTCTGATGTTTTTACTTTTGTCTGTGCGCGTGTTTCAACTTGAGTGTCAACCAATGTGTGTACCTAAAAGTCTATTTTTTCTACTAGTGTTTCTTGTGTCTCTACTTGTAAATCTACCAATGTGTTTACTGAAAAGTCTACTGGTTTTTCTGCTGGTGTTTCTACTTGTGTTCCTACTGGCGTGTCCTCTTGTGTCTCTACCTGTGTTTCTACTTGTGTTTCTACTCTACTTGTATGTCTACCATTGTGTTCACTTATATGTCTACTGGTTTTTCTACTGGCGTTTCTTCTTGTTTATCTATTAATGTGTCTACTGGTGTTTCTACTTGAGTAGCTATTAGTATGTCTACTAATGTGTCAACTGGTGTTTCTACTTGTATGTCTACTGATGTGTCTACTGGTGTTTCTATTTGTTTGTATACTTGTATGTCTATTGATGTGTCTACTGGTGTTTCTACTTGAGTAGCTATTAGTATGTCTACTAATGTGTCAACTGGTGTTTCTACTTGTATGTCTACTGATGTGTCTACTGGTGTTTCTATTTGTTTGTATACTTGTATGTCTACTGATGTGTCTACTGGTGTTTCTATTTGTTTGTATACTTGTATGTCTACTGATGTTTCTACTGATGTTTCTACTTGTGTGTCTACTTGTGTGTCTACTTGTGTGTCAACTTGTGTGTCAACTTGTGTGTTTATTTGTTTGTCTGCTGATGTGTCTACTGGTGTTTCTACTTGTATGTTTACTGATGTGTCTACTGGTGTTTCTACTTGTATGTTTACTGATGTGTCTACTGTTGTTTCTACTTGTATGTTTACTGATGTGTCTACTGGTGTTTCTACTTGTATGTTTACTGATGTGTCTACTGGTGTTTCTACTTGTATGTTTACTGATGTGTCTACTGGTGTTTCTACTTGTATGTTTACTGATGTGTCTACCGGTGTTTCTACTTGTATGTTTACTGATGTGTCTACTGGTGTTTCTACTGGTGTTTCTACTTGTGTGTTTACTTGTGTGTCAACTTATGTGTCAACTTGTGTGTTTATTTGTATGACTACTGATGTGTTTACTGGTGTTTCTACTTGTGTGTCTACTTGTGTGTCTAATTGTGTGTCTAATTGTGTGTCAACTTGTGTGTTTATTTGTTTGTCTGCTGATGTGTCCACTGGTGTGTCCACTGGTGTGTCTTCCGGTTTGTCTATGTGCACTTACTTGTGTGTCCTCTTGTATGTGTCTGGGGACTCTGAAAATCCATTGCATCACTAATGTATTTTCTTTTATAGTGCACACACTCTTGTTAAAAAATAAACGCTGCACCCATGTTTTGAAATAACGTGGAATTTTGATTTATCTGTTCAATTGGCATTCTCAGGTTATTTAAACATATGTTTGCAACGAAATGTGTTATTTACATATTCCGATGTACTCTTGTTTTGAAATTACGTGGAACTTAATCTTTAACATTTACTTTTGATGACAAAAATCATGCACTGATTTCTCTATTCAATTGGCACCTTCAGCTAATTTAATTATATGTCTGCAAACGAAATGTCTTATTGATATATTTCGATGTACTCTTGTATTAAAATAACGAGTAACGTTCTGCTTCTTCTTTCACATTGACTTTTAAAACTCATTTCTATATACAATCTACAATTCTAACCTTTATATTTAAATGTATGTCTGAACGAAATATCTTATTGACATGTTTCGATTTCTTCCATTCTTCTTATTACGACTAACAATCCTGGTTTTGGCCAAATGAAGTGAGTGATTTGCAACTTACTCCTATAGATTCCCGTCATGCATAAAACTGATTTATCCTGGTAGAACCTGATCTGAAATGCCTATTGAAATAGGCGCATATCGAATGAGGGTATGCGTTTTCTGCTATATAACTCACTTGTAATTTACTTGTGTGTTGTCTATGCTTCCACTCCTTTCCGGAGAAGTGCGTGAACATCCCGGTCCTACCCTATCTCTGTCGCCCACTCATTCTAATGGTGTTGATGGTTATTAAAGGACTCGCTTTTAAAACATTTAGTACCAAAAATAGTTCTCCAGCTTATACATCTGAAAAATTTCTTGTATCATTATTATAATCTGTGATATCAAAATTGTGCAGAAATGAAAAAGTATACTTTGTATTAGTGGGATGCGAACACGTGCCGGTCAAGTCAATGTTTTGTTTTTAAATCGACGGCTTATCCACAAGGACAAAAGGCCTTATACAACACTGTGGACATTTTGACAATTTAATAATACATTTATTAAAAAGAATGGTCTTTAAAGGCGATATAAGAGCAACTATCAACATTTGCTGAAGGGTTTTAGCTGTCAGTATGAAACACTCCTTATGATTTGCCACACTTTCTTTTATAATAAAAACGTGAATTTCACTAACCTTGAGCGAGCTCCTTTTAAGTTGAGTCCATCGATTACAATGTACAAAGCTTTTACGGACGGTGAAAAAACATTTTGTATGCTGATTGACGTAACCTTGGCGTCATAGCTTTTACTTAAACATGGCTGACTTCTAACATTGAATAATCAGAAATGGTAATTCCTGCCTTTCACACTCTTTTCAGAAGAGACAGACCGACTGACCACAACTGACCGCCACGAAGGTACTATTATTTGCATTCAGTCTGACATTAATGTATTAGATTGACGGCATCTCGAAGTTAACGACAAATGTGTTTGGCTCTGATTTCGCATAATGAGTAGACGTCTAATGCAAGTAATTGTTTAGAGACATCCCAATTCAAATTCATTTGTTTTGGAATGCATCAACAACTCAATATCACTGATATTTGATACTGGTATAAAAGAAAAATAGGATACTTGTATTTTTTAGTGTAAGATCGTTTCACGATTTTCATAGACAAAACATATTTTCACGAGTGACGAAGTTAATTTCAATGATCAAGGGGAAGTAACTACAATGGATTTAAAATGTAGTTAAAGTTGATATTTTCACGCCTTTGTTTGCAGTGAAAATATCAATTCAATATTTTCACTGTTTTTACTTCACTGATAAAACTTCATATATCATCGAAAAGCTTAAAAGAATTAGTCATCGCCTGGGATTTCAACATTAATATAAAAGAAACCAAATAACAGCAACAATACGAAAGTAGTGAGTATTATTTATTCAATGGCCATTAAATGGAGAAAACAAACACATATCGAATGGAACAGAATGTTATCATTGTTTACATAAAGCACATAATTGTAAATATAAGTTCCAAAAATACATATTTTTTTCTTTATAATAAAGCGAATTCAGTTTGACTGAAAGAATAACAACAACTTCAGTTAAACATAAACATTAAAAAAACTTGACTTATTTTTATTTTAATGCATTATCCTGTTGAACTGATTTGACTCCAATGATCAAAACAAAAATTGCACTTGATTTAGAGACAGATAAAAACAGCATGGCGATATTGTGGCGCTTTTTTGACTGTAGAATTTGTGGCTACGTAGCTTCAAATAAAACAAAAATATTAACAAAGGAATATTAATTATCTGTACCTAGATCATATATTAATGCATCAAACTATTTATTGGGCCTTTAAAGAATCATTTTACTGCTCATATCCTATATATTGGGCCTTTAAAGAACCATTTTACTGCTCATATCCTATATATTGGGCCTTTAAAGAACCATTTTACCGTTCATATCATTTTATAAATGCAATGCTTTTCCATGCTGTTTGATTTTGTCATGCAAGTGTACGGTACGAGTGTATGCTTTTGTATGTCAGGTGTTTTCACATGCAACAAACCACATATTCTGACAATAATTATTATTCCATTCTAGTTTCCTAGCACATTCTTAGAGTAATTTCCGGAGAAACTCAACTCCTTAAAAAGTAAAGCGTTAAAAACTCTATGAAGATGCGAATATTGTTAGCGAAAATATATAATAACAAAAAATAATGTACGATATTGATGTTCTATTGAATGTACTGTAACTGTTTATGCTTTTACTGTTAGTTGAAATTCAAATAATTAAACAAAACGAGTTATACACAGAACATGAACAACAAATTTTCCGTTGGCTTTCAGGCAATATTATACAAATTTCCATACAATTATGTTCACGATCATTCATTAAAGGGACTAGACACCAGATGATTCAAATGCAAGAATTGCAGCAGTTTTTGTGTACTTTTACAATTCCACAAATTACTGGGTATGTCTACCACGAGAGACCAGTAAACTTAAAAAATAGCGTTGGTATATGCTTCTGTTCTTATCACATGACATTTACATGCATATACACACTGTAAACTGGGAACCGTTTTAAAGCGCTATTTTTAAACGGGTAAATTCAGCTAAAACAGCGACAAAAAAATATTTTAATCATGTGAAGTGATGTATTATCGGTCTCATATTAGTTCACATTAACAATTCTGGACTTGTTTAGAGGAAATACTGCATTTGTCGATTTTGGGAATATCTGGTGTCTAGTCCCTTTAATAACACAAACAATTAAACTAGCAGATAAATAACTTTTGAAAAAAATCATGATAAGTTGCATTTATAAAAAGTGGAAATTCAACAAACGTTAGGATTTCTACTGAACACATATTTCTTTAAACATATAGAAAAAGGCTTAATCAGTGATTTTAACTATAATAAGTTTAGTTGAACATAATTTCTTTTGACTCAATTGTGACGAAGGCTGATAGCTGATAGAATAGAAACCAGTAGTGGTGACATTTTTTGGCAGTCATGGGAAAGTTCCCGGACTGGTGGGGGTCGGAGCTGACGGTCGGACACCTACAATTATTTCTACCCACTTTCGGAAAGAAGAATCTCAAATGACACATAATAATCTTTAGATCAGAAATTTGGATTTATATTTGTCAACATTCAAGATCGCATATTTCATCTTTCTTTCCCATTTTAATTTTATGTTAACATCGTGATAGTCCATCTTCAAAAGATACGTAGAATTTGTGGTGTAAAACAGATTCATCAAAGGTTAAAGGTAATCCATCCAACATTATTACAAATATACGTTACATGTAAAGTAACAATTTAAAGAAACAAACTTTTTAAGTTTTATCGAGAGCTTTCTTTACATACACGTTATGTTATTTAAGATTGTTTAAATAAAAAATGCAATCAAGCATAGTAAAGTTTTATTTTATAACCTCCATTTGATATTTCATATCATAATAGTAGCGTCATTCTGGTGCTATTCAAAAATGAAATCAATGCAAAATTAGTATATATTTTACATAGTTCATCATTATACAATAAACATAGATTAACCTCGTTGTTAATATCTAAAATGCACCATATTTGCATCCTGCATCCATGGTGGATGGCTTACCTTAATGTAAGTTTCGATATCAGAGTATATCTATACATTGTAAGTCAATGAGGCATGAAAACTTTTAAAGCTTCATTTTACACGTAACATATGTACATGTAAGTCAGTGTTTCAAGAGGTATCTTTAAGTCATAAACATTTTACAAATATTCTGAAAATCGCAAACGCATACAACAGAATCATTACGACGCCATTTGGTCGTGACGATATTGCGGAGGCAGCGTTTGTGCATTGGTATGCGGAAATTCCGGCGGCTTGAGAGAAGCTCCAGGACCCGCAGCGTGGAAAGTTTGGAGGAGGAGGCGCCATTTCATGAGATTCCCCTACCTGTATGACCATCGCCAACCCGAGTTGCATGTGGAAGTCCACGTGACAATGGAACAGCCAGAAACCTGCAATTATGTTTATTGTGGTATATTTCTATATTTTTATATTAGATATTTCTGTTCATTTCCCATGTCTTGATTTATATAACGACGGCGATAGCAACAGCAACACAAAACCTCAGTTGCACATGGAAGTCCATGTGACAATTAAACAGCCAGAAACCTGCAAAAATGTTATTTTCGTATTTTCTACTTATGTTCTCATAATAATCGGTTAACTTTCCAATGTCTGGTTTAAAACAACAACACTTAAAACAATACAATTGATGGCATTGCGGTCATTACGCGAGCTCCATACGGATGCCCGATATGGAATTATTATTCTACGACATATTTATATAAGTAAGATACTGTGTGAAATATATCGAAGGACTACAACAACAACAACAACAACAACAGCAAAAACCTTGTTTGGTATAACGTCGAATTGACATGAAGTTCATGTACGATCAACAATAATCTGTTGTATTATAAAATGAACCTAGGTAAAAAAATAAGCTTGTGAAAATATGCCAATTTTTTCTAACTGAGGTGGTATAACATAAAACAATGTGACACTTTGTTGTACTTCGACTAATGGATAATTTTACAATGATTATCTCTATGGTTTCCTAAAAAATAAGTGTACTTCTGTGGTTGTGTATATGATAGTTTTATCTCCTGTAGTAAAGGAAAATGTGTACTTTGGTTTTGTTCTGTTTGAAGTTCATTCTTTATGGAAAGAAGCTTTATGAAGGCGTCGTGTTTACCATCAATAGTTAAGGTACTTCTAACCTTTTACTTAATTTATATTTCGATCATAACTGACATGTTAATGGAG
The DNA here is from genome assembly GCF_026914265.1 of Mya arenaria. Taxonomy (NCBI): domain Eukaryota; kingdom Metazoa; phylum Mollusca; class Bivalvia; order Myida; family Myidae; genus Mya; species Mya arenaria. The sequence continues at coordinate 31,755,204 of NC_069129.1, read as the reverse complement.
TTTTTACAGAACAAAAAACATAGTGAAAATTAACAAAAGCAAATATGCTTATTTTCTTAACGAATAAAGTACATATCCATTTCTGTAAAAGTTCAGTTTAAAACCTTTGTCGAAAACATTCAAGGCCATAAAAAGACATGACAAGATAAAAACAACAACAGTATATCAGGTTGTCCAGTAAGCGCAATGGAAAGCGCAATTGCTTTTCACCACAGCGTTCAGGGTTCGATACCAGGCCTGGGCATATGATGGTTTTGTTCGTGGTTACCAAGCCGGACAAATTGGGTTTCACCCATAACAAAAGACCACACTCTCGCGCTACACCGTGTCAACCATAAGTAATTTTAACTTTCTTCACAGTCAGTATAAAAAAGAAAACTACAGAAGCGGACATTACATAAGCTTCAAGGCTGTCTTCTTGATTTTGTATACACTAATTCGTTTTGTGCATTATAAATCCAGATGTTTTCTATTCATGCATAACATTACATATTAGTCATTGCTTATTTTGCTTATGCTCAAATATTTTATTACTGAATTATTTTTTTATGATTATATCGAGTCTAAACCAAACGTTACCAGTTTAGACAGTTATGAATGGACAAGCATTATTACCAGGGTTATCAGCCTTGAATCTGATAATTGTGTAGCCTCCGTCTGGCACCACGACTGTGTCTTTCTGTACAGGGTACAGAAGATTACGATTCAGCTTCCCTCTTGAGTCCAGTTCTTCAATCAGAGACCGGTCTACGGTGTCATTCAACTGAAAGTACAATGCAAATTAAGTGTCATTCAGCTGAAAGTACACCGCAAATTTAGCATTGTGTAATTGGCATTTTATATCGTATTCTCCCTTTTTATTGTATTCATATCTTTTGTTAACTGAAGCTGAATGGACATAACTCGAAGATTACTTGGCAAGTGAACAATGTATGGGTAGGATTTGTGGTAGGTCAAGATGGAATAATTCCAACACCTGACAATGAGAGGATATCTCATCCCTGGAAATGACCTGTAAAAGCGCAAGTAATAAGAAAACAACAGCTGTCACAGTAAGTGACGGATGCCCCCAAAAAGTCATCTAGTTTTATAATCAATGGATTATGCCATTACTAATATGACTAAATTCAGGAAGAGCTATCATATACTACATGTATAAGCAATTGCCGGCCCCCTTTTGAATGTCGTAAAATGATGTAAGATGGTAGGGACAAGCGCCTTGCAAAGCAATCTTAAAACATATATGTGCATGGATCAGTTACAGCCTGGACGTGACCAACTATACTGCATATACATTAAAGCAGCATTTGATTATGATAAACCTGTTCGTGTGGCCTTCCTCTTTGACGGAGGAACACAACATATATAGTTATAGCACGAAAAATAAATCATCAAATAATAACTGGAAAGTTAGATTTCTCACCGATATGTTTTCAAGTTACAAAGAGTTTTTGACTAGCTGAACTTGCCAAAATCAGAATGTAAAAGTGGAAAGTTATGATACGAACATACTTTATCACACCCCAGATAAGAAGATCCAAATATGTGACCATGCTGAAAGTAATAACCTTGCGCACGGGCAAGTATACAAAACTACCCGTATTAAAAAACAACAAGATTTTTTACTTCATTTTTTAAATTAAGGTTGGAAAAAAGCATATTGTATTGCCGCTTATGTAAGATAGGTTCATACCAACCCTAGCGCAGGGTAAACCTCGTTTCCGCAATAAAGACTACGTTCGGGTTGGGGTGAACGTATCTTACACTCTCGACCATGAGAGATTTATAATCTTTACTCGACTATATAGGCGACTACTTTTTGCAGACCGTTATCAAACATTCGTATGTTGTAGATATGACTCTTATGTTTCAAAAATCGATTGACTGAAAGATGAGTTCCAACGAATATACGTAGCCCCCAATTAAGACATATCCGTACAGCAAGGGAGGTAACTGCTGTAAAGACGTTTTAATAGCTTGCAATATTAGTAGTGTCTAGACTCTCAATAGTCTTGTCACGCTATGTTTATGTTTAAAAAATAGCTATACAAGTATATACATTGCAATTTTGAATATAATGAGGCGAACACTTACCCTCTCCATACCCAGCACATAGAAGCTATACCCATGCATGTGCATCGGATGGTTCCCCATCCCGTATTTCCCGTCGCTGATCAGAACAAGCTCAACAACATCGCCAACAGCAACCTTCAGGCGGTGGACGCACTCGCAGAACTCCTGGGTACAGTCTTTCCCGATCGAGGTTTCATTGCAGAACACGTCCTGTAATTCAATGAATGAATATAGTTATGATCCTGGAGTTATTATCAGAAATGAACATGACACAGGTACTGATGGCCGTATTCATAACGGTTTATATGTTCTGTGTAAAGGTATATTGGCCTGAATACATTAGGTATTCCATAGATAGGTACGTCCCAAAAAGTTCACTTTTGAAACATATGCTTTCATCTGTTCACAAACCTTATATTTTTTATCAAATGAGTTAGACATAATGATGCATTAAAATTTGTACATTTCTTCTGTACATATATAAAGTCTTAAACTTTAGTGTAACCCTTTAATACACCAGTCAATTATAACCACGCCCCTCCAGGTCCGAGGGAGGGGGTGGGGGATAGCGGGAAATATGGGCCGTGTTTTTACCTTCCAGATGGCCCCGCAGTGCCGAGTGAGTGCGATGGTTTTGTTTTCGCGCCGAAAATAGAAGGGTCCTTACCTAGGTATCCCGGGATGCGGTTTATTTTACCAGCAGTTTGTCCCCGAAGGACAGGGATTTTACCCGGGATTGGCTGGACTGAAAGTCAAAGTCCCCGCTATTTCCCGGATCCGGGGACTGTGGTTAGAACTGACTGGTGCATAATAGGTTGATTTTCTTATATCATTTTGCAATGTTCAAAGTTTGTTGACACACAGTCCCAATTTCCTAAAATCATCTCCATCGCGAGAGGATACATTTTGTCCATTTATCGTTAAGTCTTCCTGCCTTTAATTAACTTACAACAAAAAGGAAAGAATAACGATTAAATCATTTTGCGGTACAAAGCAATACAATTTTATATTTATTCATACATGTAAATTGGTAAACATGGGCGAATTTCGTACAATCGCACATGTGCGCGCTCGGGTGTTAAGACAATATCGAGATAATCTTGAGGTAATTACGCTCATACAATCGAACATTTGCACCCCGGAGCAGAATAAGTAATTAATACCGCGAAACCGTAATAAATATTTGTTTTATCTTCAACTCAAACACATATGTTATCAGAAATACGTGACATTCAACATGACGGGAATGTGAGCCTCTCTCCACTTTTGCCCTCTTTATAGGTAAGTTATCAGGTGTTCCAAATACAGTCCGCCCAAGATTACGTGAATGTAAAGTGTTTCTAATTTAAAACGGTGAAATGTTGTTTGTACCGGTTTATTAGCTGGGGAAAAGCAGAATATTTAATATTACGGGCTTTAAAGCTGCTTGCTCACAGTTATTGTTTTGACAACTTTTTAAGTTTTTGTCTATGAATGTGCCATTTTTAGTATAACTGCCTGGACAGGAGTGATATAAGACCACTGGCAAAAGAACAGATCGCAGTTTTTCATATTTACGTTCGAAGATTGGTGTTTTATGGCAAAAACGTTATTAATGCTGTAAACTAACTGCAAATTTTGGCATTTCACCAATTTACCCTGATCTGTTCTATAGTGAGTTATAAAATATAACTGAATTGAAAGCGTTGATGCAAAATCAACCGATTCTGAGCCATGTATTTTTTTTTAAAGGTCAAGACAGACAATCTCTGAGAGTGCAGCTTTATGTATTGACATGCAGTAACGGGGCTAAATGAATGCATTCAAGAGTGTTTGCAGTCCCATAGTGGTCTGAACGGAGATAAACCAAAACTAATAATAATAATTTTATTTCGTAGTCATATAATGGTATACTACTGTTATATTTGAAGTAAAAATGACACGTGAACCGAAACATGACAAGCAATGGTTCTTTCGGGGCTTTCTTAAACAATACATTTCAAAGAAATGTTCAAGAGTCGTTTGTCGTTGAATTTTGTATTGCAATGGCATTTAATAATCTATCTCTTTACCTCTTTCAGCTCGCCATACTGTGTAAGGACAGGGGACTCCGGCATGGTGTAGGTGATCTTGTTCATCTGCAGAGCCATCAAGTGGGTCCCGTGTACCATACCCGCGTTCATCATCGTCATCATGGATAGAGGGTAGTGGACAGAGTCTAGGAACCTGGAGAAAGGATAGAATTAAGTTTTGCATCATCAAGAGAGTCACATGTGCCATGCCCGATTAATCAAATTAAAAAAATATACCAAAAAAGATGACATTGAAATCAATGGTTAACAAAACCCGACGCAGTTATGAGCATGTACAGTCGAACCCGTTGGCTCAAACTGGCATGACTCGAATTCCTCGTTGGCTCGAACTGGGTCTAAAGGACCGATTTATATTTACTGAAGGTTAGCATTTCCGCTTGGCTCGAACTTCCAGGGACCTGCGAAAATAGCTCGAGCCTCTGAAAATTCGAGCCAAGCGGAAATGCTAACCTTCAGTAAATAGAAATCGGTCCAATTCGAAGGGGTACGACAGTATACTTTATAAAACCCATTTGGGTATATGACCGAGTGGCGCCGATGATAAGACTACTAACAACGGACTCAGAGGTACCGAGTTCGAATCCTGCTGCCGGCCAAAATGATTTCTACATTTTTTCCTTCTCTACTTAACATGTTTATGTAACATTTACAGAACCTATTTTTATTTATTATCATATTACCTATTAATTAAGCTTTCAATTTTTTCAGAAATATTTAACGTGTGATAACAGGATAAATGTCTAGTGTTGACCCTTGACCTTGAGCAAAGAACTTGAACACAGACCTTGACCTTGAGCAAAGACGTTGGCCTTGAGCAAAGACATTGAACACCAACAAAAATACCATTTGTTAACAATTACTCACATCCAGCAACAACTTACCTGTAATTTTCAACTTCGTTGTAACCAAGTTGAACATAAAACTTCTTCACGTTGTGTGACGTGTACACGTCCTCTGCAGATTTCGCTGACGTCATCTGAGCAACGCTGATTGTGTCTCCGACAAATGCAAAGGGGTTCGCATTCTTAAAAGAAAATAGTCATAATGTAATTTCGGGAAAGAACATAGTTTAGCCTTCACAACTTATGCGTATCGAATTAATAAAAACAATTGGTACAGTGGACAATACTGTTTACGATTGCACAGATAAATTTGATATAATTACAACAATAAAACGCCTCAGATCTGAAAGAGGAATTCTTAGGTCATTTAGTTTCAAGTGAATATTTAGAATGTTCTTTTGATTATGGCCAAATGCTTAAAGATTATACTATCCAAGAGATTGTGGGTTGGAATCAGGGCAACATTCTCATGGCCTCTCAAAATGTACACCTGGGCTGGTATTCAATATTGGTCTGAATTGGATCTTAGAACGATGTAGCTAATCGGATTGCTCGATATAGATGACTGCCCAGTATAGTGAGTGAAGTCATTGATACATGACCATAAGATTAACTTAAGTTGAATATTGAATACAGCTCCACTCTACTCAGTTATCAGAGCGATACGTAAGCTTTAAGCTTACGTGCCAATTGAGCGAAATGAAATTAGTTTAAGCTTCGTCAGCAAGCTTTTATTCAAATCTAGTACCTTTCCACCTCTATCCCCATCGGCGTAACTGTCGCCTGACAGAGGCTTCATGACCATCTGGCCCGTGTATCGAATGATTGCCGTCTGTGACGTCATACTGCGCACGCAGTCACCTAACCCCACTACGTGCATCCAGTAGTTGCCCGGAGTTTGGTTGGCAGAGAGAATGACATCGAATCTGTGTGACCATATTGTATTAATTAATGTTTGTAGTTACGATGAAAGGTATATGTTAACAAAATTAAATTACAAAAACTAAAAGATAAGTTTAGAAATGAATCACATCTCAAATCAAGGGTGTATTCTTATTTTTCATGCGTTCATGCCGTTTGAACGCACATGGCTCATGCAAAATGAAGGCAAAATTAATCGTACAGAAAGTGCGAACGAAACTAAGGAAACTTGAGATTTCTTTTCCGTTAATGGATTCAAACCGTTTTACGATTGTTCATCTGTGTCGTATTTAAATGTTTTAGTATTGGTGAATAATTATAGACGTCACAATGCATATGGTAAATGCCAACCAGTTATCGATCGGTTGAATTCACAATGAACTAACATCCCTGACCAAGAGCATACCTGTTGGCTACTTTGCATATAAATAAATGTACAAAAATGCATGCCATTTGTCTTAAATATTGAATGTGTGTCGAAAGTATTGGATTGAAACAGGATACTATTTTAAGTTTTGTACTTGTTGCGGATCTCTGCAAATACATTTAATGGGCAAAAACACTTTACCTTTCTCCCGCAAACAACGTCACACTATCGACGTCCACGGCTTCAATGTCATTTCCGTCCGTTGCAATGACTCTGAGACTATGGCCATGTACCGACACTTTGAGCGGACAGTTGAGGATCCCGTTGTTGATCAGTCGGAAACGGTACCGCTTGCCATGCGTTACGCTGGTAATGAAAATGAGGTGAATATTTTATAAACAAAAAACCTGCAATGCATGTTAGGATTGATATCTTTAGTTCGTGTTATCATACGGAATGAACGCAGTAGGGTACGCGAATGAATTTAATGAAGCTCGAGCAAATTTCATAAAGCTCGAGCAAATTTCATGAAGCTCGGACAAATTTCAAAAAGCTCGAACAAATTCCATGGAACTCGAGCAAATTTCAAGAAGCTCAAACAAATTCCATAAGCTCGAACAAATTTCATGAGACTTGAACAAATTCCATGAAGCTCGAACAAATTTCATGAGACTTGAACAAATTCCATGAAGCTCGAACAAATTTCATAAAGCTCTAACAAATTTCATGAAGCTCGAACAAAGTCCATGAAACTCGAACAAATTTCAGGATGCTCGAACAAATTCCATAAAGCTTGAGAAAATTTCATGAAGCTCGGACAAATTTCATGAAGCTCAAACAAATTTCTTAAAGCTCGAAGAAATTCAATGAAGCTCGAAAAAATTCTATGAAACTCGAGCAAATTTCAAGAAGCTCAAACAAATTCCATAAGCTCGAACAAATTTCAAGAAGCTCGAACAAATTCCATGAACTTCGAGCAAATTTCAAGAAGCTCGAATAAATTGCATAAAGCTCGAACAAATTTCATGAAACTCGAACAAATCCCGTGAACTTCGAGCAAATTTGAAGAAGTTTGAATAAATTTCATAAAGCTCGAACAAATTTTATGAAGCTCGAAAAAATTCCATGAAACTCGAGCAAATTTCAAGAAGTTCAAACAAATTCCATAAAGCTTGAGCAATTTCATAAAGCTCGGACAAATTTCATGAAGCTCGAACAAATTCCATAAAGCTTGAGCAATTTCATACGCTCGGACAAATTTCATGAAGCTCGAACAAATTATATGATGCTAGAACAAGTTCTATGAAGATCGCTACGACTGAGATTGAGAAATCCTACTGCGTTCATGCAGTATGAACACGCAAGAATACGCTATTATTTTTAAAATAACGTTATAAAATATTACCTGCATTAATAAAATTAAATAAAATCATCTGTTTATTGTTTAAGAACGGTTATTGACAACATATTTGTATAAGCGAATAGCCGATAATTGTAACGACGTCTACTATTGGTTAAAAGACATCGCGCATATCCAATTAGAATTCAAAATTGAAATTTACAATGACGTAACAAACCCTTAAACTGTGTTGCATAAAAAAGTATCGTAAGGATATGTATCGCGTAGATTCTGCCCGTACTTTTACGTTTGTCCCCGACCCTGTTATGCCACGATAGGTTTACGACTTAATAAATCTTTGATATTGAAACGGATTTGAGTACGGAATGCCGTAAGGGCCATCGCCTATGAATGTGTTGATCTGAAACGCGATACTCGATAGTACGGTGGTGAAAACGCGATAATACGATGATGAAAACCATCGTACTGTCGCGTTTTCACCATTGTAGTTTCGTGATTTCGCGTTCTCATCATCTTACTGGTGTATTAGAAAGAGGAAACACGAACATGTCCTAATTGTAAGCAATGGATAGACACGTTAATTTATTAAATATTTAAATATTTAAATTTAAGACCTCATTATTAAATACCTGGGTTATCAACATCTGTCATTGTAGATTGCTTTGCCGATGAAACTGTTATCAAAGACATACTTAAATTACAGGTCCCGGTTTATAATACATATCATGTATCACAACTCGGTTTTAGCGTTTGTACAAAGCATGTTCAGGACCTAGATTGATATCGAAGGTATAATATACTTTTGTTTTACTTTTTACAATACAATGATCTACCAGGTCACCTATATATCAGAATACATGAACAATGTAAGAAGATCCATTTCGTAAACCGCCCAGTACTAGAAAGGACAAGTACCAAATCAGGGGCGGATCCAGATTTTGACGTTAGAGGGGTGTAACCTTTTGTCTTTCACCCCTACCTCAGAACCGAAATTTATTTGGTTGTAAATGTTTGCAGGGGTGTTTGGGGTGCTCTCCTAGGAAGTAATTTTAACAATTTCTGGTCCAAAATGTTGCATTTGGGCGTATTTATTACTGTTTTCTCCTATGTTGAACTTGGACGATTTTTTTTTTGGGGGGGGGGGGAGGGAGCACGCGTCACACGCACACTACTTGAGCCGCTAGTGCAAGTGGGCCTTATTTATAAATCGTTACCTTCAAATACTAAATACTAAATTCTTACTATTGTTCTCACCTAAACTAAGCAGAACTAGCTTATCATTCAGTCAAACAAAGCACGATTGAAATGCCACATCGCACCTGAGAGACAGTTAATCAATCAGTTAAATCTCTTCAAGTAGTTTCGTTTGTCACCGCGGCGTTCTTTGGAGCGTAATTAACCGCTACGATTTAATAAGTCGGATGAAAAACTCCAATGTAAACCGTATGAATGACATGCGGGGAATAAGCCCGCATATTTAGTAGTTACTTCATCGTGAGCAGTGAAGTTTTACTCACAGTCGCTTACAGCGGCACTCGTTTCTTTTGAAAGTATGCAGACGATCAACAATCTATAGATGTTGTCTTTGATTTGAAATTCACTTAAGTGGATATTGGCAGAGTGAAAGGTAAGATCATTCAATGCTTCAAAACCTTGAAACACTAACTTCATTTGCAAACAGTAGTTGATTGAATAAGTTTAAATGGCATTTTGAGACTGGGTCTTGTTTTCAACCACATTTTCTTCTATTGAACCTTTTACATACACAGCACTAGTGCAGTTAAATATGTGTCCAAAAATTCAAAAACGCCAAAAAGTATGAAAATAATATATAAAGACTTCATTTTGATATCAACAAGATATTTCAGAAGATATGCTGTGTGATTAAGCGTATATATAATTATAGATAAATTTTACCAAATTATGCCTAGTAAATGATATAAAATAAAGATCCGACTAGTACCTAAACAGCTGATGCGGGACAAAACTCTTGTCCTCCTCCTTGCTTGAGGAGTTATCTCCCATGTCATGCATATCCATCCCTGACGTGGTCATGGGTGTGGTCTCCATGTTACCCATTGGATGATCCGTATCATTATTCATGGTCATTTTATTCCCCATGTCCATGCCGTCCATAGCATGGTCACCGTCCATAGTCTTGCTTAGTCCGAAAGCTGTCCCCATACCTTGGTTCGAAGAAAAAGCATTTGGTATGGCTGATGGTATACTATATCAATAATCTAAAAACATCAGCAGCCGATTTTATAAAAGTGGATAACTCTTTGGTTTGGTCAAAGTTAGTCGAAAAGTTTATTGATTGGTCAATATTTATCCAATTATTAATATTAACCAATCAAATCATAAAAATGAGTAGCCTAACCAAAAGTTTAATCCTTCTACAACCTCTGTGTATTAATCTCAATCTAATTGCCTAATTGTCTTATCAGATCTCTGATCAGAATATCCTGCTGTGCAGTTTTGGAGGTTTTATTATAGAAATGGGCCCTAAATGGCCCTGAGCCAATAAACAAATACATATAAACAGGAAATTGGCCCTTACGTTGACATCAGTGCAATTAGCAGGAGATGCACAGCATATTGTCATGCCAAACATTTCTTAAACTAGGCCTTTAACCAAGTGTTATGTAATTGACTACAGAAGCCTTTTTAAAGGTAATATTCACAACCATAAACTAGGATAAAATAAGATGTTGCGTGTGTTAACTATGGCTTCTTAGCAGATTAAATGGATAATGTTTATATACTTAGCCCAAGATGTATTCAAGTCATGCTTCGAAAAAAATGTTATCAATTTATTACAAAATCTACATGTACCATTTATAAGTATGGAGGCGGGGGTATTAGGGCCCATGCTGTGATGGTGCAAAGAAAACTTAGAAGAGGCGAACTGGTCCAGCCAATCCTGCATCACAACGGTATGTTCCGGCAAATCTTCGTCGTAATGGGTCATAGCGGGGGTGGGGCTTGTGTCCCTCACGACTAGGGCACCGTTAATACCGTCCCCGCGCTGCAGCCCGGCGTGTGCGTGCCAATAGTGGGTGCCTGTTGTTGGCACTTTAAATCTGAAGATAAAAGGAAAGTGTTTTGGGTATACACTTAAGACACGTGTTCAAGTTCACTAACCATCCAATGCGGTATACCTATCAATTATCGTGAATGTATTTTAAGAGTGTAATGGTTTGTCAGTGGTATTTGTTTTTGTGTATGTGGTGTGTTTTTAAGTTGTGCTTTTGTGTTTTTTTGCCCTTTCTTTGTCTGTTTAAACAGGGTTTAGTTTTGAATTTCCGACTGTTAGGCTTTTTCCTGTAGTTTATGTATTATTGATATATTATGGATGAATTATTTTAAGTAATTAAATCATAAAACAAATATGAGTCGTTTCAAAGTATTGTACTAGGTAGCTGGAGTTGACACGTTAAAAAATGTTCCTAAAGCTCACAGATGGAACGTTTTGGCAACTTTTTTATTTTTTGTCTTGGAACGAGCCATTTTTTGCGAAATTCCATGGAAACCAGTGATATAAGACTGCAGACAAAACTAGATCGCAGATTTTTATATTTAAGTTAAAAAAATAATGTTTTATGCATTTTCTTAAACCATTTCTTTACGGTTTAAGCCATAAAATATTGATTTTCGAACGGAAATATACAAATCTGCAATCTGATCTTAAAAAATTGCTCTTTCCAAGACAAAAAAATAAACAAGAGGCACATTAGTGCCTGTGCTCCACTGGCGAAAAGGTTCAAGCAAAGACCACCTAACGAACATTTTCGTCAAGTTTCATAGAAATACAATCATCCTTATTTAAAAATTTTTTTTACTTTAATAGCTCTGGCTGCCATGTTGTGCAGTGGACCGAAATGATTTGGGCAATTTGAGTAAAGGAGCACCAAACAAACATTTCTGTCAAGTTTTATCGAAAAAAGGTCATCGGTTTCGACGACAAGTCGTATAAAGTTTTTTTTATTTTTTAGCTCTGGCAGCCATGGTGTGCAGTGGACTGGAACCATTTAACAAATTTTGGTTAATGACCACCCAAGGAACATTTCTGTCAAGTTTCATCAAAATCTGATCATCGGTTAACATTTAATCTGAATAGATTATGAAGCAAATATCTAACCTGAACAAGAACTGACGAGATAGAATCGACTTGGTGTTTCACTTACACTTTTCGGCCATTTAAGTTACTAAAAATAGCTGTTTCATAAACTTTCAGAATGTCACTTAAACGAACATTAATGTTCAGTCTATATATACTTTCCTATGTATAAATGTAAGGTTTTTAAATTGATCTTTTTGTGAGAACTTTATGCTTATATGTTTACTCATAAATTATTATTGTTTAAAAATTATTTAAAGATGCTATACGTGAAAAATTAAGACATTATTTTTTTTTCTATTAAAGGGAGGTAATTCAGTAGTAAAATGTAATCAAAGCTATTAAAGCATGGCATTTCTTTTCTAACCATGTTGATATTATTACAGTCTATTCAAGCAAGATGCCTTTTGTTTTTACATAGTACCCATAGGTTCTGAAAAACAAGGAGCACTATTCCCAACAGAAGGATGTCACTCCCTATCACTGCATGAGCATCATAATAAAGAAATGTTTACTCAAACTGCAAGCTGCTCAATTGAAATAGGTATTTACCTCAAGCATACAGTTTTATAATGTGGCAAAATAGTCGGACTACTAGATTGTCATTCGGACTAGTAAAATATGCCATTATGCTAGTCCAACTGGCTAGTAGGTTAAAATGTTTTTCGTGAAGACTGCGGACGAGAAGTCCTTAAAGGTTTTTGCTATTTTTAACTCTCGCAGCCATGTTGTGCAGCGGACCGGAACCATTTGGGCAATTTTGGTTAAAGGGCATCCCGATGAACATTTATGTAAAGTTTCATCAAAATCTGATAATCGGTTTCTGAGAAGATGTAGTTTAACGTTTTTTTCTATTCTTAGCTCTGGTGCCCATGTTGTGCAGCAGACCAGAACTGTTTGGGCTATTTTGGTTAAGGACTACCCAAGTAACATTTCTGTCAAGTTTCATTGCAATACGATCATCGGTTTCTGAGGAGAAGTCGTTTAAAGGTTTTTCTATTTTTACCTCTGGGGGCCATCTTGTGCAGTGGACCGAAACCATTGAAGCAAATTTGATAAAGGACCATCCAAGGAACATTTCTGTTAAGTTTCATCAAAATCTAATCATCGGTTTCTGAGAAGATGTTCTTTAAAGGTTTTTCTATTTTTTTGCCCTGGCAGCCATGTTGTGCAGCGGACCGGAACCATTTGAGCAATTTTGGTTAAGGACCACCCAAGGAACAATTCTGTCAAGTTTCATCAAAATCTGCCTATCCGTTTCAGAGGAGATGTCGTTTAAAGATTTTGCTATTTTTAGCTGTGGCGGCCATATTGTGCAATGGACCAGAACCATTTGAGCAATTTTAATAAAGGACCACCCAAGGAACATTACTGTCAAGTTTCATCAAAATCTGCCGAACCGTTTTTGAGGAGATGTCGTTTAAAGATTTTGCTATTTTTAGCTCTGGCGGCCATATTGTGCAATGGACCGGAACCATTTGAGCAATTTTGGTAAAGGACCACCAAAGGAACATTTCTGTGAAGTTTTGTCAAAATCCGCTTATCAGTTTCAGAGGAGATGTCGTTTAAAGTAAAAGTTGACGCACGCACGCACGCACGCACGCACGCACGCACTCACAACGGACAATCTGTGACGACATAAGCTCCATGGCATTCGGCCAGTGGAGCTAAAAACAGTTGTAAAAACGGTAAATCTGTGAGAGTGTAGCTTTAAACACTAATTGTCTGTAAAATGGTACCATGAGAAAACCGTCAGTGTTAACAAAAGCGCCGCGGACCGAAGGTTAACGCACGATTGTTGTTTTTTTATTCCAACAAGGGGCATAAATTATTGAAGGAGGATTTGTTGGCCTTGCTACACATGAGCGTATTATCGCTAACAACGTATGTACCAATTTTCATTTCAATATCATGTAGTTTATTTGTGGTATGGACAGGGGTGAATATTTTGCACAACGGCGTCGATTCAGACACCGATGCCGACGAAGACAACAAGGTTTTCACAATACATGCACATAGCTATGTTTTCTGAAAAAAACTAAGGAGCTACGCAAGCAAATAAACCCATACTTATTCCATGCAAACTATAAAATGTGATTACATAAAAGCAAACAAAAGCCTTCCAATCTAAAAGTACGAGTGTACGGCGCTTAAGCAGGTAATTGGATGTAAGTAATTATGAGAATAAGGAGTGCCAGAATCGGTTTGTCTGAAAGATAAGTGAAAATCACAGCGTCTTCTTTTAGATGTTGTTGGCAGCTCAGCTGTAAACATTAAACCTGATTCATTCTGAGCCTTTTTATGGAATGTTTTATTTGAACATTGTTATATCTTGTTAAAGTACATAGCTTTAATTCACGTGACACAAGGCTCCTGTCAAATGAGTTGAGTATATTGACAAATTAAAGATGAAACCAAAATGTCTCACGTCGTTATAATTATAATCAACTACTAAAGTTATAAAGCGGATATAATTTCCTTTCCAAAATAAGGCAATACTTTATAATGCAAATGGGTGGAGCGATATTGAACATTTATTTTATAACAACTCCTATTCCAATAAAAAATACCAAAGTGAGAAACATTTGCAAATTGTAAGAGAAAGACAACTCGCAGGAACTAATTGGAGAATTACGATATAATATATTAGGTCGATAAACATAGGGAACTATTTAATTCATCATAGACTAAGCCTTGGTTAGGTGTAAAAGCTAAATTGGTCCGATTGTTAAGAACTGTGTTGACGTCACCAACGTGATTTACAATATCTTTTTTTTATTAAACGTGTACTAGTTGCTGATGTACGGTCATTGAATTTTTTTTTATCTCTACCAGCGTACAATGTTTCGGAAATTGGTAGCAATGTAACTTGCTGCGCGAAATATGTAACTCTCTTTTTGAGACAATTATTTCCCGTGTCAAACTAAGGCAGTATACAGTTAAATATTTAAAGTAAGAAAGGGCGATGGTTGATGAGGAACTAATTGATTGTTTTGGCAATAATTTCTCGAGACATATTAAGCGTTACAATATCAAGTATGTTATTTTATTTAGTCAAATTACTGACTTACACATGATTTTACAAAGATTTTTATCGAAATTATCATAACATCAACTCCTTTCAAAGTCTAGAACATTTTTAAAACAATGAAAATATTGCTCAAGTTATGCCAAAATGATAACAGTGAGCTAGATGCTGTTATTAGGAACTTAGATGTGTCAAGAAATACGGGCCTTAACTCAGCAATTTCAAGCAGCTATAAATGTAACGATTTATGCGAAAATAACGTCATTTCTGAAATGATGTCGCTGAAATTGTGTTCCAGCCCTGTGCGCGCTGACATTTGATTAAGGATTAAGAGCGTGCTAAAATTTCGAAACAGTTAACACAATCAATTTGATATTTTCACTGTTGCAAACACTGAAACATCAATTTTATTTCACTGTCATTTCACTGATAAATCTCTATTAACCAACGAAGATCATATAATAAATAACGATCTTACACTGAAACGAACAATTATTCTCTATAATATATTAAAAGAAGTTTGAATAATAACAGGCTTTATCAAGAATATCAGATCAACGCCATTTACTAGAGTAAATATGAAGACTTTTTCACGAAATTTGGTGAGGATATATGTGGTGCAAGCTTAATTCAAACAGGCGTTCCAAGGTCGCAAGGGCTTTATGGCCAATTAAGCGCAATTTTAAACAACTTACTTGTATTGGAAAGACGAATGGGTTGGAATTGGACACTGCGTAACCATGGCAACTCCGTCCATGTGCGGAGTCCCTTCCTGGAGGATACCGTGCCAATGTATGGTTGTCCCCTCGAAATCACCGAGCTGATTATAAACGTTCACTACCACTGTATCGCCTTGACATACCTGAAAAGCAAAATATTTCATGTGCTATTCGTTATCTCGAATTTCTCGAAACCTCGAGATAACGAAATTTAAATAAACAGTCGAGCCCCGTTGGCTCGAAGTCGTTTGGCTCGAAATCCTCGTTGGCTCGAACTGGATGTTAAGGACCATATTTTATACTCAAGGTAAGAATTCCCGCTTGGCTCGAATCTTCAGAGGCTCGAGGTATATTCGCCGGTCCATAGGAGCTCGAGCCAACGAGGTTCGACTGTACAAAGTAATTTGCAAATATTGTTTTATTTTCCAAAACTTGAAGACACCTCGAAAGAACCCAGCCTTGACATACATTATCGTGTAAAGTATTGTTGAATACCTCATTCGAAACTCCATCGAACACAACCTCGCATGTAGAAGCAGTTCGTAAAATTTTAAATACTAGCATAAGTTGAATTTAGTGTTTTAACGTGTATTTTGTTTAACTTGGTTAAATTGATTGCCAGTAAAGGGTATAATATTGCATATATTACTAAGATTCGCAAGTGGAAAGTCATAAAGTTTAACTGCTTAACTGAAATTAATACTCGATGTACATGCAACGTAGATAAATGTAAGGGATTCTAACATTGTAAATCGTCCATAATTATACATCCCTGGTTGTCATTGTGGGTTAAAAACGAAAGGTTGTCCAATTGATAATAATGTAAGTTTTAAACCAATTGAAGATGGTGAATCAGAAAGTAATGTTTCAATAGTCAAAACTAGTGTTATATCTTTCGTATTTAGTTTGTAGTTCAATCCAGCAACACATTATTATACAGTTTCATTCTAAATATGAATGGCTTATAATACAAAAAATATATTCAATTTTGAGATAGAACCCCATTGTGTTTTGCCACTTTGGTATTTGAAATAAAGCCAGCTGGTATAAGAATCATATTAGTGATATTGAAGTACCGATATAAGAACATCATTTCAAAACATTTGCAAGATATAACTTTCCCTGTTTCACCGACTCATATAATAATTATCTTGTTAAACTGCACAGAGTAGCATAAATTATATTGCACAAACTGTGTTCAAGTTTCAGTTATCTAGCAGTGAAGCATACATTATATTGCACAAAATTCATCCTCGACACCCAGGTTATGATAGTGCCGAGGATGATGCACAAAAAAAAATCAAATTTCAGAAATGTAGTACTGAAGATAGCTGAAATAGTTTTCATTTGATGAATGCATAATGAAATTTGATCGACATGTACAGTATGAATCAGCTATTTTGCGACCGGGATAAAAAGTTGGCGTAAGAGACACCCAATTACCATAGTATCCCACATTTTCGCAATATCAAAAACTCAAAGTAATAGCAATATGAATACTTTTATGTCTTTAGACGGCTGGCACCCCCTGTCATCTGGGTACTCCCTGACTACTGATGTTTCGATATGTAATACAGTCCATCCCCGTCGAGCCAACGGGGTTCGACTGTAAGCGTAAACAGTATATGGGCTACGACAATAACATGACCTTAGTTTGATGTGGGTTGGGTGTGTAAACTTATTTATACTCGCACTCGGGCCTTGCCCATTCGGCGAGTGCTCCGTTAAGATTGTTATTCATTTTAGGTTTTTGGAGCAATGTGCACAGACAGAATGTAACCCTGGTTAGAGCTACCCTGGTTCTTTAACGTGCAGCAGTGTATAGCACTGTCACACGGGACCCCCATTTAACGTCCCTCCCGGAAGACGATTAGTTTGTTTTAGTGATGCGACGGGGGATCGAACCTGCGACCCCTGGATTGATAGTCAAGTGTGTTACCTTAAGACCACGGATCCGCGTGTTAGATATGTGTTACATAATCCATTGTGTTACAAAATGTGCCATCGTCAATTTAACAAGTAAAGGACATGTCTGCGGGCTGATTTTATTGTCTCCTCTTTTTAAAAATATACTTAAAAGCAATGTATATGAGAGATAATGAACGCGTTAATACTATTATAATACTACTTCAATTACTGTACATTTTATATTCAATGCACAGGAAAAAACTTATGTTTGAATCTTAGAAAGCTTTGATTTCAATCCCAATTAAGTTCGCTGTATAATATGTATGAACAGCTTCATTAAAAAGCGCTTTAATATCACTAAAATTTCTCACAAAATTTGCGCGCCAATTTTGAGTGTCAGATTGACATGCACTCGAGGTAACCTTTTTGCCAAACCTAGTAAAAAGCTGACTGCACCAAGAGTGATGGTTAGATATTTGTTTGGATTGATTTGATTTCTTAGGCGTTTCTTTAATGTGGGTTGAGACGAACTCGCTAGTATCAAAGTGCAGATCTTAATGGCCTAATGTCCCAGTGAATTTGAAATAATGCGTTGACGAAACATTGATAATAATTTAACAATGACAATACCATTGCTTCAAGCTTAACATCGCTGTCGTCATTAGTATAATCATTTATGAGAAAATAATGAGTCTGAGTTTGAAACATTTCTAATAAAATCATCATTGTGGCGATTCCATTTCTAACCGTTATGGTGAACGCAGAGTGACATTCCTAACCGTTATGGTGAACGCAGAGTGACATTCCTAACCGTTATGATGAACGCAGAGTGACATTCCTCACCGTTAAACTCAGAGTGACATCAATCACCGTTACGGCTAACGCAGAGTGACATTCCTCACCGTTATGGCGAACTCAGAGTGACATTCCTCACCGTTTAACTCAGAGTGACACTCCTCACCGTTATGACGAACACAGAGGGACATTCCTCGCCGTTATGGCGAACTCAGAGTGACATTCCTCGCCGTTATGGCGATCTCAGAGTGACATTCCTCACCGTTATGGCGAACTCAGAGTGACACTCCTCATCGTTATGGCGATTTCAGAGTGACACTCCTCACCGTTATGGCGATCTCAGAGTGACATTCCTCACCGTTATGGCGAACTCAGAATGACACTCCTCATCGTTATGGCGATCTCAGAGTGACATTCCTCATCGTTTTGGCGAACTCAGAGTGACACTCCTCATCGTTATGGCGATCTCAGAGTGACATTCCTCATCGTTTTGGCGAACTCAGAGTGACACTCCTCATCGTTATGGCGATCTCAGAGTGACACTCCTCACCGTTATGGCGATCTCAGAGTGACACTCCTCACCGTTATGGCGAACTCAGAGTGACATTCCTCATCGTTATGGCGAACTCAGAGTGACACTCCTCACCGTTATGGCGATCTCAGAGTGACATTCCTCACCGTTATGGCGAACTCAGAGTGACACTCCTCACCGTTATGGCGATCTCAGAGTGACACTCCTCACCGTTATGGCGATCTCAGAGTGACATTCCTCATCGTTATGGCGAACTCAGAGTGACACTCCTCACCGTTATGGCGAACTCAGAGTGACACTCCTCACCGTTATGGCGATCTCAGAGTGACACTCCTCACCGTTATGGCGATCTCAGAGTGGCATTGCTCACCGTTATGGCGAACTCAGAGTGATATTCCTCGCCGTTATGGCGAACTCAGACGGGCATTGCTCACCGTTATGGCGAACTCAGAGTGGCATTCCTCGCCGTTATGGCGAACTCAGATTGACACTCCTCACCGTTATGGCGAACTCAGAGTGACATTCCTCACCGTTATGGCGAACTCAGAGTGACACTCCTCACCGTTATGGCGAACTCAGAGTGGCATTCCTCGCCGTTATGGCGAACTCAGATTGACACTCCTCACCGTTATGGCGAACTCAGAGTGACATTCCTCACCGTTATGGCGAACTCAGAGTGACATTCCTCACCGTTGTTGCGATTCTCAAGGTTATTTGAAATGATTCAAACCCAAAACTTATTATTTGGTCTCAGCGGTAATCACAATCATGGCAATCGAAGTAAACATCACTAAGATATAGCAGCTGTACAGTTGTTTCTACCAAAATCGAACATGTACTCTAAAACAAAACAAAAGTGCCGCGGAGTCAACAATAATGCTCATCTGTTTTAAGTTGAAAGGGGCATAACTCAATATATCTTAAATCCGGGGTTATGGACCATCATACACATTGTCATTCGTTACATTGGTGTAACATTAAAGTATCACGTCAATATTATGAACAGGTTTTCACTAATGGCCATTTTTATGTTTTTGCACGCCTATGCCAAAACAAACAATAATAGATTATGACAATACATCGACTTTCTTCTTTTTAAAAAAAAGGCTTACATGAAGTGCTGGTCCTGGCATCATGCGATTCACGACTTTGACGGCCCTTACGTTCCCATCTCCAGGGATACAATGGGGCCGGTAGCAGTCCGCTGCGTCATAGGGACAGTTGAAACATGCCCGTGATAACGTCTGGTAGTGTTCGATCGTGAAATTGTATTCACATGTCATCGGTATATGTCGGGTCTGTAGGCAGTTCCGCTTACACGGGTGGTTAGCATAGTCTGAAATCGAGAGAGTTCTTCATTACACTGCAATTCGCATATACACCATCCTCACGACTTACACCATCATCGTAAATGAAGACGAAACCTCATAAAGGGCAACTCGAGGGGTGAAAGAGAAAAGATTCTATCTGCTTCTTTATTTAATGTCACTTAGAACCTTTTCGCTTTCACAACTCGAAACATTCTTCAATAAGTCAAGGGCCTTAACTCTGGCCAAACTATGTAACATTTCCATGCTTACATCTTATTTAGTTTAAAGAGTCTATGTAAAATACTAAATAACAAGTTACGGGGTTAGTAGGTGACCGATTATTAAATATACAGGGTAATGGAAATCATATCGGGTGAGAGCGTTCGAACCTAAATATGGTTTCCTGCGCCGCGTATAGTCCATATCAGGTCATCTACTTACCCCGTAACGTATATTTCATGTCGACAATCTTTTTACATTGATCAATTTTGGGGAATGTTTTATTAATGTATCGGTATCGAAAAGAAAGACGCCTTTTGATACGATAAAAATATTAGTCATCTAATATAGATAAAGTCCAGGGCCCATGATTACAAACAGTCCCAAGTCCAAGTCTAGACGCAGACTCAAAAAAACATTTTTATAAAGGAACAAAAATCATATTTATTCCATTTCTTTTACAAAAATGAATGTTGATAATAGTAAAACATTCAAATATCAATATATTTCAGCAATTTTTACCATCAATACTCGGATTGAAGGAAAGTTACGATGAAATGAAGTTTTGCCATAATGAGTCTTGAGTCTGAACTCAGACTTGAGACTGTTCGTTATCAACACCCCTGGACTAATGGACTGAGTCATTCATGTTGTGGGCGTGATAAATATATTTTCTGTCGAAAAAAACTGAAAGATTTAAATGACAAAAACGATGATCGGACAGAAAAGCTGTGTTTTTTTACTGATTCCGAATAACTGCTTAGACAGGGATCACTTTTTAGATCGTACTTGTTCGGTAAATTCCGCCGTCCCACCGTTTCATGTTACACATTGTCAATGAACATTTCTTTGATTTGAAATCGGAAGTAAGTACTAGGTTAAAGCTGCACTCTCATAGATTAAACGTTTTAAAAACATTTTTTTTTTTTATTTGAGCAAATTTATTCGAAAATGCATGTAAACCATTCATATAAGACTGCTGACAAAAAGATTGTCACATATTTTTCTATTTAAGTTCAAAAATTGATGTTAAGTTGTAAAAATGGTAAATCTGTGAGAGTGCAGCTTTTAGGACATTAATGGGTCTCGAAGTAAAATCAATATGTTTATTTATAGGAGGAGCGCGTGCCACAAGAATTCAGGACGGACAGACGGACCAGAGCAAATATTTAAAGCTGAAATCATTATAATTTTCTTGCAAGATGCCTAGACAAAAAATAAAACACTAGAACTTCTGACATACCTGATATTTCCACGCGCATTGCTTGAATAACGTGAAGGAGAGTCGTGGCGACCAGTAGAATGAAATATCGCGTCATGGTGAAGAAACCGATTGGTGCTCATATAAAACCTGAAAAATACCCCGACATGTAAGTTTTAAAATTGATAATCACATGGAAAAAGTATGATATATTAAGATTTGACCATCAAATAAAGGTTAAAGATATTAAGTAAGTACGTACAAAAACTTATGGTTTGATGCGACACAGTCGAATTACTATCCAATTCGCATCATGATGTCATACTAACAAGCTTTAAGTCTTTAGTGGTCTAAATATATTGTGTAGACTACATGAACTACCCACTTACTGGGCAAGTCTGCCTATATCTACCTCTCTTTCTTATTTAAATGACTGATGGGTCTAAAAATATTTACAGTGATCAACTATCGTCTCATAAGGTAGAAATTCCGTGTGTTTTTTACACCTTTCTTCCAAATAAACAGAACAGAATTTATTCGATTTAAACCATTACGGTTTCTCATCATAAAGATATACAAAAAAGATCGATACAAATGTTAAACAATAAGCAAAACAAGAGTATGAGTTTCTAAATATTAACAAAGTGATAATTAAATATTAAGCAGTGCATGCGCACATAAAGATGAAAACAAGAGAACAAATTATAATATTTCATCACATCCTGGATATATTATGCAAAGAAAAAAATCATACAGTGTTGTTTAATACGTTATTTCTAATTCGATATGCATTTCTTATATAGGTGGAAAGATTATTAAGTTCGTTTCTTTTTTTAGAATTAAGCAGTAAAAGAATTTTAAAAACACTTGGATTTCTCCAATAAAAAGTTTTAATGTGTCTTCGTCTAATCTCTTCATAAGGTGCACATTTAAACAAAAAATGGAACTCATCTTCAATGTCATTTGAGTTGCACACTTGGCATACACGTTCAAGTCTTTCAATACGATTTCGTCCGTATCTTCCGGTTTCTATTCTTAACCGATGTGTAGAAGTTCTCATCTGAACGACTAAACGTCTCTTTTCTGAATTCCTAATGACGTCCAAATATTGCTCGTACTCAAAGTTTAATTTCATATGTTTATACAATAAGGATAAAACGATGTTATTTTCTAAATCCCTATGGCATTCCTGCATGAAATTGTCGATCATGGTTTGTTTAAATTGCACAATTAAATGATTGCAATTAATAGACTGGGGATCTTCCCACACATATGCATATCCATATCTGCATAATAATTCTTGAATTTTTGATAACCAATTTGATTTACCATCGATACAGTCTTGTAACAAACAGTTATATATAGCATTTATAACACAATTTTTACTCTTAACCACTTCCAACCAATACTTTATAATTCTGGAAAATCTGTTTATATACAATGGGTATCGTCGCAATTCTCCATAAATAGCGGCATTGCTACACCATAATTTAACACCTAAAATGCGTTTACAAAACTTCAAATGTATGCGTTTGATCTCCTTAGATTTAACATGACCCCATATTTCACATGCATAGTTTAAAATTGACGCTACAAATGAGTCAAAGAGCTCACAACAAACCTTAGGGCTATAAGTTGAGTGTTTTGGTTCATGGCTCTTAATCCTTTACTTGCCACGGTGCTTTGATTCGTACTGAATGTACCATCTGCACTAAACACGCTACCTAGGTAGTTAAATTCGTTTACAACATCTAATTCAACACCTTCATAAAACCATTGTTCATTGTTTAATTTTCTACCTCTCCGCTTAAAAACTATTATTTTTGTTTTGTCTGTATTGTATAGCCCCCAGCTAGAACAATATTCGTGTAGTTAAATCAAGTTCTGAAGATCGTCGGGGGTCTCCGCAAGGAGGGCCATATCATCGGCGTATAATAGCAGTATAAGGGAAATGTCGTTTAACGATAATCCGCTTTCGAACCTAGATGCAAGGTTAATTTCTAGGTCTTCTACGTAAAGTGAATAAAATATCGAAGAACATACTTCTCCTTGAGCGAGGCCGAGTTTTAGGTCTATAAAATCGGAGAAGTTTCCACAGTGCTTCACCTGTCTCCGTACCGATTCGTACATGGCTTTAGCAATGTTCAGAACTTTCCCAGAAATGTCTAAAGTTTTCAGTTTGTGTCACAGGGCGTTTCTTTGGATACTGTCAAAGGCCTTCCGCATATCTATGAATGAGCAATATAGTCTTTTACCGTTCTGTAAATAGTGCTCAATAAGCCCATTCAAACAAAAAATGGCATCTACAGTAGACATGTTTTCCTGAACCCTAATTGTGCATCGGTGATAATATTGTACTTCTCACAGTAAACAGACAAACGGTGGTGAACAGCAGATGTAAAAATCTTGGCGAAGCAACTTATCAAAGTAATACCTCTGTAATTATTGACGTCATTTCGGTCCCCTTTTTAAATACTGGTACTATAATGCCGATCATCCATTCTATAGGGAATACTCCGCTGTGTAATATGTGATTAAACAAATCGACTATATGACCTATCAAAATGTCGCCCGCTTCAATAAAATATTCATTGATAAGAAAATCAGGACCACCAGCTTTCCCTCGTTTTAATGTTTTCATTGCACGTTTAACATCGTCCACCGTGACGTCAACGTCTAACTCCTCGTGCGGAAGGGGCACGTCCTCTTCTATCACGGCAGCATTATGACCGTGTTCAGTTTCTTCTGATAGAGATTTAAAGTATTTAAGTCCGTCATGCTAATGTTTTCTCCCATCGGCGACTTTTTCTTGGAGAAATACTTCCAGAAGTCTTTTGGGCGTTTACATTTCAAACCTTCAATTTCTTTAATTTTATTTTCATGATAAAAAAGATTAGTCTTTCGAGCTATGATTTTATACGCTCTCTTCTTTTCACTCAATATATTTCTATTTTCTGCACTTTTAGTTACATTAAAAGTGTGCAACGCAGTTTTATATTCCGATTTTTTCTCACGGCACTCTGCATTAAACCAGTCTGATGGATTATAAATTTCATTGCATCCCCTTCTATTTTTTCGTTCTTTATAGAAAAGTGGCAAAGCAACATCGTTAATTAATTTTGCAAATTTGGAAACACCTTCATTGATGCTATCCTGACTGTTTCTGTCAATGCGATTACGTATTGCATTAAATTCAGGCAATGAAGATATTATATTTCTACGAAATTCGTCCTTATTCCTTTCGTCCCATTTAACAGAATGTGACATATTTGCCTCGGGAGTATTTGTGATCGAGTTATAACAGTTAATTGCAAACATAATAGGGGCATGGTCAGAAAAGGTATTAAACACTGGACAGTTAAACTTTGTTATGACACTGAAGTTACTTTCCTCGATCAAAAGATAATCTATCAAACTGCAGCCGTTTGTTGAGTAATACGTCACCGATCCACTGATCTCTAATCGTCCGTTACAAATACGCATGCCTGTCGCTTGAAATAGGTCAGCTGTATACCGTGCGAGTTATGTACTGTGTCTTGTGTTACCCTTCCCAGGGGCGTATCTGGCACATAGTCGTCGGGGTCTAAATTCGATACTGCATTGTCACAAAGAATGTAGTCGGCCTTCCCACCGACCCGCGCATTTAAGTCACCCATAAGAGCTACTTTTCCAAACGTCTTGAAGTATAATATATCATTTTCAATGATTTCAAAAAGGTTATGGTCAAAAACATGATATGCAGGCGAGTTATTTCCCCAAACATATGCACCACATATGTACAGATCTTCTATCAGCCCAAAAAATCTTTTGTCGAGCCGAATCCATGCTGTTGTATTAAAAATTTAAAATGCGTTTTTACAATATTTATACCAGGCTGTAGCTTGCTTTTGTAATATAATGCAATTCCGCCACTATTACGCCTTGCGTTTCTGTGTTGGAAGCGTCGAAAATAATTATGCGATGTGTAACAATCTATTTCAATGTCGCTACTTTCACAAGTCCATGTTTCATATCAAAATGCGATATCAGTCCCCTGTATGATTTTAAGGAATTCGTCATCATTTAGCTTGTCTTTGGTAAGACCATTACAGTTCCAAGAACAAATTTTCAACTCACCCTCATATCTGTCCTATTGTACTTTACCATACTTGCCGTCGGTGTACTCATGACCATTCACAAAAAGTTGGTTGTACTTAATGTACGCATCAACTTTGTCTTTTCGTGCTGCCAGCATTATTGGAATTAGTTTTTTTCCGTTTTTCGACAACGTCTCTCGGGTACTGATCATGCATGAAAGTTTCTGTGTCCTTGAGATTATCTCTGTTTGCCTTGACCTTTTCTTTATCCGAGAAGTACCTAAAAGTAACAAGCACATTTCAAGGTCTATTTCCTTTCGCGAACCCTATCCTCCTGGCCTTTTCAATTTTAATATCGTTTGCATCCTGTTCTGGTATTTTAAGCACTTCCAAAATAAATTTATGCACTGCCTTTTTGGTGTCCGCCATGTTCTCCGTGGGCGCCGCCGCACCGGAAGTTCCATCGTTTCTTGCCGTCCCCTCGTTCTCCCAGGTGAGTATTCCGCCTATGATTAGATTGTTTGCAAGCGCCTGTGTCTCGATAAAATTTTAATTTGCCTTAATACCCTCATTGTCTTTCTTAAGTTTGGCAATTTCTTCATTTTCTGTTGCCGCATCGAATTTTCGTCCGTTGATTTTTTCTTCTAAGGTACTTTTTCTTCACTTTTTGTTACACGTTTTTCCAAATCTGACCATAGTTTTGAGAGTTTTGCGTCAACCTCATTCACCTTTGTTTATAACTTTTCTAATATATCGAGCCTAGTATTTACCTTTTCAAAGTTTGACTTAAGGAACTGCATTATATCGCTGTTAGATGGGCTAGTTGGGCTTGCGTTTGGATTGGTATATTTGTCTTGTTGTGTATTGTGACTCGGTGTCGATGTCATGAAGCTTGTATTTCCGTGTGGAGTTGCATCTTCGAGGGGGGTTGAAAACATGGCTGCATAACGGGTTGCAAATTAGCCATGTTAGCCATGTTGACGTACTGTGGTGGACTGCTGTAATTGAGTCCAACTGTCATCCCCGGTGTTTGTGGTAATTGAGACATATTTTTATTACAAAGGTATGTACCGTTAGCTGTACCGCTAGCCATTGAATGAAAAACTGTATTATCCAGGTTTGACAAGTTTTCACCAGCAGGGAAATGCTGATTAAGTTCGATGTAATAATCCTCTGGTGATTTTCCCGCTTTTCGCCTCTCTTTGTTTGAATTTGTTGTTTTTTGTTCCTCACCTTCACTGCTCTTTTTTCGCTTGTTTTTTCTTTCTGCCATCACATTTTAATTTCCAACACTTTGCACACTATTTAAGCTCCACACACATATATTTTTCAAATAAAACAAGGCGTCCTTCCTAAGAACTATCGTTTTCTATATGTATTCATCCTTTTCGGTATATTAAAGCAATTGTATTAATTGTCTTACTGCTTTATGTTGGAGTAAGAGTGCATTTTTCAACAAAATTTACTGTTAACTCTTCACTGTGCGTATTTGAAAATACGAAGTATTAGTTATTCGTAGTGACAAATTTGTTAACATTGAAATTCTTTGTTCAAACTATAATTTGATATCATATTATATAACGATGCGATGCTATATGAATATAATGTATATACGAAATATTCTCAGTTCGGGCGACTTATAGACCCATCTGGTCGTGCGAAACATTTTGTAAACATACTCTTATTTGATGGAATTGTACATGTCACAATAATAATAAACTTATTTATTTACCTACCTACAAATAACTTCCTCTTAAAATTATCTACTCGTAAACGATTTGTTTTAAAATTATCTGTTTTGCATCAAAATCTAATCGGCTTTAAAGATAACATTGTTACGCAATAACAACTTGGCTTTTGGACAATTAATATAGATATCGCATTGCATTATGATATTACGCACTGACCTTTACAAATTCGGATTTAGGGCAATTTATAGCATTAATTTAAAACTCGAATCTTTACAATGACCCTGCACTGTATATAATTAAACCATTAATTTGAAGAAAAAAATCGATTCTACTTACTGCTTGAAACGGTCGAAGTGTTTTAATCCACCATTACATTTCTAGTTAAATTAGAACATCACACAATGTATTCTACCCTTCTTAAAAGCAAAACTACAGTATAGGTTTCCCATTTATGTATACATACACAATAAATAGACGTGTTTGATTACTTATTAAGGTTTAGATAGAAGAATACCGTGAATAATCATATTCTATACAAGTGAGCAGTAGTATGCGTATATTAATTGACAAAACAAATATTAGTTTATCTAAATATGATATAAAGTCAAGTTTCGCGGATATATATCTCATAATTGCACGTTAAATAAAACTCTGTCCTCGATGCAGTACGGTAGTAAACGGCAAATGTGCCATTATCCTTGTTAACAAGTGTTGAAACATCAAATACAACGACGCATTTTCGTGTTATTCTCATATGGTGGGGTTTTAAACAATATATTACGATGTATTTTATTTTAAGACATGTTTAAGAAGGTGTTTTGTCCTGGCATAGCTGTTTCTTGTATAGATTTGAAACAGTATTTTATATAAATTCGAACCCCGCTGGCTCGAACTCGCTTGGCTCGAATTCTTCGTTGGCTCGAACTAGATGTAAACGACCGATTTATTTATACTAAAGTCGAGGCTCGATGTATTTTCACCGGTCCCTAGGAGTTCGAGCCATCGGGGTTCGACTCTATTTATATATAATTAAAAATTAACTTTTGCATGTGGTTGAAAAATCGTTTCTTACGAGGTTTAGTGTATGGTCCTATTTGAGGACCAATGATAATTGAGTATTATTAAAATTCCCGTCTCTTTATATTCCATCAAACACTTTATCGATGACTATACTGTGCGGTAAAGTTTAGAGTGTATGTATAGGTTTTTCTTTATATGGAGATATGTATAAAAATAAATCAACTAAGTCAAGCGCAGCAATTAGAACCATAAATTTTAATATGGACCTCTGAGTGAATGATAGCCCATTCTTGTTACTAAAATGCCCCGCATTGATGGCTTCTAGTCGCTATTATCTTTCGCTTATATCACTTTTATAACATGCGTTTGCGTGACACGTTTTCTACTAAGTAATAGTAAGATGAGATGAAGTGAATTCTTAATGATTAAGAATGGGCGGGGTGAGCGTAAAAGATGCATTCCTATATTATTAGTAGGACGAAATGACGTCATTTCAAGTTTTAGTACAAAAGTGTAATATGGGTATAAGTACTTCATTTGATCGGGGTAGTTGTATTTATAAACGAGTGGAATGCGGTCGTATTACGGACAGACGTTTATCGTGATATTTATCGCTTGCCAACTTATCATGTGTATATAATGAAATCAAATAATAATTTAAAGAGTTGTATTACACTCACTTAATGAAATAATTAAATAAAAATGGATCATTTCACGACACATTTCTATTGAAATAAAGAACAAAATTACATACTGCGATAAATTATCAATAATGTAATTTTTAGTCATTTCTTTTTATAAATAAACAGACAGTAAGCAAAAACCCTACTGAACAAATATTACGCGGGGTCACCCATGCCAGGTTTCCCATAGGCAAGCTTGTTTGGACACTGGGTATATTATCATCATATTCCTTCAGTTAATGTGTACTTATTGTATTAAACTTGATTTGACCACATAAAGCATTCCTTATTCAATGATTTCTTTTTACCCGCCTAAAATGTCAACAACCAAGGGTGGTCTTCACTCTATACATGTATTTGGAAAACGACCCGTCTTCCGTCTTCAAGCGAATCAGACTGAATTTTTGACTGAATACCGATATATCATAAAACAGACTTTGAAAACTGTTTCAAATCAAGTGTTTCCTTTCATTTGTTTTATCAACTCGTAATACCATTCCGAATTTTCACTCAGTAAATAGCGGCCAGTGTTATTTTTGTCATGTATAAATGCATTAATAAAAGTTCATTGATGAATGTTCATAAAATATTTGCACAAAAACGCGAGTAAATAAAACGCTTGCGATGCCTATTTCTCCACAAACCGGAAATAGAAATCACAGCTACGTCATCAGCTGTCAAAACTCGTCTAGAACAATTTGTATGACCAGCTAGAGCTTCAAATTGACAATGTAAACATCTGAATTTTCATGACAAGAGTTATCGCCCCGTTTACAAAATGGAGCCTATTGGACCATTAACAATAACTTAACCTGAGGTCAATACACATTAAAAGGAGAATTGCTAAAATCTACGGAGCAGTTCCACTTTTGCACTGTGGTAACTACTGCTGCAAAACTAAATGTAATCCACAACATAATCTGCCTTTTTGTAAAAGAAAACGAAGTGCTAACGAACATTAAAATGGCAATAAAGAACGAATGCTTAAACATTGATATATGCAATGAAATACTTCCACATATGCTCAAACATGGAGATACAATGAAAATACAACAATATATACTTAAACATGAAGCTACAATGCAAATACTTCCACATATGCTCAAACATGGAGATACGCAATTAAAATACTACCATATATGCTCAAACATGGAGATACGCAATGGAAATACACCTATATATGCTCAAACATGGAGATACTTAATGGAAATACTACCATATGTGCTCAAACATGGAGATACACAATGGAAATACTACCATACATGCTCAAACATGGAGATACACAATGGAAATACTACCATATATGCTCAAATATGGAGATACACAATGAAAATACTACCATTTATGCTCAAACATGGAGATACACAATGGAAATACTACCGTATATGCTCAAACATGGAGATACACAATGGAAATACTACCATATATGCTCAAACATGGAGATACACAATGAAAATACTACCGTACGTGCTGCGATGAAAATACTTCCATACAAATCAAAAACGCATTTCTCTTATCTGAAAATGTAAATTCATCTACCACAATTAACGAAGTTTCCATAAATGGAACAGAACACTCCTCTTAAACATTGCTTGAATTTGAAAATCGGCGAGCGAACGTTATATTCCGGGAAAAGCTTGCCTTGAAATTCCTCCCGTTTCGTCCCTTGGGGTTATGGGCCACACATTTATTTAATTATAAGGCATAATGTTGAGTTTGCGTCAGTTTTCGATTAACTGGATACATCTAGAGTCGCTAGTAAACGGACAGTTTATTCAATCATTAAATGAACAAATATTACTTAAAGATGCACACTTCTCCCAAATAAGATGAACCACAATTAAAACAATTATATTGCTGATCGCGTCCACCGTCCAAATACGTAGTCCGAATCCGAGTTTTAAAAGAAAAACCATACCCTATGTGTACGTGAACAATAAAGACCCTAGTATATTTATGTAGAAATACCATCTGATATTTTAAAGTAATTTTATTCAATAGTCGAAATTGTTTTGTACACATACAGATATAATTTGATACTCAGTCATAAAATATGCTATATTGAAAAAAAAAACCTGATTAGCTACCTTGGTTCTCCAACGCGTAGCAGTGTATAGTCGTGTCACACGGGACCCCCATTTAACGTCCCTCCCGAAAAGACGATTAGTATTTGTATTAGTTGTGCGACGGGGAATCGAACCTGCAACCTCTGAATTGAAAGTCTAGTGTGTTATCACTAGACCACGGATCCGCAAAAAGCCTAAATGTTCGATTTGAACGGACACGGATCGGACGCGGATCGGACGCTGACGCATGGAATAGACCCCACAGTATTTATATGTTTTGAATATCACGTACTTGTACAGCGGACGCTGATAGCTGATAGATTGCTCAAGTAGTACCCGCGGCCTTCAGGCAGTCAAAAGTATGATACAGAAATGAGACTTAATCCGGATTGTTCTGCTAGGTCTCCCTTCTGAAATCTCTCACCTCTATAAAGGTCTTAATTCACCTTCATTTGCCCCATACAAATGTCTTAAATTCAAACAAACTTCTGAGTTTATACGAGTGACGTTTGAGTAAACAGTCGAACCCCGTTTGCTCGAACTCGCTTTGCTCGATTTTCTCGTTGGCTCAATCTGGATTATTAGGACTGATTATTTTCAACTGAAGATAAGCATTCCCGCTTGGCTCGATTTTTTCGAGGCTCGACGTATTTTCGTCGGTCCCGGGAGTTCGAGCCAATGAGGTTCGACTGTATATTATATACTGTCATTAATAATTTTCAATATGAAGAGTACATAATAAACGTATAATGAATACAGTTCAATACAAATGACACATCATAAATATATAAATAATAATATCATTAAAATACTTGAACAGTTATTGCATAGGAATATTTGCTCTTTATTTTAAATGAAGTCGTAATGACATAATTGGTAATCTCTGAAGGCCAAACAACTTTTTTATTCAATTTCTTTGGAAAATCAAAACAAACTTGCACACAAACGCTTTTCAAATGATACCAAAATAAAAGGTGGCAACGGGCTTCCAATATTTACATATTTGCATAGATTTTAATATCTTTCAACTTTTCACAACATGGACTAGAATATCAATTCCATGCTTGAATGAAACGACGAATTTTCATTTTCAATAACAATTACGGTAAACCATCAATTATTCTGATGCAAAGAAGTGCATTTTAGATTCTAACATAGAGATTATTTCTTTATTTAATATAATTTATATTGATTCACCGTTTTATTATTTTTTGAATGGATCAGATTTTTGAATAACACCATAATGACGCTACGAGCAGGATATGATATATTAGAGGGAGGTAACAATACAAAATTTTACAATACTTATATATCAAATTTTATTAATTTGTTTCTTAAATAACATACTAGTTATGCCTCATAAATCTGAGAAGCTCTCGGTGAAAAAAAAATCAAACAAAAAAACACGAAAGATGATTTGTTGAAATGAATAAATGAATTAACATAATTAACTTAATTAACACTCTTTATATTTTCAATTTAATTTTACCGTGACAAAACGTAAATCAGCAGTCAGCTGTTATTGATTTAATCAGGTGAAGCAGTAAATATAAATAAAGGCTGGCCAAGTAAGTTGATGGTTTTCAAAATATAATTTAAACCACTAAAACGTTTTAATATTGTTAAAATGAACTTACACAAAATAATTGGTTATGCGGCTGCATCGCATTTAAACCTTTTACTTTTGTAAGTTAAAACTAGCCATAACTTGACTCATGCCCTGAGCATTCATCCTAAGTGTCCATATGATTGACATCAGATAGTGGGTAGTTTACACAATACAATGTAGACCACTAAACAACGTAAAGGTTGTTAGTATGTACTTACAAGAAATAAATGGTTATGCGAATGTGTCGCATCAGACCATTTAGTTGTGTAAGTTTATACTATCGATAGTTAACCATTACATAAAATATAGTGTAAGAAGACAACAAAACTTTAGAAAAGGAGACCTTAAACATCGCCATTTTTCCACACTGCTACATGACAACCAGAACCATCCATTCAACGATTTTAGTGTGTTGTAAACATAATTAAAAATAAAAATACAATAACACTACAGAACACCAAACCTGTGAATCTGTAAAACGTGACTCCGTACCCATATATTATATCATTAAAATATTTTACGGCGTGTTAAATATTAAAATTTGAAACGTAGCTCCCCAACTCGACATAGTATCTCATGCCCGGTACATAGAATATACAACCATGTGTGCATTTAACTCATACGTACAGTCACTAACGTATTTCCTTTAAATCCTTATAACTTATCATCCATAAAGGGCATTTCCATGTGATGCATCCACAAGCGGATATTCCACAAAAAATAGAAATACAAATATTAATGGAGATCTACTTTGCAATGCACATCTGATTGCAATAAACGGTTTTGTCCCCGATTTGTTGATGGGGTTCGAGATGTGTGCGAAATTCATTAAAGCATTATCCACATGGGCATATATCAAACAGATGCCGAGACATGCACGTTTCCAAATGAAAACAAGACGAATCGTTTCCTAAACGTATTAAATCCCATGCAATTTAATACGTTTTTCCCTCCAGTAATTAAGTTATTCACAAAACAAGGAAAGTATGGGCGGGGGGGGGGGCATGAACAGAAATAAAATGTAAAATGATCTGTTTGAAAATCGAG
This sequence comes from Mya arenaria, assembly GCF_026914265.1. Classification (NCBI taxonomy): domain Eukaryota; kingdom Metazoa; phylum Mollusca; class Bivalvia; order Myida; family Myidae; genus Mya; species Mya arenaria. The sequence goes on along the minus strand of NC_069129.1, from coordinate 31,721,545 downwards.
AATGAAGAAGCAAACTTAATCACTTTCAACTAACTTTTCAGATATTGTTTTTAAATCTAGCCCAAATTGGAGTTTCAAAGTTTAGTTAAAGTGACGCATTATTCATAAACATAACGGCCCTGAGTCTCTTGATGATGATGATGATGATAATGATGATGATGATGATGATGAGGATGATGATGATGAGGATGATGATGATGATGATGATGGTGGTGGTCATGATGATGATGATGATGATGATGATGATGATGATGATGATGATGATGGTGGTGGTGGTGGTGGTGGTGGTGGTGGTGGTGGTGGTGGAGAAGGTGTTGGTTATGATGATGATGATGATGATGATGATGATGATGATGATGATGATGATGATGATGATGATGATGATGATGATGATGATGATGGTGGTGGTGGTGGTGGTGGTGGTGGTGGTGATGATGATGATGATGATGATGATGATGATGATGATGATGATGATGATGATGATGATGATGGTGATGATGATGATGACGATGACGATGACGATGATGGTGGTTGTGATGATGATGATGATGATGATGATGATGATGATGATGATGATGATGATGATGATGGTGATGGTGATGATGATGATGATGATGGTGGTGGTGATGATGATGATGATGATGATGATGATGATGATGATGATGATGATGATGATGATGATGATGATGATGATGATGATGATGATGATGATGATGATGATGATGATGGTGGAGAAGGTGGTGGTTATGATGATGATGATGATGATGATGATGATGATGATGATGATGATGATGATGATGATGATGATGATGATCTTATCAGCGTACTATAAAATATCGTAAGTTGACTATTATGGAAGTGCTATAGAATAAATTAAACGTGGTGTTGGAAAAATCAAATGAATAAAGTTTGCAGCTACGCCTTTGGATATACATGTTCCGAATTAACGAATAGAAAAAAAAATATGATCGTACGATATCATTCTTTACAAGATTGCCCCATATTACGTTAAAGTAACATATCTTATTTTTGTCATCTGAAATGCATTTGAAAAATCGAAAACAAACCAATTGAAAAGTCGTAAATACATGCCTTGAAGAATCGCAAATTATAATAAGAAATAAAGAAAAACGCTTATACGACTACGAGATAGCCTCGAAGATTATATTATCCTTGCGTTTACTTCAAGTGACATACATAAATTTTGAGTGATGAACCTTTAAATACTTACTAAATAATGCATTCATGGGAAATATTAATTACTGATAAGGCCAAAAAAAAATGTTTGTTTAGGGTAACCTTCCCAAAATTTCTAGGTAGGGTAGGCAGGGATTTTTTTTTAAATCTGTCGTAAGTTCAGAGTGTTTTCTTGCACATGGCAGTCTTTCCTACATTACTGTCATTGCCTGACTATGTTTTACCATATAAACAATAATTCTGATTAAAATCTGCATTTATCCGCCCTTCGTAACTCTCTATTCGCTAACGAATATTTTTTTTGCTCAGAAACGGAAAAAAATAGTTAGGGTCGGCGCATTTTTATAGGTAGAGTCGGGTTACCCGAAACGGACATATTTTTTTAGGCCTAACAAGATTGTGAACGTGTATGTATACTAGCTGAAATCGCACAAATATTAAATGACCGGTGTGTGTTTAAATATTTACAGTGATCATCCCATCAAGTTGAACTTCTGTGTATTCTGCACCTTTCTTTCAAATCAAACACAACTAGATGTATGAACATAAGAACCACTGTTTTCGATATTTTTTCATCCATTTTGGTCAATTAAATCAATTGTATTAATTGTAGTACATCTTAGTTTGAGTAAGAGCGCATCTTTTGTTTTCACTGTCTTTTTAAGAATTTCTCTCCTGAAAAATGTCCTTACACCAAACAAGAGGGCCATGATGGCCCTGTATCGCTCACCTGTAGCTTTGCTAAATAAAGTGAACATTCTGACCTATTATCATAAAGATCCAATGAAAAGTATGGCCCCTAGAGGCCACTCTTTTATTTGTCCCACTGACCTAGTTTTTTACCCCACATGACCCTATCAGTAGGCAATGCTTCAAACCAAATATTTAAGACCTAGTCCTTGTGGCTTCAGACAAGAAAATTTTAAAGTTTTTTCCTATATAAGCCTATGTAAAACTTGTGACACCCAGGGTGAGGCCTCTTTTCACCACAGGTGCACAAATTGAACAATCTTGGTAGCGGGCCACTAGGTTATGCCACATATAAAATGCCAATGTCTTGTTGGTTTAGACAAGAAGTTTTTTGTTCTATATAAGCCTATGCAAAACTTGTGACTCCCCCCAGGATAGGGCCTCTTCTCCCCAGGGGCATAAATTGAACAATCTTGGTAGAGGACCACTTGGTTATGATACATACCAAATATTGAATGCGTAGGCCTTGCATTTTCAGACAAGAAGATTTTGACCTAGTGACCTAGTTATTGACCGCGGATGACCCAATATCGAACATGACCCAGATTTTATAGAGATGATCATTCTGACCAAGTTGCATTAACATTAGGCTAAAATTGTGACCTCTATTGTGTTCACAAGGTTTTTCTACTAATTGACCTAGTGACCTAGTTATTGACGGTAATTGACCCAATATCGAACTTGACCTAGATTTTATAGAGATGATCATTCTGACCAAGTAACATTAAGATTAGGCTTAAGTTGTGACCTCTGTTGTGTTCACAAGGTTTTTCTACTAATTGACCTAGTGACCTAGTTATTGACTGCGAATGACCCAATATCGAACTTGACATATATTGTTCTAGAGATGATCATTCTGACCAAGTTGAATTGAGATAAGCCTAAAATTGTGACCTCTATTGTGTTCACAAGGTTTTTCTACTAATTTACCTAGTGACCTAGTTTTTGACCTGGGTTGACCCAATATGGAACTTGACCTAGCTTATGTTAAGATGATCATTCTGACCAAGTTTCATTAAGATTAGGCTAAAATTGTGACCTCTATTGTGGTCACAAGGTTTTTTAACTATCTGACCAAGTGACCTAGTTACTGACCGCGGATGACCCAATGTGGAACTTGACCTAGATTTTATAAAGATGATCAGTCTGATCAAGTTTCATAAAGATTAGGCTAAAATTGTGACCTCTATTGTGTTCATAAGGTTTTTCTAATATCTGACCTAGTGACCTAGTTATTGACTGCGGATGAGCCAATATCGAACATGACCCAGATTTTATAGAGATGATCATTCTGACCAAGTTGCATTAACATTAGGCTAAAATTGTGACCTCTATTGTGTTCACAAGGTTTTTCTACTAATTGACCTATTGACCTAGTTATTGACGGTAAATGACCCAATATCGAACTTGACCTAGATTTTATAGAGATGATCATTCTGACCAAGTTACATTTAGATTAGGCTTAAGTTGTGACCTCTATTGTGTTCACAAGGTTTTTATACTAATTGACCTAGTGACCTAGTTATTGACCGCGAATGACCCAATATCGAACTTGACCTATATTTTTCTAGAGATGATCATTCTGACCAAGTTGAATTGAGTTAAGCCTAAAATTGTGACCTCTATTGTGTTCACAAGGTGTTTCTACTTATTGACCTAGTGACCTAGTTTTTGACCTGGGTTGACCCAATATGGAACTTGACCTAGCTTATGTTAAGATGATCATTCTGACCAAGTTTCATTAAGATAAGGCTAAAATTGTGACCTCTATTTTGTTCACAAGGTTTTTCTAATAATTGACCTAGTGACATAGTTATTGACTGCGTATGACCCAATATCGAACTTGACCCAGATTTTATAGAGATGATCATTCTGACCAAGTTGCATTAAGATTAGCCTAAAATTGTGACCTTTATTGTGTTCACAAGGTTTTTGTACTAATTGACCTAGTGACCTAATTATTGACCGCAGATGACCCAATATCGAACTTGACCTAGATTTTATAGAGATGATCATTCTGACCAAGTTGCATTGAGATTAGGCTAAAATTGTGACCTCTATTGTGTTCACAAGGTTTTTGTACTAATTGACCTAGTGACCTAGTTATTGACCGTGAATGACCCAATATCAAACTTGACCTACATTTTATAGCGATGATCATTCTGACCAAGTTGCATTGAGATTAGGCTAAAATTGTGACCTCTATTGTGTTCACAAGGTTTTTCTACTAATTGACCTAGTGACCTAGTTATTGACCGCGGATGACCCAATATCGAACTTGACCTAAATTTTATAGAGATGATCATTCTGACCAAGTTGCATTGAGATTAGGCTAAAATTGTGACCTCTAATGTGTTCACAAGGTATTTCTACTAATTGACCTACTGACCTAGTTTTTGACCCCAGATGACCCAATATAGAACTTGACCTAGATTTCATAGAGATGATCAGTCTGACCAAGTTTCATAAAGATTAGGTCAAAATTGTGACCTCTGTTGTGTTCACAAGGTTTTTCTAATAATTGACCTAGTGACCTAGTTATTGACTGCGGATGACCCAATATCGAACTTGACCTAGATTTTATAGAGATGATTATTCTGACCAACATGCATTGAGATTAGGCTAAAATTGTGACCTCTATTGTGTTCACAAGGTTTTTGTACTAATTGACCTAGTGACCTAGTTGTTGACCGCGGATGACCCAATATCGAACTTGACCTAGATTTTATAGAGATGATCATTCTGACCAAGTTGCATTGAGATTAGGCTAAAATTGTGACCTCTTGTGTTCACAAGGTTTTTCTACTAATTGAACTAGTGACCTAGTTTTTGACCTGGGTTGACCCAATATGGAACTTGACCTAGCTTATGTTAAGATGATCATTCTGACCAAGTTTCATTAAGATAAGGCTAAAATTGTGACCTCTATTTTGTTCACAAGGTTTTTCTAATAATTGACCTAGTGACCTAGTTATTGACTGCGTATGACCCAATATCGAACTTGACCCAGATTTTATAGAGATGATCATTCTGACCAAGTTGCATTAAGATTAGCCTAAAATTGTGACCTCTATTGTGTTCACAAGGTTTTTGTACTAATTGACCTAGTGACCTAGTTATTGACCGCGGATGACCCAATATCGAACTTGACCTAGATTTTATAGAGATGATCATTCTGACCAAGTTGCATTGAGATTAGGCTAAAATTGTGACCTCTATTGTGTTCACAAGGTTTTTGTACTAATTGACCTAGTGACCTAGTTATTGACCGTGAATGACCCAATATCAAACTTGACCTACATTTTACAGCGATGATCATTCTGACCAATTTGCATTGAGATTAGGCTAAAATTGTGACCTCTATTGTGTTCACAAGGTTTTTCTACTAATTGACCTAGTGACCTAGTTATTGACTGCGGATGACCCAATATCGAACTTGACCTAGATTTTATAGAGATGATCATTCTGACCAAGTTGCATTGAGATTAGGCTAAAATTGTGACCTCTAATGTGTTCACAAGGTATTTCTACTAATTGACCTACTGACCTAGTTTTTGACCCCAGATGACCCAATATCGAACTTGACCTAGATTTCATAGAGATGATCAGTCTGACCAAGTTTCATAAAGATTAGTTCAAAATTGTGACCTCTGTTGTGTTCACAAGGTTTTTCTAATAATTGACCTAGTGACCTAGTTATTGACTGCGGATGACCCAATATCGAACTTGACCTAGATTTTATAGAGATGATTATTCTGACCAACTTGCATTGAGATTAGGCTAAAATTGTGACCTCTATTGTGTTCACAAGGTTTTTGTACTAATTGACCTAGTGATTGACCTAGTGACCTAGTTGTTGACCGCGGATGACCCAATATCGAACTTGACCTACATTTTATAGAGATGATCATTCTGACCAAGTTGCATTGAGATTAGGCTAAAATTGTGACCTCTATTGTGTTCACAAGGTTTTTCTACTAATTGACCTAGTGACCTAATTATTGACCGCGGATGACCCAATATCGAACTTGATCTAGATTTTATAGAGATGACCATTCTGACCAAGTTGCATTGAGATTAGGCTAAAATTGTGACCTCTATTGTGTTCACAAGGTTTTTCTACTAATTGACCTAGTGACCTAGTTTTTGACCCCAGATGATCCAATATCGAACTTGACCTAGATTTTATAGAGATGATCAGTCTGACCAAGTTTCATAAAGATTAGGTCAAAATTGTGACCTCTATTGTGTTCACAAGCAATTGTGAACGGACGGACGGACGGACGGACGGACGGACGGACGGACGACGGACGAAGAGTGATCACAAAAGCTCACCTTGTCACTACGTGACAGGTGAGCTAAAAATCGAAACTATGACATTTAAAAAAATAAGCCGGCTTTAAAAGTTCCGTTCCGAAATACACACATGCATACAAACTATAATACTAGTAAGAGAATTAAAACTAGGCTTCAAAGATCAATTCTTGAATACGCATATATACCAAAATGTCGAAACTATAATACTGAGAGAATTTAAACCAGCTTCTAAAGGTTCAATAATTCTGAAACACTCATTATATACCACAACATCAAAATAATTAAAAATGTTTTTTAACGTTGAATTCTGAAGGAGGCATATATACCATAACATAAACACTTGAAAACAAAGAATTGGTGTACATTGTACGCCCCTATACTAGAGTTTAAAGGGGTTTTCATTGGTGTTGTCTAAAAGAATTATATGGGTGGGAGTTGGAGGGGTGTCCCCTCCCGTTGGAAAACTAAAAAAAACATAATAAAGGAACAATATTCAAGTTTTCTTAATGCCAACATTCAGTGATATTACAATACACTGTTACCAGTTAAACGTTACATACATGTATAAACACTCGCCGAGCCTCGATTTCGATAGTTTTGCCCTTAATTGCCTCTCAGGGGAACCAAATTTAATAAGTTCGCCGGGTGTGCTGGCCCATGTATCGATATGTCCGGGGCGTACTGGAGTATGCTAAGATACGCCCGGGCGTATACTAGCATATGCTCAGATACGCCGGGCGAATTGCGTATGCTTTGCTAAGCAGAGGCGTACTGGAGTATGCTCAGATACGACCGGACATACTCGCATATGTTCAGATACGTCGGGCGAATTGCGTATGCTTTGCTAAGCAGAGGCGTACTGGAGTATGCTTAGATACGCCACCACATACTGGTGTATGCTAAGATACGACTGGGCGTACTGGCGTATGCTTAGATAACCCGGGGCGTACCGGCGTATGCTGAAATTCGCACAGACGTTCTGGCGAAATTTTAGATACGCCCTTGCTCAGAAAGAATTTAAACTGGCCTTGAAAAGTTTCTTTCTGAAAATTATATATATAGTAAAACAAACAAAAGAATGAGAGTAAGATCAGTTAAACTTATGAGAAACGGTCCGCAGTGTCACATATATACCCAGGAAACAACATTAACATTGACGTCACTTGCCAATTCTTGGAATATAATTATTACTGTGAGATGGTAAACAACTCGTGTTTTTCACATTATCCTTTCATAACGGGTTTAGTTACCTTGTTCTCCCAAAGAAAAAATGGACGAATACACGTTGCACTATTTCTTAACTAATTTTCAATTGCCAGTTTGGAGTCAAATGTTTAAATAGGTTATTTTTATGTTTTTAAGCCTTTAAAATGTTGTTAACTCTTTATTTACATTATTATTCATAATGGATTAAATAACAAGCCAACAGCCATTTTTTTACATAAAATATTCTTGAAACATTTTTTGCATAAGCATTTAACATACCATGGCTTGGTGCATCACTGAGAACTTTTCAACCGGTATAATTATAATTTGTTCGGCAAACCTGAATAATCTTCAGACTGTTAATGGTAAAAGTGTAACAAGGGGAAGTAACTGGTTTTAAATTCATGCCTCTTATCTATTTACGTATAGGAGTTATAGTGAGAATCAGTTAATTTTAAACGTTGTGTGTGACTGTAGATCTATGTAAGCATTAATCTTTGCAAAAATGTTAGTTTACATATAAGATACATTTATGATTAAATTTAGAGCAGTGAGAGGGACAAACAAGGGTGCGTAGCTGTCTATACGCTAGTTCGCGGATGAATCCGCATGATTCTGACAAAAAAAAAAAAAAATCAGCCAAAGTTGCAGTATGCGTACTTGACTACATGATCCTAAATATGTCCATTTTCCAGTACTAAATAAAGCACCTTAAAACGCCCAGAATGCACCTGATTGCACCATGGTTTTCAAAGTTTTTCGAGGAAGCATGCCCCCGAACCAACTAGCACAATAATGAATCCACATGCATAGAGGGCTGGCTACGCCACTGCAAACTTTGCATCTTTCATCTTTTTGACAAGATTTTTAGAGCTACTCCAATTAAATACATAAATTGTTTAACATCTAATAAAATGAAATTTCCATCAATTAAGAACAACAGCAAAACACAAGGAAATTTAAAACAAAAGAATAAAAAGCACACTTCTTTATTACAAAAATAGGTATCTTTGAAGATCTTAGTAAACTTTTGAACATGTTATTATTTGACCCACTGCAGTTCAATTGTCTTCGTCATGAAGACGGTGTCTTCATTATCAAATAAAAGAGATTAAAGAGTTGAAAGACTGTAGACTCGACAAGAGTGTTGGTTTTTTTCATTTATGTTCACAGGCAATAAAAAACGAATCCATAAAAGTATTTCAGTAGCCCTTAACTGTAACTGATAAGTGCCTTTCATTGCATTAGCTAATAGGTAATGTAAATTGATGTTGTTTTTTTTAAATTCAATTATCTAGTTTCATAACAGTAGCTGTTTAGACAATGTTAGACAAACCTATATGTATTCGGATATATGAACATTTCTTTCATCTCGCGAGTTTATTGCTAATGTAAAGTTTAATCAATAAAACCCGTTATTGTCAAAGGACGTTTTGACTATTTGTGTATGTAAAGTAAAGCAGGGTCTTTTATTCAACACACTTCCATTTCTGCGTAATAATTTTTAATTATTTATTCCCCTCAGTTCCTCGAGAACATGTATCTAAGACTCTTCAGCTTGATTTCAATTTCACGTTAACGTTGCAATCTTGTGAACTATTTTTAAACTGCATAACACCCTGACACCAAACGCCCCATTTTCTAATCCCGGCGCATTAACTCTTTTAACATGTCATGCCATGAAGTAGATCTGTAGATATCGGATTTCGATTTCAGATACTTATTAAGCTTGGCCCTTGGCCTACAACCTAGAAACGGGTAAAAATATGTTTAGCCATTCGTGTCATGAATATAGTACCATTACGTGCATAATTTAATGTATTATATTTGCACCGTCATTTCTATGACGTCAAAATAGTTCGTCAAGCTTCATGTCAGTCTTTTGCACTTAATATACCCTAGTATATAAATATACATCTTTATTTAATTAGGCTTAAAACCTTCAGGCTTACTTCATAAGATATTAAAGAAAAAATATATATATGAATAACTATAGATATGTGAAAATGTCAGAAATTCTAAAATCCCGTGATGCGTCCCGCATATAAAACGTGTAGTAAATTAATAATTGCTTGCTTTCTTTTAAGATTACATTTTTCAATTCAACTCAACTCAACTCAACGCACATTTGCAATCATTTAGGGTGCACAGGAATGCAACAATATTTTGATATTGTAAAGATAAACATGGCCATTGCCCTATCATGAAGTCATCTTTGACGGTCATTGGCTTTCACTCGACAGGCGTTCGCACAGCCAACGGGCGTCAAATGATTTTATCAAGTAATAGTAATTATGCAATAATTGTTTGGTAAATCCTTTTTTTGCCGGTTTTTGGCAAAACGAGGCAAGTACGAGGGAGGAAAGTACGAGTCAAGACACTTGATGAAAGTTCGAGGAAGTAAAAGAGGGTACAAGGGAGGGATGTCCGAGGGAGGGAAGTACGGGGAAGTAAAAGGGAGTACAAGGGAGGGATGTCCGAGGGAGGGAAGTACGGGGAAGTAAAAGAGAGTACAAGGGAGGGATGTCCGAGGGAGAGAAGTACGGGGAAGTTAAAGGAAGTAAAGGGGGGGGGAGTACGAGGCAAGTACATGGAGGAAAGTACGAGGAAATGCCAGGAAGGGATGTACGAGGGAGTTAATTGGAGAACTAGGGAAGGAGACACGACGCAAGTTCATGAAGGAAATTACGAGGAAATACGAGGAAGGAAATAGCGAGGAAGATAAAGGGAGCACGAGGGAGGGAAGTTCAATGGAGGAACGTTAGATGGAAGTACGAAGGAAACACGACTTATTTTATAATGAAAAACAAATTCGACTGATTAAATTTTCATTCGAATGTCATTAAAAATAAATTAATGTGACAGTGTTTCAACTGTATGAAGAATAAAGAATAACAAAAAGCATTCAAGAGTTTTCTCAATGCCTAGCCCGAAATCTTCCAGAATAAACAATGTTTCTATCAAATTTAATTAATCTGGCCAACCAAAGTAATTAATTTCAGTGTGAGATATATAAATGCGGAGAGCATATTTATTGGCACGATTTTCCGTTTTCAATCGCGGTTGTACTTTCTTTTTATTACATACGAACAGCTCTAGTCACACGAAACACATACATGTACCCGCACACTTCGAAAAGTCGTAAACCTATATCAATGAAAACTAGCCAACCTGTTATTATATTGGATACTGGTCGTAAAAAATATATATCAAACCTTTCACCTCAGTTTCACCTTAAATGACCCCTATGGTCGATAGGCATATAACCCGAAGTAAAGTAAGTTTGGTTCTCATATGAACAGCGCAATCAAACATTAAACATTATTGAATGGTGTTAAAGGGTTAACAACACTCGTAATTTAACGAAGACAATAACTAAAAAATACACTTTCATCACTCTCGATATAAAACATGACGCTGACAATACAGGTAGCATAGAATCATTTTCATGACTCAATAATTTACACTAATTAGGGTTAGTTGTGGTATTATATCCCGGGGAATATGTAATTGATGTAATTGATATTTTTTTTTAATTTTAACTGACCAAACTCAAGGTTATCAAAGACTTTCTTAGAAAGAAAATATATGTGGTTTTCGTAAAATTAATGGCTAAGAATTCGGACTTATTTCACATGTCGTTCTGTTCTAAGAATACAATTTTCATTTCAGCCAATGGAATTACAAAAAGGCAATCATTAAGTACCATAACAGCTTATGATGCTGTAGTCTAAGTCAGTGAGATGACTCTACGCTCACTCCGCCCAATCTTTATCATTAATATGTTACTTCATGTCATTTAACTATTTAATATCTGCTTGGTTTTAAATGTACTCGTCTCTTCATTTTCTTGTAGGTGTATCTTATATCAATAGACGTCCAGTATGTCTCTATAAATGATGCGGTATACAACATAGAGTTAGTAAGCACATTAACCTCATCAGATGAGATTTGTTCTACGTCACGGTGGATTATAATGTATTGATTGTCATCTGATTAAGTGTTATTATTTAATGTGTACAATGTATATGACGTTAAAAAAACGGTTAAAAATGACGATAACGTCGGTTACGCTAATGTACGCCAACATCGTACGCAACGTCATATGTAAATATCAAAGTATTTTACAGACAAAGCATTGGGACAACCATTTTTATATCTCGCTTAGCTGTGCGATATACTGCAACCGAGAGGCTCTTATGGATACAAGTGATATACCCCGACTTGCGGCCGACACACATCATGCTATTCCGAATACAAATGTTTTACCCCATCTGGCGTTCGGTATTTACTAGGATTTGTCGGACACATGTGTTCTAACCGACCTGGCGTTCGATTTTTACAAGGCTTTGTCGGACACAAGTGTTCTAACCGACCTGGCGGCCGGTATTTAGAAGGCTTTGTCGGACACAAGTGTTCTAACCGACCTGGCGGCCGGTATTTAGAAGGCTTTGTCGGAAACAAGTTTTCTAACCGACCTTGCAGTCGGGTTTAGGCTAGACCAGGTTGTAATTTGAAAATGCATAAGGGGATTTTATAAATAACTTGTGCAAGTGTTTACCATGGTAAGACGGCTTGTCGCGTACGAGACCAATGCCTATATGTCAAAGGTCAAGGTCACACTTGAATAACAGCTTTTGTTAGAATGTATTTCTAATTGTTCCTAGTGAATGGCTCGCGTGTCTCCTACAAACATCTAGTTATCATAAAAAGTACTTCCCATTCAATTTACTGCATTTCAAGCCAGTCTAGTTTCTTCAAGATATGAAATATCATTAAAAACCTTGACCGACCAGTGTAATTGGCCTGTCCGAAATCATTTCAGTATAAGATATTGCTGCGAATCTTCAACATTTCCCTTTTTTGTTTTTACTACTTTATTGTTGTTGTTTTTTAAACAAAACATTTGTAACCTTCGGGCGCTTCGGGTTTGAGGTTTGAACGCTAAGAAGTGTGTTTTTTCCGTCTTGAGTGAAAGGATAACAAAGAGAAACAGCCATTTACTATGTATTTATCGCTGTAAGTTACTTTTTATATATAAATTTCAAAATTTAATTAAAACGTACTTTTACACATTTTCAGAAACAAACACAGTGTTAAAAAAAAGCTTCAATTTTAGTATTTACGAAAATTATGCACGCCTGCTTTGGAATGCATTGAAATGCAATAAAAATAAAACTGTGACAATTTCCAATTTAATTGTCTTTTTTATTGAGCAAAAGTCGTAAAATAACAACCTTAAAACCATTATTTTACGCATTTTCGCGTAACAAGCTTACCATAAGGAAGATTGATATTTTACTTGAAGCGAATTTTGATGTAAATATATTCTATAGAGATCTCATTTGAACTAGTAAACCCCGAAGTGAAATGTAGAATGTAAGTGAATAACGTGTACTCGCATTTCTAATACTTAGACAGATGCCAGCAAGATCATATTCTTTGAAATGTATGTACTTTAAAATAAGCCATAAACTCAAAGATGATGCATTCCCAAGTTAAGTAAATCCGAATGGGAAGGTCTCTTGAATAAGACAATCGTAATGCGACTGATAAAATAAAAGTCGATAAAATTGCATTATATTGCATTATATGCGATGGCCTTAAGTTGTACATAGCACGATAACTTTGATTGACAGTGTTCAAAAAAAAATATAAACATATTTTAAACTTGCGGATTTCAAGGTAAATCCTGTATTTAATATTTAAACTAAGTGAATTTTGATTTTGATTGAGTTAATTTGGTAACATTGATGGAACAGGATTCAAACAAATTTCAAGTAGTTTTACGTTCGGCGACTATAAAATTAATCGCTAGATTTTCATCCCCGCCCACTCCCTGTTCGCGGCCCGTTAACTGTTATTGACTCCAATAAAACTGTTGAACTATGGCGTTAATTTCCGGTACTGTCCGGAAAAGGTGTTTATTCATACCTACGGTGTCACTTTATTACATTCAAATGTAAAAAGGAGATGCGTTACGATCGTGTTCGTGGTTTGTCTAGAAACATATTTATAAGGTCTCTTATGCCTTAAGAAAGGGCATAAACACATATTCAACGGTGAAACAGTCATCTAAGAAAAAAAAATGTTCTCCCGCCCAATTAAAAAATGGTTGAAAATCGACCATTTATTTATATTGGCCTTACAAATATTTCCATTATTTATTCCACTATGTAACCCCGCCCCAATTCCTAAAAAAATATTGAAAATCTAACACTTAAATTATATTGGCCTTACAAATATCTGTAGTATTTATGCCACTATGTAATACATGTAACTAAGAAAATTAAACTTTTACAGTTGTCATTTCACACAATGAGTAAGGTTTTCTTCTTCTCAAGATAACATATTCACTTCGTCATCACTGTTTGACTGTTCAGTGATTATATCCTTTGTTATCAAATGTCAAAATATTTACGTATATCTGATATTCAGTCCTTTTAATGGGGCAGCCATTTAGATCAGTTCGAGTCATTTGAGTAAACCATTATTGTATAAAGCCGTTATGTCTAACGTTATCACTTGATCAAAGAGGGTGTCACCTGCACGACTTTTACATATTTTAACTTTTATAGATCTCTTAAGTAATTCGCTGAAACGCCGCAATGTTTAAATTAATTTAGAATACAACCCCCGTTTACAGCCAATGAAATGACAGATAGCAATACTTATGTACTAGGCTTAATCATTTAGAATTTCAACTAACATGGGTGTTAAAAGGTTCGCATACTTCCACTAATCAAATACTCATTCCCTGTGTCAGATTTTGTAATGACGATTTGTCAGCCAATGCGGTTGTATTTTCAGTCAGTTATATGACCTGAGGAATAATCTGAATGATCTGATTTGATGAATCTCACGCACACTCCGTCCATCCTTGATCATAAATATTTTATTTCATGCAATATAACTATTACATAAAACAGCGCCCTGGCAAAATCGTAAGGCGTAGCAAAAACAGGGCCCTTATTTGCTGTGCAAGCAGACATGTTTTACCCTTTTTTTCGGATTAGAAACAGAATAAAGTTTGGTTCTGAGGAAGGGGCGAAAGTCAAAAGACTACGCCCTTAAGTTACGCCCCTCTAATGTCTAATCCTGGTTTCGCCCCTAATAGCCACTATCCAACTTTCCCACTTCCCCTTCCCAGATTTTGATGATTCAGCACCCAGCAAAGCAAACATTCCAAAAGGTTAAACAAATGAAATTTGCGGAGTCTTAGTCAACTTTAATGTTGTAAAAACTCGATCAACAAGGTAGAATATATATAAAATTACAAGGCTCTGGTATAATGTAATGACAGACGCACCCCGTTGGCTCGAACTTTCACTGGTACCAGCGAAAATACCTCGAGCCTCGAAAGATTCGAGCCAAGAGATGTTTTTTACCTTCAGTATAAAGAAATCGGTCCTTTGCATTCGGTTCGAGCCAACGGGAATTCGAGCCAAGCGAGTTCGAGCCAACAGGGTTCGACTTTACAATACAATTAAGATTTTGAGTCTCCAACTTGAACACATTTAAATCATTGTTAGATGCTGAATAATACACATGAAATGTTTGTTCAAAGATAAGGTCGACTTAAAGATGCTTTCTTACTCCTAAATAAAATTTAACACAATCAATATCATTGTTTTGATATACCAAAAGGATGTATAAATGTCGAAATCAATGGTATTTAAGAAGGATACCGAGTTCAATTTGAAAGAAAGGTGCAGAAAACACGGTATTTCTACCTTATCAGACCAAAGTAGATCGCAGAAAATATTTTAGCATTCACCAATTATTTAATATTTTTGAGTTTTCAGCCATTAAATTTATGGTTACAATCTTGTTATAAGTTATCAATATTTTCCATAAATGCATTATATTTTGCAGATTTTAAATTCTAATCCAAATTTTATTACGAGTGTACAAGTACCATTTAGGGCTGTAATCAAAGGAGATGTGCTGCTGCACTACTTATGCTTTGACTGCAAGGTGCCAACAGAGGTCAAGAAAGATTATGACCAGTGGAACATCATAACAACCCTTAGTTTTGGGAGATAGCGGAGAGGTAAATACATAATATACGTGTGTTTATGTGTCTGGAAAATAGAGTGAATGCGTAAGATAACATTTGACGATTAAATTTTGTATTCTGACATTGGTGAAAGCAAATTATCGTACGCATTTTATGCTGATTTTTGATTTTAGTATGTGTTCCATTATGCTTATTTACATATTTTCGTAATAGCTCTATGTGATGCTTGAACGAACAGACCATGGTCAACAGAAAGAAAATTTAGGGCTGTTATCAAAGGTAGTGCTTTGACTGATTGATGCCAACAGAGGTCAAGAATATTGACAATATACATTATTGCAGGTATCTGTGACCAGTAACACAAACGTTTTCATTCCAGGCGTTTTTTTTCTTCTGTTGAGCATGGTTTGTTTGTTCAATCGCCAGGGACAAGGTAAGGAATCACGTGACTTCTCACAAGGGTCAACAACGATGTAAATTAACAAGTAAATGTCGTTACTTTCTCAATTCTTTTGACAGAAAATGTATGAAAAATTTTCTAAGCTTAAAGAAGACAATGCTAGTTTCTGCTTTAACACGTGTGAAATATTAACGATTTGCTTATATTTTAAAGATGCAAACTATTGGCCAAAATTTCATTTTGATGGAATTTTGTAAAACGATGCAACGCTGAAATATTGACCAATAGAGGTAGAAGCATGATGGAATACATACTTAAATTGAAAATCAGTTCAATAAAATTTAATTCGTCCTCCTAGTTGAGATTTTCTGGAGTGAGAAGATTCCATTTAGAAGTTCCCTAGCTTTGGATAAATTCATTGATTAAAAATTTAATGATGTGTGTCGAAATATACGAATACCGTTGATGTACATGAAACAACGTTACCATTGTATAGTACAAGATGACACGTGTATAAACATAATTGGCTGCTTTTTATCTCCATCAACAAGCCAGAGTAATTAATCAGAGTACCAAATATCACGGCACAGCAGGTTTAATATACATTTTCAACAACCGTACATGTGTTTCTGAAGAAAAGAAAATGCTAAATAGCAGAGCAAACACAGATCTACACCAGAAGGTCGGCAGGAAATATGAAATGCTACAGGTCAAACACAGACTTCAAACACTCGGAGTCTGATATATTCTTAGCAAGCTCTTTGAAACATAAGGGCTATCGAGGGATCTCACTTTCAGAATGCATTTGTAAAATTGAAGTATCGATTATTACCTTGCGACATCAAACCAATTCTCCTGGTATCATCCAAGAAAAACAATAGAAATCCAAATACACTATATGTCAAAACATTATGTACAATTGACTTAACGGTCAGTGTGGTTTTACTTCATCTGATTTGGTAACCTTCTACTGATTAGATAAAAACTAGTTAACGATATAGCTAGTATTGATGACATACATATAAGTGTATGATTGTAATGTAAACACAGTCATACATTATTGTACAAACGATTGTAAATAAAATAACCCTTGGAGGAAAAGTGCGCCCATTGTTGGTCTCGAACCATCGACCGCCGAAACACTAAAGCGGACCAACAGAGCACTTACACGGCGCTCTAACTTACTGAGCTAACCCACTTACACTTTTTTATGCTAACACTATTTATTCAAGTATACACTTTAATTGCAAATCACGCTTATCCAAATATCTTTAATTTGTAGACTATCTTTCATATAGCGTCAAGACTACACATTTATAGTAATACATATTGATTCTATACTACGCTGGTTATTGACATAATTAAAATGGTTCTTGTACATATTATTTAAAAAGATATTAATAAAAGTAACAAAATCACATGACTTACTTTGTACTCGTTCTAGTCCTAAAGTTGACGGAAATGACAGCAAATATTTTTAGAAAAGCCGCAAATTCATTGATGACAAACAGGTGATGTAAATATCAATATTTAAATGACGAAAAAGAAATATTTCTTTTTGCAATGAATTTTGTTTATATAAACATTACTCACCAAATTTGAATAATCGGCTACTTCAAAGTCCTGACGCGGTCGCTAGTCGACTGACGAACCAGAAGCGAAATATGGCTGGCGAATACCAAGGCAAAGCAGATACAAAATGGAGATGGTATCAGTTGGCCCTTCGGCGGGGTAGAATGTGTATTAAGTCATCAAACTGCATCAGAAGAGCAAGTAATATGTTAATATATTGGCGAAGATGACGACATTTAGTAACTTCATTAGCATGTTCGGTGCAGTTGGTCACGTTCGCTTTTCTAGGAAAGATGCTGCCTGATAAATATAAAAAAACAACATGATTTTTTGTTTTGCAAACTTCAATCACTTTTCAACATTAATTAATCATAGTTCTTTTGCATCCTTTTCCCAATTTAATAAATTGCATTTACTTATTTGAAATCAACACTATTTTAGTTCTTTTGTATCCGTTAAGCAAGAAATCAAACGCATGTTCGAACTTATTTCGTAATGAAATAGTGTCTAGAAAGCCTTATTAAGACACATATTCATTTATTAACATTAACAGTAGCATTTGCAGTAGCAGTAACATCAGCAGTAGCAGTAGCATAAGCATTAGCAGTAGCAGTAGCAGTAGTAGTAGCAGTAGCAGTAGCAGTAGCAATAGCAGTAGCAGTAGCAGTAGCGATAGCAATAACAGTAGCATTAGCAGTAGCAGTAGCAGTAGCAGTAGCAGTAGCAATAGCAGTAGCAGTAGCAGTAGCAATAGCAGTAGCAGTAGAGTTAGCAGTAGCAATAGCAGTAGCAATAACAGTAGCAGTAACAATAGCAGTAGAGTTAGCAATAACAGTAGCAATAACAGTAGCAGTAGCAGTTGCAGTAGCAGTAGCAATAGCAGTAGCAGTTAGCAATAGCAGTAGCAATAGCAGTAACAATAGCAGTAGCAGTAGCAATAGCAGTAGAGCTAGCAATAACAGTAGCAATAGCAGTAGCATTAGCAGTAGCAGAAGCAGTAGCAATAGCAATAGCAGTAGCAGTAGCAGTAGCAGTTACATTAGCAGTAGCAATAGCAGTAGCAGTAGCAATAGCAGTAGAGTTAGCAGTAGCAATAGCAGTAGCACTTGCAGTTACATTAACGGTAGCAATAGCAGTAGCATTAGCAGTAACAATAGCAGTAGCAGTAGCAATAGCAGTAGCAGTAGCAATTGCAGTAGCAGTAGCAATAGCAGTAGAGTTAGCAGTAGCAATAGCAGTAGCAGTAGCAGTAGCAATTGCAGTAGCAGTAGCAATAGCAGTAGAGTTAGCAGTAGCAATAGCAGTAGCAATAACAGTTACATTAGCAGTAGCAATAGCAGTAGCAGTAGCAGTAGAGTTAGCAGTAGCAATAGCAGTAGCAGTAGCAAAAGTAGTAGAGTTAGCAGTAGCAATAGCAATAATAGTAGCAATAACAGTAGCAGTAGCAATAGCAGTAGCAGTAGCAATAACAGTAGAGTTAGCAGTAGCATTAGCAGTAGCATTAGCAGTTACATTAGCAGTAGCAATAGCAGTAGCAGTAGCAATAGCAGTACAGTTAGCAGTAGCAATAGCAATAACAGTAGCATTAGCAGTAGAGTTAGCAGTAGCAGTAGCAGTAGCAGTAGCAATAGCAGTAGCATTAGCAGTTACATTAGCAGTAGCAGAAGCAGCGCCGGCAACACAATAAGAGGAAGTAGTTTCTTGAATAAACTTGACATGGTTGATATTTAAAATTCATTTTACCGCTGCCTATTGGTTTTTAACGAACACTGCATCTGAATGGGCGTTGTGTACACTGAATAAAAATAACATACTATTGGTGAAAAAAGCGAAGTGTCACGTAGTTTGAACAACTTAATTAACAGTTCCCACGGCTGTGATTTCAAATATTAGATATGATGATTTATCACTAAAATAGAACTTGTAATCGGATAGGAGAATTAATGACAGTTTAGATTTAAAGGTATAACTTTTATCATTAGCTTAAACGACCCACTTAAAGACAAAACAAAAATATATGCATTAAGATATGACAAAATAGTCATTAAAGGCTCATCAATTCGAATTATACTTTTAAATACATTTCCAATGGGCATACCAGATAAAACAATAAGATATTCAGAGAATTTACTCATATTGAAGGTGTTAAGTGTGGATAACCGAGAATTAGGCAACCACAGTTAGTGCATGAACTCCTCCGGCCGTATGTTGTAGTTCTTTGCACATGAACGGTCAATTATAATGCTGGTGGATTATAGAGATTAATCAGTAAAATAAAAAAAAACCTGGTTCAAACAGTGAAATATCAATTTGATTTTTTTTCACTTTTTTTAACATAAAAGCCATTTCTGCATTTTTAATCAAACATCAGCGCGCAGAGAATTTGGACACAATGTCAACGACGTCATTTTAGGAATGACCCTAAGTGCGCATACAATTTTGCGTGTGTTTTTTTCAAATAAGGCGGACACTAAAAGTGAATTTTACCATACAAAGGAAACAAGTTCGTGAAGCAGGCTTCACCCTGAACAAATCCAGGAAAACATTTTCCGCGAGAAAAAGAGGAAAGAAAAAAGTGCTTTACCCATTACCTCGACAAAATAGTGAAAATAGGGACTGTGCGTAAACAGTCGGCTGTATGACCCAAAACAAAGAGATTCTCGCGCTCAGGCTATCAGTTGTCTTTAAAGGGCAGACGACAGCAGCCTAATTTGCGACCGACAAACCAAGGATCATGATTTGAAACCCAGCCCCAATCTTTTGTATCGTTTATATATCCGTGGTCTCATTTACCCAATAAAGCGAATAATATGCATACGTTGGACATCTATTTTATCGCATTTCTAGTTGCGCATGCGCAGTACATGTCATATTCGGGTAGTTACAATCAGCCCGGCGCGCGCTTAAGTTGATGTTACTTACCCTAGGGATAACAATGGAAAATCGACCGATTATATCGCATTTATGTCGTAAAATAAACATCTATCATTATCTAACGACCATAAAAATACACTTAGCAAACCTTATAACCTAAGCAGGTTTATAAATAGACATATTTCGGTTAATATTGGGTTTATATTTCTGAAATGTTCAGGCAAAAGTGATTAGATATTTCGTAAGATATTATTTCATTTATTCGCTTCATACAATGACAACTTCAACAATCAAGATCAACAAGCTGTGTGAAGTTAGCTAAACATACGACATTGGACATTGGACATTCAAAATCGAATGTTGTGCTGGCACGACATTGGACATTGGACATTCAAAATCGAATGTTGTGCCGGCACGACATTGGACATTGGACATTCAAAATCGAATGTTGTGCTGGCACGACATTGGACATTGGACATTCAAAAGTGAAAGTCGTGCTAGCACGACATTGGACATTGGACATTCAAAATCGAATGTTGTTGTTACTATTTGAAAATAGATATTTTGTCCATTTCTATAAAAAAAACACTCTAGAACTGCACAGCTGGACCCTCAGATCGGAGATCTGATAGGCAACACAAATCAATAAAGATTAAGATCAATACACAGAAGTTGTGTACTATACACGGATTTTTTTAGAGATTGATGCTCGTCTTGGTCATAACTTCAAGAATACTAATGGGCTTAAAATTAAACTTGGTATATAGATAGATGGCAAGATGAGAGAATGCAATGCACAAGAACCATGTGTATATTTTAGTTATATACCCTTTACCTGGAAATTTGCAAAAAAATGGTACTTGTTCGGACCATATCTGGTAAAAAGTACTACGATTGAAATATAACTTGAAATTTAGATAGGTGTCCATGAGAGTAAGTGCATAACCAAGGAACAATAGTCATGTCATGCAATTTCTTTTAGTTATAATCATTGAAACTCTCCTTATTTGTTTTTGTTTTTAAATCGAAGTTTATCAGGGCCATATCTGAGATATTAGTGAATATCAATTGCTGCTTTTTAATTACATTTCTTGAAATTTATTTTAAAATGTATTTCTCCCTTCCAGCGATAGTGTTTCTATAAAGTTTTCAAATGCATGGATCGGATCATTTAACCATGCCACAGTCCATAATACTAAAAACTATTCTGCGTAACTTGGAGCAACATGCAGGAATATTGGTAGATAATATAATTGTTTTGTTACATCTAATTACTCTCAGACTCAAATAAAGTGTCGATGTCTCGCGATGCAACGGGTACAGATAAGTTCAATAACTCTAAATAAAACGCTTTCGTCGTGGTTTTAAAGCTGTATATATATTTCAATTGATAAAAGAAAAAAATCATCAAAATTATTGGCTTCCTTTTGATTGTGACTGTTCGCTGGTCAGACGTACAAGTTTGTTCGCTTTGTCGAGAGGATACGAACCACAGTGTTCAAGTATAGCACTTAGCGCATTAAAGATGGGAATATTATAGATAACTCCAGTATACCATTTTTATATGCATTTGCATAGTTACTCCCCTTGTAAATACCTCCTTACAAGTACATTTACCGTAGACGTAGCGTCTCGTAAAATCAGTATTATCCTTGTTTAGTTAAGATGCTGGGATGACCTCCCCGATAGCTTACTAACAGGGAGTCTGCATAAGAGGCCGGATGTCTCGAATCTAATCCCCGTCCTTGTTATACCAAAGACGATTTAAAACAATGTTTCAATGGCTGCCTCGCCTAGCGCTGAACAGGAGAACTTAGTTATGTTATATTTAATAGCAAATTAATATGATATACCATGATGCTTCACACTTTAGATAAACAATGTGTACTCGACTGATTAAACCTGGAACAGTTGTTTCGGTTCTTTGATCAAACATTTACAGTGATCTACTTTTGTCTCATAAGGTAGAAATACCTTGTTTCATGCTCATATCTTTCAAATTAAACTCAGTATTCTTCATAAGAACCATTGTTTTCGACATTTATTCATTCTTTTTGGAATATCAAAACAATATTATTAATTGTTCTAAATCTTATTTGGGAGTCAGAGTGCATCTTTAAGCAATCTACATATATGTATGCGTTGTTTGGCTTTGATTACATACATAAGTTGTTTCTATCATTCAAGTTTCTGTTGTATAAGGGCTGCAAATCTTGTGAAGACTATTCAAAGAGTTTCCGTTGGTAGTCTCCCTCATGCTGGATATATTAGTTTGTTCAAAATGGCTTCAGTTTCTCTAACAGATAACACAAGTAATCATTATATTGTTACAATATTCATTTCTCTTGTGAAAATGCAATTAAAATAACATGTACTTACCCAGTGGTTAACAGTTGAAATAATACATCTGTTTAAAGACCAAGAGCCTCCAGATGTGCCAACAAGAAACACGCATAATAGCAATCGGATAACCTCGGGCATTTTCCATTGAAAAACAATAAGATGAATGCCAGTGCAAGTAGTTCCTACAAACTATAATGATCATAAGTCTATTTGCAGTTCTGATTTAGCTCATCGAGGACACTCCATACATAAATCATATGAGGCCACAAGAGGTTTTTGCACAATAAGGAACTAATTAAAATTGCATGTTTCGACGTCTTTGAACGCTATGTTACCTTAATGCATAGAAGAAAACAAAAACACATTCCAGAAGAATCACAATGGTTTAACAAATTTAGTTTAATATACTTAAGATGAACTATATGATGAAGAAGAGAAGCTTTCAAGCAAACACATCGATCAACAATACGTACTTGAAAAGGATCATCATGATCACGTCGGATATCTGAACAACAAATGTAGTGTTGCCAGTTTGACGGAGAGACGAATGTTAGTAGGCCTTTTGAGACCCCATCTAGGAATTGAAGTTGACTGAATGTCTAACCATCCTGTTCGTGGTAACAAATGGCAGCTCCGATTCATGCAAGCAACATTGTTATTTGTTTGAATGACACGCGTGTGTTTGCCTGCTCTCCTTGCCCTCCTTGTCCTCCTTGTGTATAAGTTGTAAATATGTGCATACTGATTGCAAATCAAAGTCACTAGATTATTTCAATGAAACGAAATAATAATTATACAATCAAAATGATTCCAAAATAACGTGATTAAACTCTGTTGAAACACTGACCTATTTGAGAATCATTAAACGGAGCATTTAAAGAGTTTCCAATAGTGCACGACGATTGATGGTTCTGATGAGATGTTTGCCGCTAAATTATTCCCTCTGTTGAAAAAACTACCATGGTCTTCGTGTCAGGTTGATGGCTCTGGTTCTATAAAGGATGTCACAACTCTTGTTTATCGTTTTTCCTCGAGGACAATTAACCTTGTGATCCTGATTGGCATTCAGGGCGAGAAAATTCACGATAATTGCACATTTAGTATGATATGTTGTAGCTTTAGTAAAAAAACACTTTTGCTTGCTTGTGGAAAGAACGTTTTTATGTTTTTAATATTTATATGAAAAAAACAACTACAGAAACAAGCTCATAAGCCACAAGTTTAAACATAAACCCCGTTTAATGGCACAGGGTAAACGCCAAAAACATAGAACACACAAAAACAAAAAATCACAAACAAGAAACATGGAACAACAGCACAAAACTCCACAAATTGCACAGTGCATATATACTATATAAGAAAATTAGGGATGTTTATCAAGGATTGTTAGGCACGGCTTGGAACGGTAGGTAACATGTAAATTTACTGAGTGTTTAAACCAGTTTGTGTGCACGTCAGGTTCAGCTATGACTCTCATATCTCTGGCTAGTAAGTAATCAACAAACGACAAGAATATGTTTGCAAATTGAAATGTATGTAATGCCGTAACAAGTACATACATCAGTTGAATACATATTGGACAGGATGATGTTAAATATCTTGCAAACGTACCTAGTTAGTCTATTTTTTTCAGCATCAAAAATGAAAAATCGAAATGTCTTTAAAACGATTTATTCTTGTATTCTTTGCGAATACTGTTTGCACTGAATTTCAAAACTGTGTTTCGCCGGAATCAATAATTTGTATATATGAATGAAATACTTCATTCAAGGACATACTAGTTGAATAGTTGTCTTGTGAAAGTCGTAAAATGGTAGTTTATATCGATCTTCATTATAAGTGCAGTTACAAACGGCCACGATTTTTTACACAACTTCATAACAAATGTCATGCTTTTTAATTGTATTTTTGACCATGCAACAACTATAAGCGATAGCAGTGA
The DNA here is from genome assembly GCF_026914265.1 of Mya arenaria. NCBI lineage: Eukaryota > Metazoa > Mollusca > Bivalvia > Myida > Myidae > Mya > Mya arenaria. The sequence goes on along the minus strand of NC_069129.1, from coordinate 31,696,924 downwards.
CGTTAAATAAAGATGCATATAGAACATTTTCGGCTAAAGCTTCGAAATGCAGCAATACACATGAAGTTTGTCATGCATGATATTTGGAGAAATAATACCAAATATGGTAAAATTTATATGAACAGTCTGATTTACATACCGATCCAACTGTTTTATAAGTTGTTTTTCAATGAAGCTTTTTGTTGTTGTTTTCTACGGTCAGTTTTTGTCTGATACGCGTACGGTGCCATTGTTATGAACGTTGCTTTGGTCGGGTTATAAACACTGTCGAGTCAACATATATTTTTCCCTATCAGTTTTTCTCTTGGGTGGGTCAAAGATGCCGTTATTGTTACAATTGTAGTTTGTCCAATATGCGTACGGTGCCACTGTTAAAAAAGCTGTTTTTATCGAGTTATTGGCGCCGCTCTGGAGAACGCGCCTATTATGGAATGGGAATTTATTTTAGTTAGTGGTAGGAGCGGTTTTTAAGTTGATTGACAGTTGGGTTTTACTGTTATTTTATTATGATTAAAAATGCAAATGGATGGCGATTGCATGGGTGTTAAAAATGCTATTTGTGGTTGAATAGATTGTCTTCAATTTATCTTCAAAACATTATATTTGAAGAACGACAAATAAGTTTAATAACTGTTCCCGTTTCGTTTACGTTTTCCGATTGGTTAACTGTAATATCATGTGCCGGAAATGTAAATATTCGGAGGAGTTCCGAATGAAATGTAAAATGTGTGGACCGGTAATTATGTGAATGGGAATAATTATGTTTTATGTTGTTTTGTTATGTTTACTGCATTAATAAACAATGAGGTAAGCTGTTTTCTTTAATTTAATCGATATTGGATTAAATGTTCATCTAACTTTATTTTTTAATGTGTTGAAGGTGACATTAGTAAAATTGTATTACGATTGCCACCGAGTTGTTTTATTTTTAGAACACTACACATATCCGGATGTTGCTATTTTTAGAACCAGAAGGTATTTCCCCGCTATTCATAGGTCAATAGTGGAATTTCTACATCGTCGATTAATAGTTGGAAACTCGGTTTTGTCATGAATATACGTTTAAAATAAGTAAACACTAAAAGTGCACACTGACAGTTGATTACGATACATCTAACAATTTGAGTCATTACTGTAACAGTAAAACATGGATTATAAGTGAATTATACGCGTAAGAGAAGATTTTCTGTCGAACAAACTAATGTCAACAATTAGCATGGAATTGGGATATTCGTATCAAAGGGCTATTCATGTAAGTATCCTTGAGTAGTTGTGTAAGTTTATGTGTTCAAAAATGTTTGTTTTTTAATTTCTTTGGAATTTTTAAATCATTTTTATTTGCTAAACGTTAAGACAGCGTTTTAATATTTCTAAATGTACTATAAATATACATGTTACATACTTTACATCTACTTATAATGCACCAGTCAATTGTAACCAAAGCCCCACCAGGTCCGAGGAATAGCTGGGACTTTGACTTTCTGTCCAGCCAACCCCGGGTAAAATCCTCGTCCTGCGGGGACGAACTGATGGTCAAATCCTCGCCATATGCCCCGTACCCCAGGGAGCCTAGGTAAGGCATATTCCCTGCTATATCTGGCTCAAAGACAAAACCACCGTATTCACCCGGCACTGCGACGCCACCTGAAAGTTAAAAACACAGCCCATTTCTCCGGCATATCCCCAGACCTGGAGGGCCGTGGTTACAATTGACTGGTGCATTATGTACGTGCTACATATTTTTAAATGTACTTATGTACATCATTTATGTATATGATATGAGTATGTAATCTCTTATTTGATTGTTTTATCTTAGAAAAATATTAGACTTAAAAATACCCATTATTTGTTTACAAATTGCATATTTTCAAAATAAACCTGTATTAAAAGATGTACATGGCTTCGGGCTGGAAGCCACAACAGCTGGGACACAAGCGACATTCATTTGCTTGGTGTAGGTCTCGTTGAACGCCATACTGTTGTGAATCATTATCAACCATATGCACAACATCTACACATTTGTGCCTACCAACCCTTACTCTTGGCTAAAACGGATATTAGTGCAGAATGTATAATTAATACATGTGCATTTGTATTTTACGGTTGTAGTTTCAGTTGTTTGATAATCAGAAGTCTAATTTCTTTCAGGCAGGAAAAGGACTGTTATATGAAGAATTCCAGCCTGCATTAAATACTTTGTTGGATCATTGAGACAGATTTGACATCCCTGTCTATCCACATCTGATAGAGATGATGTGAGTATTTCATATAAAACATCTTTGAGTTGGTGTTTGTTGTTTTATAAACTCACTGTTTTCAATAATCCAGTGGTTGTGGTGGTGGTGATGGTGGTGGTGATGATGAATGTTATTGATAAATTTAGTATTTTTTTTATATTATATACATTTATGTCTCAGCTTATTGTTGTTGTTTTTAAATAATGTTGAGAAATATTAAACTGTTTATATTTTATTTTGTATATGTATGGCAGTATTATTATCTATACAAATTAGTTAGAAAGTACTTTTTTTTCTTTTACAGCACTAAACATTCTAGATGGGTAAAGACCTGTTAGATCAACATTGACTCAGCATTGAGTAATTTTCATCTGTGCAGACACTACAAGTACAAACACATGGGAACAAACCAAACTTCAAATGTTGAAGAGTGAAGAATTATTGTGAAAAGTTCTAAATGTTAGAATACCATTGACTAAATAAAACAAATAGACATCGATTACCAACAGAGACTGTTTACATGTTATAATATTAAAAAGACATTAGTTGAGAACTTTCACTCTGACATTTTTGGAGGGGCATTACCGCCTACTTAGTGTTCTTGTTTCTTTACATATTTTAATTTAAAAGTACATTCATTGTTTTTAAATCTGAGTTCTGAGTTAGTATCATAAGTAAAATTCATTTATTTGAATGATTACATTTTATGAATAAGTCCAATTGAGCTTTTTACAAGAAAAAGGTTGATTTTTAAGCATTTTATTAGTTATAAAAATGTATAGTTACATGACATTATGTATATTTTCTTCAAAACTGAACGGTAAACTATCATAAATTGTCTTTTGAATTGTTCATTAGACATCATAGAAAATATTTAAATGATTTCAGCAGGTTGTCTTATTATTAACTATTTTTTTATGAATTTATAAAACTGCTATATATTTTCAAACATCGAAATACTGCTCTGTTTCGAAGACTCACAAGATCAATCAAAATGATTTTTTTCCATGTATATCAATAATATGTTCGGTTGAACGTAATTTTTCTGTTAACTGAAGTTTATTTTACCAGAAACTGTTGTGTTTATTTCATAATCTCTGATAATGTGAAAAAAAAATCAAATAAAGACAAAATATTTTTAATTAACAGTAAAAAATCTTCAAAATTTGGATAAAAGTCCCATAGTGTACCATGATAATAACTATGTTGTCCGTAAAAGCTTTATAAAAGTGTGTATTACTTATACCTTAATTCAGTTCAAATAATTATGGCCTTTAAGGATTTGTGTTTTTATAATATAGATTTCCTGTTATATTGAGCTTTGTCAATTTGTGTTGATGTTTTGTTTCATGTACAATTACTACTTCTATTTCCTAACTTTTGTCTCATTTGTCAAATTGAATTGTTACATATTTAAGTGAAAAAACACACACACTATTTTAAAAGATGCACTCTTACTCCCCAATAAGACTTATGATAATTAATATTATTGTTTTCATTTTTCAAAATGGGTTGATAGATGTCAACAACAATGTTTCTAATGAAGGATCTTGAGTTCAATTTGCTAATAAGAATGAACTTAAAACATGGTATTTCTGCCTTGTGATACTATAGTAGACCACAGTAATTCTTTTAGCAATCACCAATTGATCATTTAATATTTGTCATGCATTCTGCTATTATAAACAGGGTGACAAGCTTGTTATCAGTAAACGATATTTCAGTAAATGCATTATTTAGTAAGTAGTTATTGTTTTTCATTCAATTTGATGTGTGTTATATATACAATTATATGTATTGATTTCAAATGAGAGTTTCACTTTAAAGATGCTCATTTAAAGATAATGAACAGACCTAAAAAACTAGACACATTTGATACTAATTATACGAATGATTATTGTTTTATATATAGGTGACCTCTGATTTGTTTTGGAGATATTCATAAATGGGTGTTATTCTTTATTGTCTTCAGTTTCTTATACATTTAAGGATTTTTATAATTGCTTTTCTGGTATATATTACAATGTAATTTAATGCAAATGAAAACACACTTTAAACTGGACACATTTGATACTAATGATATAAATGATTATTGTTTACATGTACTCTGATTTGTTATGAAAATATTCATAAAGGGGTGTTCTTCATGTTATTATACATTTTGGAATTGATTCAGTATTGCTTTTCTGGTATATATTCATTTAATGCACAAAAAAATATTTTAAGTGTTCAGTATCACTTTCACACATTGTTTACTATTATTATTTTTTTGCATATTTGGCCTATTTATGCTTATATGTGCATTGTTGTATTTCAAAACCTTTGTGAAAAATAGAAACAGTATTATTTCCTTCATACATAGTCTGATACATATTCAGTTTGAATGCGTTATTTTTATCATATTTGAAAAAAAATGCCATTGTCCAATAAGACACATGCTGTTTTTGTGTTAATATCAACTAAAACATCCATTTTCTACTCTTCTTTACTATGTAAATGAAGAAGTTAACATTAGTATTAATAAACAGCTAAAAACAAGGCATGTTATGTTATAAATGCATTTCATCTAGTAAACAATATTCACTTTTTATATAACAGTTCAATAATTATGTTCTATTTAGGTTTGCAACTTTACAGTTCAATAATTATGTTCTATTTATGTTTGCAACTTTCGGACGAAATGATAATGTTTATTAAAGTACAACACAAATTGTTAAATTGTTATTTCATATCACTTCTTCATGATGAATGAGGTAACTTATTCTTCCCTACAAGTTGTCATTCCAGCATGGTGACGTTGCCCCCTCCCCCTATATGATTAGAACTGCAGTGTACATGAACAATAACTCTATTTCAGCGTATTGCAAGAGTTATTCCCTTTGTATCTTTTCCTGTCCGGAGCATAACTAGAAAACTACATTTTTTGGAATTTCATTAAACATCATTCAATGGTATTTAGCACAACGAGAGGAAGTGCAGTGCACAATGACTATAGCTGTTTTTAAGCTAATTACATAATTATTGCCCTTTGCCGCTTTTTCTTGACCAGAGCATTACTTTAAAACTACTTATGGTATTGAAATAAAACTTGGTATATGGGTATGTGGCAATGACAAAAAGTACAGTGCACAAGCACCCTAATTCTGTCGTGTTCATTAATGTACCCCACCCCTAATGAAATGTTCAACTTGAAAATCTTCAATTTCAATGCTTTTGCCTATGTTGTCATGCAGAAAACTACAAACATTTTGAGAATTTCATAGATGCGGTTCAATGCACCATAATATGCTTGTTGGCCTTGACATTCCTTGTAAACAATGTCATGTTAGGGATTTTTTTCTGTCAGTTTTTCCTCTTGATATGGCCGAAAACGGCGATATTGTACAATTGTTTGTCCGATATGAATTCAATCCCACTGTTATCACAGTTGTTTTTGGTCGAGTTATTCATCGAAAATGTACTGTCTTGTGATAATTTATCCCTATCAGTTTTGCTCTTGGGTGGGACGAAGAAGGCGTAATTGTACAATTGTTTGTCCGATATGAGTATACTCCCACTGTTATCAAAGTTGTTTTGGGTCAAGTTTTGTGATTTTGTTTTCTGTCAGTTTTGGTCTCGTGTGGACCAAAGACGCCATTATCGCGCACTCATGCAGGAGGATAAACGTAAGGGAAGGTTATCTAACGATGTAAAATATTGCATGCGTAGATAGCAGCGTTTTTCTTGAATGTTTTCAGTGTGTATCATCAGCCCCCATCGGAATTGCGTCAGCGTATCAGGGGTTTTATATTTCAAGACGTCTGGTAGGACCGCTGTAAGACACAATCAAGCATCATTTTCTTTAAAATAAAACGGCTTAGGGATAGTTTCTTAACCAATCCCTTAAAATTCAATGTTGAACTAAATTTGAGTTTGCTTAATACCTGTCTGTCTAGATCTTTTTATCGTAGTTTGCTGTCAAATATTTGTCTGGAATTAAGGTTTAAAAATCTTGACAGAGTCTGCACATTTCACCTCATTCAACGCTTCTACATGTTCGAATTATTTTAGCTTTGCTTGTATTTTAATCATGCAATCCTTGGTCAAAATATCAGCGTCGCATCGTTCTACAAATGTCCGTCATGTTGAAATTTTGGCCAAGGAGTGCAAGTACCGGCTTTTACGAAATGGATTTATGCTGATAGCTTTCAGTTGTCTACAATTTCGGGATGTCAGAAATCAGTATTAGCTAAACTGATCGGAAGAGTAAGCGCCTCGGTTTGATCTCGGAATAAAAAAGGGTTATTAGTACTGCGTTTTGATTCGACTCGAGTGGTTTTTTGCAGATTCGAATTTTATCAGGCGCAAGCCGAGTGAAATCAAAATCTGCAAAAACCCACGAGAGTCGAATACGACATTCCGGATCAAAACGCAGTACTAATAATCATTTTATTATATACATTACTGGTTAGATCACTTAAAGGCCACATGTTTTCATAATAAATGTCTTTTTAACGACGCACTGTTTTGTTTCATGACGTCATTTTAACATCGCAGAACGATACTGGTTATGACGTGACGTCACACGTGTGGAATACGGCCGTATTGCACTGACGTAACGTTCACTGGTGATACGCGTAAGCGTCACGTCGGAAACTGACGTTGCGAACAAAAAAACGTTGTTATCATGCATGTTTACGTTTATTACCGTTTCCTTTGCAAATTATGGACATGCATAACATAAATACATTCATAACAATATTGAAAAAGCTTTTAATATACAGTAGAAATCAGCATTTTATTACGATGCTTAGGCTACTAAATAATATACTGAGACGGTGTTAAAATTATAAGTTTTAAAGAAAAATAAACTCAATAATACTGATAACACAAGCACTCTTTGAAATTCATTTACACTATGAATAACGCATAAAACATACAAATGATTACAATGTCGCAATTTGTTTGAGTGTGCACGTTATTATTACTTATAATTACTGTTCGAGGCTTGCCAGTATTGACATATGGACAGTTTCTGGCAATGTGACAGTTGCTGCACTTTTGCAATTCAGCTCGGAACAAATATAAACAACGGAATATGCTGGCACCAAAGCTTTGTGTAACTTGTCAATTTTATAATTGAGAATCGAACGTCCTCTTCTACAGAAATAATTTCCCATGACCACCCGTGTTCCAGCTTCATAAGTAGTTCTAAAATCATCTGTTTCCTTACTCAGTAATGTATACATTGCCTGTGCAACACGCAGAAGGTAATAATCGGTGTCAACAGCTTTAACAGCAATAACATCCCCGCTGCTTACTAAGTCATAGATAGGTGTATGTTCGTACCCGTTATATTCAGTCTCAATGTTTGCGGTGTTACGTTGTATTGTTAGCTTTATGTTGTCATTTCGCCCAACATTGTTCCTGTTTTCACATTGCGAATAGTTACCGGTTATGCATTCGTCACAGTAGCACGAGAGGTCACGTACAGTCATTTGTGTACCACAAGTTGAAATTATTTGGTGTATTGTTCTCACACGACTCACAGGCTGGAAGTACTTTACCGTGTTCCTTGGTATTTCTTCGACGAATTTGAAAATTCGTTTACTGCATTTTGCGTTTGAAGATGGAATTTGTAATGTGTTACAAGCAAAATTGTAAAAATCTTCTGCTGATTGTATAACTACTTGACCTCTCAACACAGCCATATAAGCAGTCTGTTTAAGCAACCCACCTGCTGCGTCTTGTGGTCCCTTGGCGTGTGCAGTCTCGTAATAGTTTCTTATAAAGGGAACACCAAGTTTCTTGGCGGCAATGTTTAAACTGCCGAAACAATGGCGGCTTTTATATTGGGAAGCACATCCGTCAGTAAATTCATGCACTGTCTTTAAAGGATAGTTAATACTTTTCAAGTATTCGATTACGGATTGCTGGACGTAATATGTGAAGTGGTGATCATGTTTCAAATCTGGTGATATAACGAAAAACTGTTCTTGAATTTTTCGATCCAGATCCAATTTCCGTCCTGCACATGATGCCTGTGTAATATAGTTACATGAATTGTCACTTCCGTTTTTTGAAAGTAAGTGCTTTGAATTTCTTTTTGCGTTGTGCATCGATAGTTTTCGGAAAAGTCAAGCATTGCTTTTACGTCGCCTTCTGGTATGTGTTCCATTATAAACTTTGCCTGCTTGTTCTGCCATTCTGAATTAAATTGATGACGAGGGTATGACTTCAGAAGCTCAAGCATGTGCTTAAACAATGAACCAACTTTAGTAGTTTTCTTGACAAGAATAAGCTTCCGATTTAACACATTTGAGTTACTTTTAACTGTTCGATATTCGTAGCGCTCCCACTCGATCTCAGGAGCCTGCTCACTTTCGTCCATCTCGTTTGGCGAGAACAGATATTGTGGAACGCCACACTCAACACACTTTCTATCCAGACAGGCCTTTCCGGGCTGTTCACAGAGTGTTCTTGCAATCATGTCAGCACTGCGTTCGAAAACCGGATATCCACCGTTTAACTGTTCACTGTTTGTATAAGTCATTTTTCTGAACTGCATACATTTTTTAAATGCATGGTTAAATTCAATGTGGTACCTGCAACAACATGTTGTTTTATCTTTAGGCCTTACAGGCTTCCCAAAAAATGGTTTAAGCTTTTCGAATGCACGTTGAGAAATTGTACAACTTGGATGAGTTTGTAAAAACTCTTCATAAACATCGGTTTGTGTCTTTTCCAGTATATGAATGGGATGGGATAAGTAACACTTTGGACCAGTTCTATGCCTTTTGACATCTTGCTTATTTCCTGTTGGTCTCGATATGCCGGGTGACATCCAGAATTCATAAATGAGTTTCTTGTTTTCATCACTAATTTTGTCCGATCTTGTCTTCTTTTTCGTGTAAAACCAGCAAGATTTGTCAGAAGTCAATACTTTCCCACGTAAGCGTTGACCACCTGAAATTCTTCTGACGCTTACTCCTAAGCGCTTCGCCAAATTTGTTTTTGCTTTTGACTGGCTAATATTTTCACCACTCACAGACGCTATGATAGTGTGCATTTCAACACGTTTTTCATCAGAACGTTTGATTTTTGATCTTGAAATTGCATCATAAGGATTATCAAGAACTTGCGTCCCTAATTCATTGTCTTTTCTTTCTTTCAATGATGTCACAATATTTTGTGCCTTCAGACATTGCACTGTTGGAGATTTATGGTGATCTAAATAGGCGGCGACAGTTGCACATCGCTTTATGGGCGTACATGGCAATGCATCCTGTAGTTTATCAATGGCTCTTTTCTTTTCCATTCTATGACTGAACTTGGTTATCTGGCCGTCTGCAGCTTCTTGGGTCGCCATATTCTTTCTCAAACGTTCTTTTCTTTTTCTCTCCCTTATAGATAGATAGATAAATAAATAGATTTGTTTATCATAAAATGCATGAATATACACAAGGCATTGGACATTTAAAACAACATACCAACATATCATTAATACATAAACGCGTATGGTTACAAATGAAACTTTGGCCTTGCCATTTTACACCATATGACAAGGATAACGCAAAAAAAGTAATTATCATGTTTCCATTGCGGTCCTTGAAATGTAGTGCAGTGCGACATAGGAATATAAACATACATTACAATATGCATGTATATTTAAAAGAATTTACTAATGTACATTTTTTTATATGAAATCAAACAATATTTTTTATATAAAATGTACAATATGTTGTTGAAGTTTATGTTGTTTCTTTTTTGATACTTCTTGTTGATGTTTGCGTCTCAGTTGCTTTTTCTGCTTATACCATTGTGTTCTTTCCAAGATACTCACAAACGCCGGTGGTTTGTCGAAATCTGAAACAAATTATACAATGTTCCTTTTAGTGATTTAATCACGCACATAGATAACGATGCTATTCATATGATAAGCCTACTGTTCGTATCCATAATTATTAAGACACGTTTTATTGACGCAGTGTGACGTTACGTTACTATCCCAAAAAATTTGGGCAAATTCGAGCCAGTGCGACACAGTATTTGTTATGTTAAACACTCACTTTCTGTTGAAAACGGCTGATAATTGGCAATTTAATTCCTAAATAAATTTACAAAATTACGGTACAAAATCAAATAATATTCCTATTGAATGTTCATATGAAATATGACTTAAGATTTAGCTCTGCCTTCGTACATTGTCATTAATTTGAACGTTTTCGTACCGTTTTGCGACATGCGTTTTGAATTGTCATTCAATAGTTAGCGTTATGTTATACAAACTAAATATATCACGATAATCCTACTTAAAATTACAATCACAATATCTAATTTTTAAACTTATAACTTAACTGGTTAGATTACATATACGCCAAGTTTATCCGTTTTTCGATATTCAAACGTCGCATAAATCTAGAGCGGACATTTAAATGTGTTTAACAAAACCATAATTTATGAAGGTGTTTCTTCAAATAAAAGAACAAAGAAACAATAGGCTTGAAACGGAATGATTCACGGTTTCAATATTGAAAATTATTTTGTTAATGCTTATCATAAAAAGGCGTAGATAATAAAATAATATTCAACCGTTTAGAGCATAAACATACAAACGACGTTAGCGGACATCTGTAAATTAGAAACAAAAACTATAATTGTTTGATTATAAAGATATTAAAGTACAAAAATAATTGTGGAATTTTCGACACAAATGTCTATTTTAGAGGTGTGCAAACGAACTCACCGTATTGTCATACGTATATACTAGTTCTTCTGTATCAAATTCGTTAGCTCGTGCCGCCTATTTCAAATGTGACATCTTGGCATCTGTGCTTTTTACCCTGCTGGCAAATGCGACATGCGTGCGACCGCATCGAAAAAACAACCAGTAAGACCGGAAATGACGTCGGTAACGTCTGCTACAAAATTTTGTCATTTTCCCGCGTAAATATTGTAGAGGAATATAATGAAAAATGACCCTGTTGTTGTGACGCTGTGACACGTTAATATTAGCGTCATACCAAACACTAAATATGTTTTGCATAATTGAAATCAAAATATATTTCTGGCAATGCATTGACACATTAAAGCGCATTTTTTTGCTGTGTCCAATGGTATACAACATGCCAGGGTCCAAAAAATAACAACAAGTCTACAAGTATTACATTACAATACGTTTGTCTAATTTTGTCAGATGTATCACCATTGAACGTTACGTCACTGGAGTTGAAGACGGACTACCGTATTTTGTGATATGTATTGCGTGGTGATTTATGATGGGTATATAATAAAATATAACACCTGACCCTGTCACTTTTCCTCGCAACAAGGCGAGCTGCTGCAGCGGTATTTGAAGGTTTTGATGCAATCTTGTATGGCTCTAAATAAGGCTCCATGAAACGCAATAATAGGTCAGACTATTGCTAACACTCGCCTAGAGGAGCATCTGCTTTTGTAAAATTCAGCATTACATCGCAGCCTTGCACTTATATTGACCTTACCTAAATACAACTTTGGAAAACACAAACCGACTAAAAACTTGTATGTATTCTGTTCGCTTATTCTCTTATAGTTGCACTTTGTCTGTTGATTTAACACCTGAAATCATATCAGATAGTTTCGTTTTCCCGCTATCATTATCATTTGTTTGTAGTCACTATCTATATAGTTCATGTGACACAGTCATGGCCGCATCTCTGGGGTCATCTTTGAATCAATCTACCCAAGAAAGAGGTCCTGCAAAATACCATTCCAAACCACATTAATGTCTTCAAATATGATACAAATCATGTGTAAACTTGAAAATACATACGAACATGCAATGTACACATCATAAAATGCTACCCACGATGTAAGAAACATTGTCTTTAAAAACTACTTAAATGTATACAACGACCCGGAAGCATTTCGTTGTGGGCCGACACCATACCAAACACAATTTAAAACAATGTATCAATGGCTGTCTCGCCAGGCGCTAAACAGGAACACTTTGAGAACTCAGCACTGATTAAACTTAGATCAGTTGTATAAGTGCTTTAAAGGCACTAGCCAAGTTCCAGTTTTCTTATAGTTAGAGTAAATCATTAGGCCCCAATATCACAAAACTACTCAAATCTAAATCTCAATCTCAGCTTTTTTTACCGCAAGAAAGCATAGTATGATTTAAAATCTTGCATGTTTTTATACTTTTTGAAAACGTATTTGCTCATGGAAAGTGTTGATAAAAAAAGCTTGTCAATATTTCAAAGAAACTTATTACCAGAGCAAAATATACACTTGAGCAATTCTTAAAAAAACCACAAGAGTTTGTACTTAAATACCGTTTTGGCTGTAGAATATTATTTCCTTGAAATATTGACCAAAGTCGTAAAAAAACATAATATAATGATATATTTTTCAAAAGTGTAAAATTATATGTCATTTTTAATAACTTTTGATGCTATGTTGTAAAATGAGCTGAGACTGAGATTGAGATTTGACTAAAGTTTTTTGGTGAAAATTGGGGCCGGGACTCCCTTGCATCTCACAACATCTATTCCACTCTGTTGTCTCCCCATCAAAACCAAATATTGACCCTTTAAAAATAATAACATTGTCCCAGATATACACACACATGAAACGTTCGCGGTTCTATTTTCGTCCGTTGTTCCTACTTATGAAGTAACTTGATTTTAATAAATGATTACAGAGTTTTTTTTGGCTGCACTTAAATTAAACATCACATGCCGAGCTCAAACAAATCGTTATTCCATATATATAGCAGACTAGCAGAATCACGGCAAGGATGTCTGCTTCTTAAAGACACGTGGAACTTGTCTAATTGACGTCAATCTCTGCGACCCCGTAATATTGATATCAGGTTATAGACGTAATAAAACCGAGAAATCCTTTGCATTTATATCCAAAATTTGGGTAATGTCTTTCCAGAAAAACATGCATGATGAGTGTTATATGAATATATAGCTGTATATAATCGCATAGAACTTGATCAAAGCCAAGATGGCCGAACAAATTCTCAAATATAGGTTACAATGTTTTTCTTGTTGAAGTTGGACTTTTGTTATAATTATTGAAACATATCACTACTCATTCAGGGCAAGTTATATTTGTTGTTTATTTAGATGCAATTAAATTCATAGCATTTACTATTTATTTTGTCTATGATAATAATGTATGTAAAGACGTTTAATGTATATTGTGTTGAGGTAAGTTCACCTTTTTTCTTGCTATGTAAGGAAAATATCGAATTATTAAATGAAGATTTTGAGTTAAATGTTGATGTATCATGTTAATCATTATTTTTATGTTAAATTGCATTATTGTAATTGCAACTATAACATATTAAAATACTGCTAACTACCTTTGATATATTAATGATTTAATCATGCACAGGCTTTCAAACGTGTAATTTGATAAGCTTGACGTCTTAAAGTGAAACTCTTATCCAAAATCTATTCATGCACATATGTATAGCAAACATAAATTTTGACTGGTAAACCTTTAAATACTTCCTAAATAGTGCATTCATGGAAAATATTAATTACTAATAATAATATTGTAACCGTGTATAAACAGCAGAAAGTGCAAATATATTAAATGACTGGTGAATGCTCCAAGATTTACAGTGATCTACTTTTGTCTCATAAGGTATAAATACCTTGTTTTATGTTCATTTCTTTCAAATCAAACTCGATCTCCTTCATAAAAAACATTGTTTTCGACATTTATTCATCCTTTTTGGAATATTAAAACAATATTATTAATTGTTGTAAAAAAAAAAATTGTAGTAAGAGTGCATCTTTAAGCAATCTACATATATGTATGCGTTGTTTGGCTTGGGTTACATATATATGTTGTTTCTATCGTTCAAGTTACTGTTGTATAAGGGCTGTAATTCTTCTGAAGACTATAAAAAGAATTTCTGTTGGTAGTCTCCCTTCTGCTGGAATTATTAGGTTGTTCAAAATGGCGTCAGTTTCTCTAACAAATAACACAAGCAATCATTATATTATTACAATATTCATTTCTCTTTTAAAATTGCAATTAAAATTACATGTACTAACCGAGTCGTTAACATTTGATATGATTCTATTTTGTTTAAAGACCAAGAGCCTCCAAATGTGCCAACAAGAAACACGCAGAATAACAGTCGGAACACCTCGGGCATTTTCTATTGAAAAACAACCTCAGATGAATGTCAGTGCAAGTAGTTCCTCAAAAGTATAATGATCGTAAGCTTTTTCGCAGTTCTGATTTATAATTGCAGTTAGCTCGAGGACATTCCATACATAAATCATATGAGGCCACAAGGGGCTTTTGCACAATAAGGAACTAATTAAAATTGGATGTTTCGACGTCTTTGAACGCTATGTAACCTTAATGCACAGAAGAAAACAAAAACAAATTATTCAAGAAGAATCACAATGGTTTAACAATTTTAGTTTAAGATACTTAAGATGAACTGAATGATTGAAGAAGAGGAGTTTTCAAGCAAACACATCGATCAATATTACGTGCTTGGAAAGGCTCAACATGATCATGTCGGTCATCTGAACAACGTATGTTTTGTTGCCAGTTTGACGGAGAGACGAATTTTAACGGGCCTTTTGAGACCGCCATCTAGAAACTATAGTTGACTAAATGTCTAACCATCCTGTTCGTGGTAACAAATGGCAGCTCCGATTCATGCAAGCAACATTGTTATTTGTTTGAATGGCACGCGTGTGTTTGCCTGCCCTCCTTGCCCTCCATGTGTAAAAGTTGATAATATGTGCATACTGATTGCAAATCGAAGTCACTAGATAATTCCAATCGAACGAAATCATTATTATACAATCAAAATGATTCCAAAATAACGTAATGAAACTGTGTTGAAACACTGACCCATTTCAGAATCATTAAATGGAACATTTAAAGAGTTTCCAATAGTGCACGACGATTGATGGCTCTGATGAGAAGTTTGCCGCTAGATTATTCCCTCTGTTGTAAAAATTAACATGGTCTTCGTGTCATGTTGATGGCTCTGGTTCTATAAAGGATGTCACAACTCCTGTTTATCGTTTTTCCTCGAGGACAATTAACCTTGTGACCCCGATAGGCATTCAGGGCGAGGAAATGCACGATACTTGCCCATTTAGTATGATATGCTGTAGCTGGGAGTAAGATTATTGGTCCCAGGTTGTAGCTTTAGCAAAAAAACAACTTTTGCATGTTTGTGGAAAGAACGTTTTTTCTGTAATTAATATTTATATGAAAAACTACAGAAACCAGCTCAGTAGCCAAAACATAAACATTAATCCCGTTTAATGGCACAGGGTAAACGCCAAAGACATAGATCACAAAAACAAAAAATCACAAACAAGAAACATGGAACAACAGCACAAAACTCCACAATCAGCACAGTGCATATTTACTGCATAAAAAAACTTTGTATGCTTATCTAGGATTGTTAAGTACCGCCTTGGTAATGTAAATTTACTGAGTGTTTAAACCAGTTTGTGTGCACGTCAGGTTCAGCTATGACTCTCATATGTCTAGCTAGTAAGTAATCAACAAACGACAAGAATATGTTTGTAAATGGGAATGTATTTAATGCCATAACAAATGTCATGCTTTTAATTGCTTTTTTGACAATGTAACAACTGTAAGCGATCGAAGTGAATAAGGATACACATAGAACATTTTCGGCTTTACTTTGAAATGCAGCAATACGCATGTAGTTTGTCATGCAGGATATTTGGAAAAAAATAAAACCAAATATGGTAAAATGAATATTAATATCTGATTTACATACCGATCCAACTGTTTTATAACTTGTTTTTCAATGAAGCTTTTTGTTGTTTTTTTCTACGGTCAGTTTTTGTCTGATACGCGTACGGTGCCACTGTTATGAACGTTGCTTTGGTCGAGTTATAAACACTGTCGTGTTAAGAGATATTTTTTGCCTATCAGTTAACCCCTTGAGTGGGACTTAGATGCCGTTATTGTTACAATTATTTGTCTAATATTCGTACGGTGCCACGGTTATAAAAGCTGTTATTGATGGAGTTATAAACAATGTCAGGTTGGGGATTTTATTTTATCAGTTTTTCGCTTGGGTGGGGCGAAGACGGCGTAATTGTACATTTGTTTGTCCGATATGAATTCAATCCCACTGTTATCACAGTTGTTTTTGGTCGAGTTATTCATCGAAAATGTACTGTCTTGTGATAATTTATCCCTATCAGTTTTGCTCTTTGGTAGGGCGAAGACGGCGTAATTGTACAATTGTTTGTCCGATATGAGTATACTCCCACTGTTATCAAAGTTGTTTTGGGTAGAGTTTTGTGATTTTGTTTCCTGTCAGTTTTGGTCTCGTGTGGACCAAAGACGCCATTATTGCGCACTCATTTAAGAGGATAAACGTAAGGGGAAGGTTATCTAACGATGTAAAATATTGCATGCGTAAATAGCAGCGTTTTTCTTGATTGTTTCCAGTGTGTATCATCAGCCCCCATCGAAATTGCGTCAGTGTATCCGGGGTTTTATTTTTCAAGACGTCTGGTAGGACCGCTGTAAGACACAATCAAGCATCATTTTCTTTAAAATAAAACGGCTTAGGGATGGTTTCTTAACCAATCCCTTAAAATTAAATGTTGCAAGAATGAACTTAATTTGAGTCTGTTTAATACCTGCCTGTCTAGATCTTTTTATCGTAGTTTGCTGTCAAATATTTGTCTGGAATTAAGGTTTAAAAATCTTAAGTCTGCACATTTCATCTCATTCAACGCTAGCAAATAATTTTTGTTACTAAAAGCGCTGACTGTATACGATTTAAAAAACATTGATCCTCGCAACCAGGCGAGCTGCTGCAGCGGTATTTGAAGTTTTTGATGCAATATTTTATGGCTCTGAACTGATATACAATATCTTTTGCTCCCTGAAACGAAATAATGGGTAAGACGATCTTTAATACTCGCCTAGAGGAGCACCTGTTTTTTAATATTCTTCATTATATCGCAGCCTTGCTTAGGAATTGACCTTACCTGAATGTTACTTTGGAAAAGCCAAACCTATTCAAAACCTTTACTTATAATGGGCGCTTATTCTCTAATTGTTGTCTGTCTGTGTTCAGGCACACCCGTAGCAGAATCTATGCGTTAAAGGTCCTGACAATAACTTTTTTGAAACACATTTACGTCAAAAACAGAGTTACGCATAGAAAGATGCGATCTTAAGCCTGATTATCTTTATTAAAACGAGGTCCACGATACCAGTATTAAGAGAAGAATTAGGATTGGAAGGTGCATGGGTAAAATTTTCCAGAAGTAACTCAACCTTGTTGCAATGCCGTAATACCTTAGGACCAGGAACTTTATAGTCAAATGCATTGTTACCAATAGCTCTTTCGGAAAGTTAGATACACAACCAAAAGGCATGGGGAGTCATAATATATAAAACAGTTTTCTCATTTAATTTATTAACTGATACAAAATATGGGGAAACGGTTTGATTAAATAATGTTATAATTCTAAGCAGGTAACCAGCGGAAGCTGGTCGGCATATTGTTATATTTTATTATGAACTATTTGTCTTAAATTCTAAAAATTCAATAGAAATAGATAGTGTATTTTAAAAGAATCATTAAGTACAGTTTCTTTTTTGAGCATTGTTAACAAAAACTTTGTACCGCGTTTTCGCAATCTAACTGTATGTTCCGTTTTATATATTTGTATTGTGTTTGTAAATAGTGTTTTTTGTCCTTAAGTCCCGTATGGCTAATTGGAATTTAATGAAAGTCTCATTATTTACAAATTCACAAAATTAAATGTGTTACTGCAATCTTTAATATTAAAGCATAATATGTTGAGGAATTGTGGGACTTTAATCTGTTTTTACAACAAAGAGTATGCCGGTTTAATATTTCTCTTTGTTAATCATGTTCAAGTAAGAATGACATTACAACACGTTTACCATTACAAAGACTCTTTACAGCATTTGAAAGTATACTTCCTTTATTTTCAAACTATCATACTGGGTATAATTCACGTTGAATCCTTTATTGAAAAAGAAAGGAAACGTGTTTGGATTGGTTAAAAGAGTAATGTCTGTCTACATGTGTCTGTGAATCGCCAAATCACCTTTCGTTTTTACAAAACGTTTCGTACAATGCCCTTTGTTTATTTTTACATAACGTTTCGAAAAATGTGCCTGTGAGTCGCTTATTCGCACGCAGTTTATTTTTACATTACGTTTCAAACAATGTGCTGGTCGCACTCCCAGTATCTTCATTGATTATATCTCGGCGTAACGGAGCCATTTAAGACCGTTGATGCTCTTTGCCAGGTCATTATTGAGAAAATTCTCTGCTCTAAAGGAATCATACTGCTTTCCGATGAACTCCGTTTGGAACGCGTAGATTTTCAGTCGATAGCACCACCCTGCAGAAATATCTAGCAGCTTATGGGAAAATTTGCTTGAATGACTTCTCCTAGAAAGTGATTGTTGGACACAGAATATTTCGATGTCCTCAGAGGTGGCAGCACAAAACAGACTGAGTTTAACTTTGCCAATTGAATATTCCTCGGTGACTTAATGTTTATTTAAAAAGCGTTAGAGTTATTCTATGGTGAAACCTTGACAATGACGACGGTGACTATTTTGTGATTGTGATTTTCGGCAAAGGACATGGAAAATCAAACTTGCTATGTGTTGAACGATGAAAAGTTGCTTCATGATGCAGGCTTTCTATATATGTGGCTTCTAGCGATTCCACTTGTAATACTATGCCTTACCACGATTGTTGCGAACGGGGTGATTATTTTAATGTTTGCAATTCGAAGGAAGATACGAAGATGTCGGAATACTTACATCTTCAGCCTAGCTGTTGCGAACTTTTTGATTGGATTAACAATGCCGTTGTCCATTGCAGAGACGCTTGGAGAAGGATGGATATTCGGTCGGAAGTTCTGTTTGTACTTTTTGACGGTTCGATATTCACTATTTTATGTGACGATTCTTAGCATTATTTTGATTTCAGTCGATCGATGGTGGTCTATTAACTTTCCGTTTTCCTACAGAATTAAACGGAGCAAACGTATAACATTTACGCTCGTTGCTATCGTGTGGATGATAAGTTTGATGGTACACTTGCCTTCAATTCTTGGGTGGAATTACATCTATGTAATGCCAGAGTCTTTGCACGGATACTGTAGGCTACCTTATCAATACAACTCCGGATTTGTGATATCAGCTTCGTTAATTGAATTCTTCATTCCACTGATTCTATTGTTGTCCCTTAATATGGGCATATACATCAAACTTGCAAAACGGCGCAACAGTAAAAAGATTCGACGATCGTTAAGTTCGTCTGATGGCCGATGCCGCAAAACCTCATCCGACTCCGAGAACAACAACGACTCAGAAGAAAGGGCTGACATCGTTACAGCATTGATGACCATGCGAGGAACTGGTCGACGGACTACGCTTTCAAATATAAATACTCTAAGACGATTCAGTGATGATATTAGAAAATCAAACGCTGTTAGCTCAAAACACAACTCGTATTATTGCCATTATTCCAAGAAAAAGACCAGTACTCATTCAGTGGATATTTCATCTGCCAACACATCTACACATAGAAAACAATCTCTCGGAAAAGGCGTGCGATATAATAATCGGAAAGCTAACAGGCACGATGCGGTTGTGCGTGACTTTCTGTTACGACAGGACAATAAGGCGCTATTTTCCTTGGCCTTATTGGTGATAACTTTCGTGGTTTGCTGGACCCCGGCAATTATATGTGATATTCTCTTTTCGTTGTGTCCTGGAAACATTCCGATGTGGCTGCTCATGCTCAGTAGTTGGATTCTCTCAAGTAGCGCCGCGTTGAACCCCTTTCTGTACGGAATTGGAAGTCATGACTTTCGGCGGGTTGCAAAAGACTGGCTGTGCAACAAGTCTGTGGAAACGAGAGTGCTAGAACAGATGATGTATAGTCAGTTATTTCAGCCATGCGATATCGTTGCAATGAAAAACACAATCGTTTACGAAAACAGAAGAGTTAGCAGTTGTGGTATTATGAGTAATGTTTGAATTGTGTTTGTTGTTTTTTTCGATGTTGTTCAGTTACATTTCGTTACTGTTTGAACTTGTTTTTATTAAAGTTGAGAGTTTATTTTATAACAATTGATTAAAAGACATTTGTTATTTTTGATGTCGTTCAGTTTTAATTCCAATGACCTTTATTTTGTCTTTTATTTTGTGTTTTAACAACAATATAACTATATACATATAAATATCTATTTGCAAACTGACAAGTTTAGATCAACACCTTTGAGCCTTTGAGATTTAAAAAAATATAGAGCATGAAGATTTTATAAAAATATAAGATGTATAACATAGGTCTAGTAAAGTTAGAAAAAAATCTATGAATTCTTTCTTTCGCATTGATTTACTTTTTCGTTGATTAATTTTACAACAATACAAAAATCAAAACTAAGATTTCGTTGAGGGCTTGAAAAGCAAAACTTTGTTGGTAAACAAAAAAAAATGGTAGAAACATGAACGTTATGCTAATAAAAAAGGCCTGAAAAGTGTTTCATAAACGATGTATTGATTTTATATGTATATGTATATATTGTATAAACTAAATATTTCAGCTTTGTAGTCCAAATGACCCATCGGGTCAGGTGCAACCTTTGATAATTATGTTGCATTAATATTATGTTTAAGTTGCACATCTCACAATGATAATTAAAGTGCTTACTAAACGAAACTTGTTAAAGATATTACTAATACGAGTGTTAGTAACTTGGTACAAAAAAGCAGTCTTTCCATATGTTGTTGTTTTTGTTATTGTTGCTGTTAAGTTGTCTGTTTAGTCATTAAATTACTTTTTGTTCCTGTTTAGTTTCTGATAGTTTTTAAACAGAGATCAAATGTTTATGTATTGTCGATTCCCATTATTACATAAAATGCTTTATATATTTATAAATGATGTTATTGTTGAAGAAAATTTGAATACAAAATAAATAACAAAATGGGCTATTATTCTGTTTCGACCTTACTACAGTACAAGAAAAAATGAACATAAAGGAACTTTGGTTTATACTACATTTTTTATATAATATACTTTATTTGAGCTCGATTATGACGAACGCTGAAAGCTTATAAGATCACTCTCGAGTCCGTTGCCTGGGTACAACCCAGTACTGCGTCCTTTTTGAGAGGCCATGAGAAAGTACCCCTAGTGGGGATCGTATCCGCAACCTCTTGGGTGAGAGGCGGACGCTTGTACCACTAGACCACTCCCCCCCAATGGATTGAACTTTGACGTGTAGCAGCATATATAGTCATAGCATAAAGGGAATAGAAACCAGATGGTCCCAAACTCGGCATATACAATATCAAAATAAGCCTTGAATTATCACTACGAGCGAGTATGAGGCCGATAATACATTATTTTACATGATTGAAATACTATTTGATCGCTGTCTCAGATGAGTATAGCCGTTTAAAAAACGTGCATACTGGTAAATATGCATATATACATATACCAACGCTATTTTTAAATTTACTGGGATTCACGTGGAAGACCACCCAGCAAATTCTCATTGGAAAAATATTCAAAACCTGCGACAGATGGGTGTGTTGTTAGCGATGTGATCAGTAAGTAAGATTCAATGCGTTCTACAACGATATCAATTTCATTTAAGTTCTTGACATTGTTTTTACAATGGTATCATCTGGTGTCTAGTCCGTGTAAACGCAAAAAAAAACTTATTCTTGCTATGGCCTGGACATATGTTTTAAAGTTGGCTAACATCGGTTCTGTATATGTAAAGTTGAATTGTTTTTTATGCAAGCAGCAGATCTAAGACTTCATACAATCTTATCGACTATATCTCAACCAGATTGAGTTGAATCCGTACGGATGTTAGTATTTTGATATGCCGTAAAAGGAGTTGCATTAATTAGTCCTTTTCAAACAATTTACTTCTTCATGTTTTAATAACTATTTAAAGGCGCTGAATATAGGTTAATGTATTTTTTGATATTTAAATGCATAGTCTTTTATGAATCACTTGACTTCAATGACGCCCCCCACCCCCCCACCCCCCAAAAAAAAAAATAAAAAAAAAATAAACATTTAATTTGGAAACAGAAAATAAAAATAAAAATAAAAAAAATCTTGATTAATAGCTACGGAGCCAATTACAAATATATCAAAATATCGCTAATATTTTATTATCTGTACCTTAATCATATGTCTATTTTGGATTCGATCATTTTAAAGTCAAATGAGTTAAATATGGCAACGCATTAAAATTTTAAAAAAATGGCATTAACCTATATCGTGCGCCTTTAAAGCTGCACTCTCACAGATTGAACGTTTTGACAACTTTTTTTTTATTTTTTTTTTGTCTTAGAACGAGCCATTTTTTGCGAACATTCATGGAAACAAATTAAATAAGACTGCTGACAAAAAAATAGATCGCAGATTTATATATTTAAGTTCAAAAATGATGTTTTATGCATTTTTCTTAAGCCGTTAGTGCCTAACATTAATTTTCGAACGCAAATATGAAAATCTGGGACCTGATTTTTTGTCAGCAATCTTATATCATTGGTTTGCAGATATTAACGCAAAAATTTGCTCTTTCCAAGACAAAAAATAAAAAAAGGTGTTAAAATGGTCAATCTGTGAGAGTGCAGCTTTAATATTGGACGTGATATTAGAAAAAATAAAGCTAATACAACATGAGTACCAAACATTCATACTAAAGCTCTTTAGAACGAGGCAAAGTCGGCTAATATGAATTTCTACAATACAGGAAACGCCAAATGGATAGTTTAAAATAATTGGTAGCCTAATTCTAACACTATGTTTGCGATTATCTGCTTGACTCAGAGATAATGAGTTTATGGTTAGAATATTATAAAACGAGAAACGCTGACATATAGAGAGGCGTTCTGTCAGCTGGATTTGGATTGGCACATTCAGGAAGTCAAGTATTGATAGATTGTCTTCAATATAAATCACTAATTCTCTTCCTGACTTGAATTTCGTAATCTCAATAAATAAAAGTGAACTCCAAGCAAGTAGAACAACTACTTGTTTAACCTCGAACTTCTGTCTCAACCAATAACCAGTAGCCTAAGGGTTTTCCGGTTAGCGCAGTGGTTAGCGCACTCGATTCTTACCTAGGTGACCCGGTTTCGATTCCCGAACTGGGCGCAGGTGAGTTTGGTTTGTGATAGCAAGTGAGTTTCCTCCGAAAACTGCCATTTCCCCCCCCCCCCATACAAGACCACACTCTCGCGTAATATCGTGCCAACGAGAGTAAGAAATAAAATGTTGTAATAACTTGTTTCACAATCGATGTAAAATAAATAATTTTAAATTAATATACAGTATATGTAACTGAAAAAATCATCTCAAATTTACCATTATGTTTTGTCAAATCACAATGTATAAATTCACGATAATTAAAAAAAACCTAAAGTGGTATTGAAATAATGTGCGACATAAATGAGAACTCTGTGCTGCTATATGTAATTATTAGAGCTCAATTACAATCGTGAAACAAATACTTGATCTCAATTTTGTTCAGCATCCATGAAATAAGAGCGCTTCTCTATGGTAACGTGACGTTGGTTAACAATCGGAAACCCTCGGCCATTTCCCATCTAAAAAAACTACAGATGTATATGGACTGTTAACAATGTCAGAGTTATTTTAAGCACCTCTCTAATGTTTCGTGACGTTTGTAAGCAATCGGAACACCTCGGCCATTTTCCATAAAAAACAACCTCGGATGTATATGGACGGTTTTGCAAAATTGCTTTTTTAGACGTAACATAAAGTTTATTTCGGGCTTTTGCTACCGGACATACAAATGCTGACCGTTCTATTTTATGTATATGTATATATATATTATTTTTTTTGTTGGTGGTGTCAAGTCGATATTTTCTAATTTCTGGAAAGGCACGTAAATGTACCTTTTTTAAAGTGCGCTCTATTTAAAATTGATCCGGACAAAATGGCGCCGGTTTTAGTAAAAATGATATTCAGAAACACCTTTAATGAAACAACCGTAAACCGACCTACATACCCTATTTACTTATTTTGTAAGGGGGAGGGGAGAGGGGGCGGACGGTGGTGAAATCGGAAACAACGTTGTTGTTTTTTTCTAATTCGCTTTACATGTTTAAATGATTATCTGGAATGCATCTTAGGTGCAGGAGCACTGTAACAGGAAGCGTTGAAATTAGTTCCATTGTGCAATAAAATTACTCTGCGCATGTTGCATGTGAATACTAGCTTTATATAATTAATTATCAAATATTGACATTAAACATCAATAAACCATTAAAAGAATACAAGTTATACGTTTACATTACAGCAGACAAACGTGTCATATATCGCATTATGTGCAGTTTACCTCGAATATAGTTTCATAGCGTTTATGCTATTAGTATAAAGTCATTAAAAGGGAAATACATAAAAGATCTCTCATCACATGGCTTTTTCAAAGTAACTTTAATGAATACAATATCCCTGGAGTCCAGAATCAATTCTATACGCAATAAAATAGAAGTTCTATATTTTTCAGCATCGATATTTTACAAAACAAGCTAATTTCAATTGTATGTTCGTTAGCACCCCCTTTTTACTTTGATGGCGCACGATATAGGTCGATGCACTTTTTTCATTTTAATGTATTTTCATGTTTAAATCATTTAACTTATCATTATTGATTAAAACCAAAAATGCATATGATAAAGGTTTTAAAATATAACTTTTTTAATTTATAGCTACGTAGCCACAAATTCCAAAAAAAAGAGCGCCACAATATTACTTATATTATTTTATCTGTTACTAAATCATATGTATTCTTCGTTTCGATCATTTAAAGTCAAATAAGTTAAACATGGTAATGCATGAAAATAAAGAAAAAATGCATCGACTTTAGTGTGCGCTTTTAAAGGGACTAGCTCATGTTTTGGGATAAAAAAAATAGTATACGCGGTAATGCATCTGAAGAAAAGGTAATTCTATCATTATTTTTCTCAGTAATTATAGTATATTGGTGATATTGGTTGAGAACCAACGCCTGTAAAGTCAGTTATTTTTATAAGAACCGACGCTTTCTCAACTAGGTCACCAGGACTTAAACAAAAGTGATGAATATTTTGATCTTGTAACAATACATTGATAACATCACGTGCTAATGTCAATCAACCAATCACGCAACAACAAAGCCGTTATTAAGTTACCATTAGCGTTAAATACGCTAATGAAAATTGTGGTATTCAAAGACGATATTTGAGCAAGTATCAACATTTACTGAAGGGTTCCAGCTTTTAATATCTTAGTTTTAACTCTCCTAATGATTTTCATACTTTATATCGTCATACAAAAACGTGCATTTTACAGAAACATGAGCGGGTCCCTGTTAAACAAAGAAATCGTTTGCTGCGACTGACGCATTAACTTACAACTATTAAGAACATTTTTGCAAGTCGGTTCAAACCAAGGAGTTATTATATTTCATCACATGTCAATATGGTTTAAAATAAACACTTTACGTCTATAACATATGTTTCCATAGTTTCACAACCCTCAGCATCTTAGTGGTTTTTTTCCTTAGAAGGTAGATTAGACAATCATTTAAAATAGTCTTTTAAGACTTTACATTGTGAAACCAGACGATTACACAACATATCTTCTTTATTTAAGCGAATTTTTTAACACCCTAATAGCTTCTTCATAGAACTCTGTTGACAAATATATAAATCAAACGCTTTTAAAGTCAACATGCACTTAACAAAGTACACTTAATTTTCAAGAAAGTCTTCACAGTCATGCAAAACTAACTGTATCTACAGTTGAAACCCTTTGGCTCGAACTCGCTTGGCTCGATTCTCTCGTTGACTCGAACTGGATGTAAAGGGTCGATTTCTTTCTACTGAAGGTTACCCTCTCGCTTGGCTCGATTTTCAATATAACAAAAGTGGGACACTTTTTGTAGCATAATATTCGATTGTTTCAACTTTTATACGGATATCTTATTTAACCGTTAAATATACATAATAAACATATTGCAGTGTCCTTTTTGGTGAGAATAAAGGGAAATGTCATAGACTTTGATTAATTCAAGTACTGCAAAGGGCGATCGTTTACAACTGAAAGGTCATACACTGACCAAACCTTCTTGAACAAGGAACATTGACTTATAAAGGCTGTTGGTGTCGGAATTAAATAGAAACGTCACAACAATAGTCATTTGCTAATTGTAATGCGAAGCTGTCTGTCAGTTCAGTATGTTAGAATAGCTGGCATCGTGCTATTTGGAACAAAGAATATTAACTTATAAAGCTTGTTGGTGTCACAATCAAATAGGAACGTCACAACAATACTCATTTGCTAATGGTAGTGAGAAGCCGTCTGTCAGTTCACTAGGTTAGAATAGCTGGTACTTATCATGAGTTTGATATGGTAATGCCAAACCAGCTACAGTGCGAAACAGTTATAAGGCACTTAAGGGCATCACTGTTTGACCAATACAGTCAAACCCCATTGGCTCAAACTCGCGTGGTTCGATTTCCTCGTTGGCTCGAACTGGATGTAAAAGACCGATTTCTTGCCACTGAATGAACGCATTTCCGCTTGGCTTAAATTTCCCAAGCCCGAGGTATTTTCGCCGGTACCTGGTATTTCAAGTCAACGGTGTTCCACTGTATTTGCCTCGGATAATTATACATATATCATGGGCATTGAAACTGATTAAAGACAAAAAAATAATATGAATTGAATTAAAATATGATTAAAGAACTGCTTAAACTAAAATAAATTCAACAGAATGGAGAGATAACCAACACAATTGTTGTTTTGAAGTCTCTCATCTGTGATATTTTCTGCCTGGAAAAAAGTTCAGATATTTTTCAGAAACGTAAAATAAAAAGGAAAAACTCAAGAGAAGGAAAACCTTGAATAAAAGGAACATTGTTTTATTTTCATTGAAAGATTAATAGTGTCTGACTCCGAGTGAGTAAGATAGGTTCGACCAACCCCGGGCGTAGGGTGTTTTTTCGGAGAACTTTCTGCGCAAGGGTTTGTATGAATTCATCTTACACGAGCGGTCATGGTAGGTGTTTCTTCTTCTACCTCAGCTAAACAGTTTATGGTAAAATTGTATTTTTATTTATTTTTACATACGGGTCATTTCTTATCTTATTTTTGAGTCAGCGTTATAACTTTTTTATTAACGTATACAATATATGAAAGATGAACATTGATTTATTCCATAGCATGTTGTTAAGGTTATGGAGATGAGGCCCGACATCTAGTGGTAAGCATTCTCGTGCACAAGAGTGATGATGCTAATATGAATATTACAGATTACATTTATCATTATCAAACTTCTGATGAATGAGAATGGTGGGATGGCATTCCTGTTACTCTGGAGACAAACGGATAGAGGTTTCTGAGATCGTTCCAAGAGATTTTTTATCCAAGATTTGCCTCAGCAAGCCGACCATGCACGCGAACACCGTTATGTGTCAAGCATGTTCACTTTCTGTACTCAAGTTTCCATTTATAATGTTTGTGTTAAATTTATCCTGGAATAGTGTATGTTGTTTCTAAGTTTTGAAAAATGACAGTTAATACGTGCTATTTGATGTCATAAAGGTACACGTCTGTACAGTAAATTCATGATGGGGTTTTCATGTGCAATATATTTTAACGTTAATATCGCGTCTATCCCTGTTGAACCTAACACGGTATTATCCTAAGCTCGTATTTTTTTAATTATATCATTTATTTAATGTAGTGTTTTAGCTTGAATTTATTGATCTAAGTTTAAATTGATTGCCAGTGATGCGTATTATTGCAAACATAATTAAGATTACCAAGATCCAAGTCATTATATTTAACTGCTAAATTGAAATAACCACGCGATCTATTTGCAGCGGACTTAAACATACCGTTTTCTTAGTATGTAAACCGTCCAAATACATCCGGTTGTTTTCGATAAAATGGCCGAGAAGTTCCGGATGTTTAATGTTGCTATCCATTGAATTCACGTTTTCTCCAATTGAATGCAATTGTTATATATATAGGAGCCTCGCCAAATATTCAAAAACGTCTCAAATATTTATCCTGACATTAAATGCGTAAAAGATTCGTGCAGACTTTATTTTCTCTCTTGTCAGGTTTGCAAGTAACGATTTATCGTTTGTGGGTTCAAGAACGAGTTACAGAATTGAGAATATGACCGAGTTATACAATTTTTCGGTTAAGACTTAGTCTTGGAATTAGTTAGGAACCACTTATGCAAATAAGGTTTAAGAACGAGAAATGGATTCAGGGTAACTTTAATGGCTGAGCTTGCAGATCAGTTAGACCTAAATAGAGAACTTAAGGGAATCGCTTTTAAAAAGATTTCATGTTGGTGATATTTTCTTTTCAAAATGTTTGACTGTCAGGAATCGCTGAACACTAGATGTCGTAAAACTTCAAGCTTATAGAATTCCTTTTAACAAAGTGCCAGTTATATTTTCCAGCATAATAAAACATTTCTCGTCACATTTAAAAAAAATCAAATACACATTGTATGGCGTTTTCCACTGGTAAGTTATATTATGAAGTAATGCACCAGTCAGTTGTAACCACGGCCCCTAGGTCCGGGGAATAGCTGGGACTTTGGCTTTCGGTCCAGCCAACCCCGGCTAAAATCCCCATCCTGCGGGGACGATCAGATTGTAAAATTCCCGCCAAAAGCCCCTGCATCCCAGTGACCCTAGGTAAGGCCCATTCCCCGCCATATTTAAAGCGAAGACAAAACCACCGCATTCATCCGGCACTGCGGGGCCACCTGAAAGGTAAAAACACGGCCCATTTCCCCGGCTATACCCGGTATACCCCCGGACCTGGGGGGGGGGAGGGGCGTGGTTACAATTGACTTCTGCATAAGTTGTTTATGTTTCAATACATTATCAGGAATAAGTAATGGTTAGATACAGTTTGTGTGTACTTAACAAATGAAAGGTTGTATGTGTAACAATTTATTGTGTGTAAGTGCATACTAAAAATCATAATTTCTCTTTCAAAAGTGTTTGTTGTCTACATTATATTGTGTAGACTATCCACAAACTAGGCCAGCCACTGTTTACATCTACCGCTTCACCTGATAAAATCAATAATGGCTGACAGCTGTTCTCTAAAATATACGTCGTGAAAAACTTGAGGAATACTGCCCTTCTCATAGAACAAAATATAATGCTGACCACTAAGGTTATTAAATGTCTGACACTATGGCATTCCCATCCCTTTAATTCGAAAGGCGATGCATGTATGCCAGTAACCCGAATGCACTGGATCTGTACTGTGCCCTAAAAAAATTAATGGTTTTGTGGGCTGAGATGTTAATATCCTTTATAATGTAGCATTAAATGGTTCGGGAAAATATTAAATAGAGAATGTGAATTGAAATAATATCCTTTCGTGATTATCTCACATAAAAGAAGGGATTCACAATTTAGGAGTGAAGCTATGAATAAACACCACTCGAGCTCCGAATAGCTTCCTCAAATATTACCATATCACGTTTACAGCCATGTGTCATGCATCAAATAGTTCAGCACGTTTCGAATCGCTTCCCGATTAACAACACAAGTATTTAGTTTTAATACTTCCGCCATTGGGATTGCCGGAAATATTTACATTTGATCATTTAGAAGATGACTACTAAAAAACCACTAAGCAGATTACAAACGCCAAAAACTTCCACTGAGTAGCCAAAACAACCGCCAAAGTTTTATTTAGTAGCAAAACATTTCCCATTTAGGCATTTATCAGTTTAATTAAAGAAGTTATTTAGAAACTCGCACATATGCATTGGATTGTATAAAGGCATTCGCGCGACCTTTAGCGCTGAACACCTCTAAATTTAGCATTAATGTTTGTTATTCTAAACGATATCTCGAGGAAAAGCTACGCCCGGCGTGACTACAAGACTGGAAAGAAACACTAATTATTATGTAATAAGTATTGTTAGATAATTGAAATGTCTCAAAAAAGTGAGCACGTTTATTATATAAATGAGATTGGTAAAAAAAAAATATTTATAAATAAACTTAAAGCCCAGAAATCTGTGTCTACTTTTTGACAGGTGATTAAAAATGGAGCGTAGTTCTAAAACAGCTTACGAACAAAATCGAGCGTAATCAATACATTCGACATATTTAAAGCAATAGACGTAATGCCCGATACATGTATATTGTTAATCGAAAAAATGAGTGATTTAATTATGGAAGCGAAAGAAAAACCTTTCAATATCATCGCGTGGTGACCCCATATTTTTCAATATTGGGTCACCAAATTTATATCGTACCAAAATGGCTTTTTTTCCGATTCCGATGAATAAATGAAACATTTAAACATGTAAACAGGTTGTCGACGTGATATATACGTTACGGGGTTAGTAAGTGACCCGATATGGGATATACGGGGCGCAGGAAACCATAATCGGGTTCGAGCTTTGCTCTTACCCGATATGGTTTCCTTTGCCCTGTATATCCAATATCGGGTCACCTACTAACCCCGTAACCCCATATGTTTCCATATTGGGTCACCAAAATTATATTGTACCAAAATGGCGTCTTTTGGCCGATTCCGATGAATAAATAGAGAGTGATATATAAGTTACGGGGTAAGTAGGTGACATTTGTATTATTTTAATTCTCAGTTTAAACGGCCACATTTAAAAGCCTTGCCTACCAACAAAAAACATAATTTTTCAGTTTTGTTGATACAAATATTGCAAATAAAGAGACGCAAGGAATGTTGGTGCTCGTGGTTAATCAATCAAGCTCCTGTTTCCACGTAATACGCCAATTACGACACCGGACCCAAATTCGTCTTCGACCGATTTTTAAAGCCGCTGGCATGGTTATACAAGATAATGTTCGATGCGTTAGAACAAGCTGATTGTTATAACTTGGTCATAATTTGTGTGATGCAATACAAATTTCAAGGCCAAGGTAATTTGCATTAACGCTGCACTCTCACCGATTTATCAATTTTACAACTTTTTTTATTTTTTGGCTTGGAAAGAGCAATTTTTGCGTAAATATCTGCAAACCAATGATATAAGATTGTTGACAAAAGATCAGATCGCAGATTTTCATATTTCGGTTCGAAAATTAATGTTTTATGGCCTAAACCACTAACGGTTTAAGGAAAATGCATAAAACATCATTTTTTGAACTTAAATATTAAAATCTGCGATCTAATTTTATGTCAGCAGTCCTGAATAACTGGTTTCCATGGATTTTTGCAAAAATTGGTTCGTTCCAAGACAAAAAATAAAAAGGTTGTCAAAACTTTCAATCTGTGAGAGTGCAGCTTTAAACCAGCTATAACCTTATTTAATTTCAAAACAAATACATTGTGGCAAATTACTATGATCTTATATAGTGGCATAATACTATGAACTTATTTTAGCGGTAAATTACTATGATATTATTTAGTTGCAAATTACTATAATAATATTTTATGGCAAAATAATATGATCATAATTAGTGGCAATTTACTATAATCTTATTTAGTGGCAAATTACTATGATCTTGTTTTAGAGGCAAATTACTATGATCGTATTTAGTGGCAAATTACTATGATCTTGTTTTAGAGGCAAATTACTATGATCTTGTTTTAGAGGCAAATTACTATGATCTTGTTTTAGAGGCAAATTACTAGGATCTTATTTTGTTGCAAATAACTATCGTATATTTTTGTTGCAAATTACTTTGATCTTTTTAGCGGCGTAATACTTTGATCTTATTTTGTTGCAAATAAATATGCTCTTATTTAATGGCAAATGATTATGATCTTATTTAGTGGCAAATTGCTATGATCTTCTTTAGTTCCAACTAACTTTGGGTTTATTAGTCGAAAATTACAATTATCTTAATGAATGTCCAATAACAATGATCATTCTTGTGGCAAATTACGAGATAGATTGATCCTAATAAGTTTAAATCACGCTGGTCTCATTTAACAAATTTAATATAAGAATGTAACACTTTGTTCTCCTCCACATATATTTATTTGTTTTATATTAAAGTTTCAATAACATAAAAAATATTTATATTTAGAAAATCTGTATTATTATGTCCAATATATTTTGTAATGCCTCATTATGTTGTATTGTACATGTACTCATGCTCTTTTGGTCATATACTTATGCCATGAGGGATTTTAAATAAACTATTCTGTTGCAAATGAGTATGAATTTATTTAGTGACAAATTACTATGATCTGATTTGGTCGCAAATAAGTATGATCTGATTTGGTCGCAAATAAGTATGATCTGATTTGGTCGCAAATAAGTATGATCTGATTTGGTCGCAAATAAGTATGATCTGATTTGGTCGCAAATAAGGATGATCTGAATTGGTCGCAAATAAGGATGATCTGAATTGGTCGCAAATAAGTATGATCTGATTTGGTCGCAAATAAGTATGATCTGATTTGGTCGCAAATAAGTATGATCTGATTTGGTCGCAAATAAGGATGATCTGAATTGGTCGCAAATAAGTATGATCTGATTTGGTCGCAAATAAGGATGATCTGATTTGGTCGCAAATAACTATAATCTGACTTGGTGGCATTTTACAATGATTCTTTTTAATGGCTCTAGAGGAAGATCTTTTATAGTGGCAAATTACTTTGATCTCAAATAGTTGCAAAATCCAACGATATTTTTTGACAAATTTCTATTGTCTTTTTAGTTGCAAATTAATTTCATCTTATTTAGTGGCAAATTACTATGATCTTATTTTGTAGCTCATTACTGCCATCTTATTAATTGGAACATTTGTATGACCCTCTTCAGTAGCAAATTACAAATGCCTTATTTAGTAGCAGCTTCTATAAATGTGTATAAACTTACACATCCACACCAATAAAAAAAATAATTAAATTTAAGATCACCATGTCTTTATTGCATTTGCAAACATAAGCAATAAGCATGTCTAAGTTTACATACATTGGCCGTTATCATGCATCTATATTAAAAAAATAGAAAAAAAATTAACATCACATTCAGTTGAGGTTAGTCCGTCTTCATGATCTCTTCTTGGTCTTATAGAGTATAAGTGTACTTTTTGAAATAGTTCTTTTAAAATTAGTATACCTAGTAACATGATGCTGATATCTTATAACATTGAATTAGCTGTTATTCGGGAATTTAACAATAGCAGATATGTGTTTGCAACACTTCCTGCCAAGAACAGAACAGAACATTTATTTACCAGAAGGTCATAGATTGATGTCGCTGAATATCGTTCAAGATATGTCAAGAACCAGGATGTACTTCATAATAGTTTTAAAGTAGCACTCTTTAATAGTCACAATCAAAACATAAACATATACGTATAACAGACATAAATTTGAGTGATAAACCTTAAACTACTAACTAAATAATACATTTATGGAAAATATCAATTACTGATTACAAGATTGTAACCGTATTTAATAGCTGAAAACGCAAAAATATTAAATGATTGGTGAGTGCTAAAAGATTTACTACGATCTACTATCATCTCATAAGGTAGAAATATCGTGTTTTATGCACGTTTCTTTCAGATTTAACTCGGTATCCTTCTTAACAACAATTGTTTATGTCATTCATTCATCCTTTTTGGTATATTTAAACAATTGTATTAATTGTGGTAAATCTTGTTTGGGAGTAAGAATGAATCTTTCATTATCGATATGTAATTTGTTAGCAAAAGGTTTTGCGAACTTTGCGTACTGTGTTTTATTGCCTTGAACTTGATGTTCACCTTGATATCTCAACAAACTTATGCATAATTCATAAGAAAGCAAGGGAAGAACTCCAGATATGGCTGTCTGGCACGATATGTCCAAACTATGGCATGTCTTGAATTGCATTAGCATGTTCATTTACATAAGTGTGAACATTACATAGGTAGGATTACAACTATTTGCATAATGCAAAAACAAATGCTTCTATATTAGGTAAAAAATGCCTTGTTGACAATGTTTAAGGATTGATACATATTTTTAAGCGTTATGCAGTATGAACGCTCGGTCGCGATTTTGCATATCCATGAACCGCGCTAGCTGCATGATGCACGAAGAAAACGAATCATCTTCATATTTACTAATCCCCATTTCGTTATCTTATCTTTTGAGGTAATACGAATTTTGGTTGTTAAAGAAATTCGTGCTGATCAAGAAAATTATCGAGAATTTTTTATTTGTGTTTTATATATGCACGACCTAGGACTTTTTGTACGAAACACCGCCTACAATGTCTCACAAAAGTTCAACCGGTTCATTCAAAATGTACGCAATTTTTATCGTACAGAAAATCAAGTGCGATTGTAAATATATAAGATTGAGGATGTTCCGCCACTCTTGTCAGAGAACATGAAACAGTTCAGTCTTTGTATAATGCTGAAAATCATTTGCATGCCCAACATAAGACATAAACAGTAACATTACACAGTTTCAAAATAGCTCCTAGGGCTTCAGGTCGTAAATTTCCATATATTTGTTTTCGTAAGGACATTAATTTTATGAATTATGCCCATTATTTTATGGGTGCCTCCGAGCAACCCAAAGCAGCGTTAGGCTTATGATTTCAGTACATTGTTCGAGTAAATCGCCGCTGACCGCATCACATTATCGTTTATCTCGAATCCTATTTACGAGGTCAATCCCGAAGCTTGCCGGAGATGACCGAGTTATTCTCTCTCTCTCTCTCTCTCTCTCTCGCTCTCTCTCTCTCTCTCTCTCTCTCTCTCTCTCTCTCTCTCTCTCTCTCTCTCTCTCTCTCTCTCTCTCTTTCTCCCATTCAAGGCGCCTGGATGGAAAAACAGCTATTTTCCATGCTTTTTGTGTGACATATATGAACTGATAAGATTTTAATATAAAACAACCTAAAACCAAACTAAGCTTTAGGGAAGCTTGCCGGAAATGGCCGTTGTTACGAATGCAACCTTACAAGTATACGTACAAAAGGCTCGCATTACGCATCACTCTCTCTCTCTCTATCCCTTTAAAGGTGCCTGGAAGGAATAAATAAAAATGTCCATGCTATTGTGTGACCGGATCCAGGATTCGAAGTAAGAGGGGGCGTTATTTTGGGCCGTTACCTTTAGACTTGCCCCCCTTCCTCAGAACCGAAATTTATTTGGTGTAAAGTGTTAGGAGAAGGGTTTGATAATTTTTAGAATTTCTTGTCCAAAATGGTGAATTTAAGCGTATTTTATTGTTTTTAGACTCCTTTATTGAAACCGAAAGTAAACTTGGACGATTTTAGGGGGTTGCGGGCCGGATGCCCCCCCCCATTGGATCCGCTAATGGTGACATATATGAACTGATCAACCTAAAATCAAACTAAGCTTGAGAGACAAGACGAAAACATATTTTTGCTGAAAAATATCAGATTTTGTAACAGATAATCTTGAAAATGTTTCTTTAATAAGAATCATGCTGCTTGCAGCAACGGAGGTCCTATATCAATATCAGTAATTGTTTACTTGGTTCGCAATCCTTCAGGGATAGTTGTTTTTTACCCTGAATAAAATCAGATCATAAACGCTGTATCGTGACCAGAATGAGTTAGATAAATATTGCAAGAAAATGCAGAACATGCCACAACAGTTCTCAAATGTGACATTGTGACAAAATCAGCGTCTTATGAAACCATGTTTCTATAATTAGTACAAAGCCTGTCATAAGCAGCTAAGGATTCTAAGATGTACTTTGAATGGCTATGAATAAATAACAAAGGATGTCTAATCCCTGGCCTCATTTTTTCTCGAATATACGTTATGAAAACAAGCATTAGTACCTAGGGGCGTATCCAGGATTTGAAGTTAGAGGGGGCATAACTTATTGGGCGCCCCTTCCCCTGAACCGGAATTAATTTGGTTAAAAATGAGGGTGGTTTGTGTGGGGGGGGGGTATTACCCATGAACATTTTAACAATTTCTAGTCCAAAATGGTGTACTTCGGGCGAATATTTGTAATTTTCTCCTATATTAAAATAAAAAGTAAAGTTGGACGATTTGGAGGGTGGGCGTGTCGGTTGCCCCCCTCCCCAGTACCGCTAATGGTATCTTACTTCAATTAGCCAAATTTGTTACTGAAAGTATGTATTATACATAAAAAAGTTCATCGATGATATATGAAATTATCTTTTAAAACATTCAAAACTCTTGAACAGAAATAAAACATACAATTTATACCAAAACAAAAAGGTATTGATCTTAGCATCATTCTGTTATTGGGGACTTACTATTACTATTACAGGGCTTGATTATTGGAATGTATTTTCTCTATATCTTTAACGTTGAAGCAAGAATTCTCTCATTGGCATAATAATATACAATCAGCCGGTTACATAATATCTTCCTGAACCGGCTCTAATTAGTAAAGTGCATGAAACGAGACTTGGCGATATACATTGAAAGAGCGTCCGTGTTTCGTATTTTGTTTATGTAAAGGTTCAGATGAAGGGACTGGCTGATGTTTTGTAACCAGTTTTTGTCACGGCAATGCATCTGAAAACTCTAATTTTGTACTTATTTAACTCTTTCATACCGAAATTGCAAAAACATACAACTTAAAAAAATGGATTTACTAGGGGGCACCAACCCACTCCTACACAGTCAAAAGTAAACTGGGGCAACAAAACCGCTTGCCCACGGGGACTCTTACATAAACTAAGAGATAATTTAACTTCGAGCCCTATTTGATGAAACGCGTTTCTATCGCTTTTCAAAATCTTGGACTTTAAGCCAAATATTTGAGAATTTATCAACATTTGTTGAAGGGTTCCAACCGTCAGTATCTTAGTTTTAGCACTTCAAATAACTTACTATACGTTATTTCGTCCTAAAAAGGTGCATTTTATAAAACATGAGCGAGTCCCCATAAAACTACCATTTTTATGAGCTGCCATGCACAGTTGTTGCATAGTGCTCAAAAAATGTCTTTACTTGCTTTAACTCTAACAGATTGAACGTTTTGACAACTTCTTTTTGTCTTGGAACGAGCGAATTTTTGCGAAAATCCATAAAAAAAACAGTTATATAAGACTGCTGACAAAAAATTAGATCGCAGATTTTCATATTTAAGTTAAAGAATTGATGTTTTATGCATTTGTCTTCAACCGTTAGTAACGTTAAAGCCATAAAACATTATTTTTCGAACGAAAGTATGAAAATCCACGATCTGATTTTTTGTCAGCAATCTTATTTTATTGGTTTGCGGATATTTACACAAAAAAATCCATGACAAAAAATAAAAAAAAGTTGTAAAAATGGTAAATTTGTGAGAGTGCAGCATTAATAGTTTGACGTATGGTTAGTCTACACTAATTTCTGTTTACCACAATTGTAACGAAAGCTGATAGTACCAATGTCCATTTTGTGAGGCGATAACAAAATATCCCTGTTGGGGCTCAACCGAACGAACCGCTATTCCCCGGACCTGGGGGGGGGGGGCGTGCTTACAATTGACTGGTGCATAATTATAATAGATTTTTTCTTAATTTTATTGCCTTAAATAACATGCATCGCTTGTTTTCTTTTTGTTGATATTTTGAGAGTTGAGTAATTCTACATATTTCTTAACATTTGGTCGTACAAAGTAACCCGATCTTCTTTTATCAGAATGGAGTTTACATTCCAAAACAGTTATATTTGTGGTCGATAAATCAACTAAGGTGAGCTGGAAAAGCGAATTTACCACTAATTAATCTGATTGCGTGTTTGGGAAACACTGTATCAGCATTAAATGAGAAGTGTATCAAAGACCTTTTTAACGTCCATCATTATTTAATGTGGTTAGACTTATGAATTATTCAAGACTAGAAAAGATTTACTGCGATCAAGGCGTCCGGCATCTGAAACAAAAATATAAGTAGACCTATATAAAATACAATTTGTGTGTGAGCACAAATCACATAACAGTTCTCAATATTTCCACAGTTTCAACAAATTTTGCATTATTCACAATGTTAATAATTCCTTACTATTCCTTCCTATCCATGAAAAGTAGTCCTGCAATGCCAATTCTTTAAATGTGTATATTGAGTTATTATTATGAAAGAAAGATTAATGCACAATGTGTTATATAGTATTAGTTTATAAGTATTTCTTTAAAGTGAGACTCTTATTTAAAATCAATGTCATACAAATTTATACCAAACATCAATTTTGACTTATAAACCTATAACAACTTTATAAATATTATAATGCATTTATGGAAAATATTAATTACTGATAACATGATTGTAACCGTGTATTTAAAAGCAGAAAGCGCAAAAATATTAAATGATTGGTGAATGCTAAAATATTTACTGTGGTCTGCTATATTCTCATAAGGTAGAAATACTGTGTTTTATGCTCATTTCTTTCAAATTAAACTCGGTATCCTTCATAAGAACCGTTGTTTTCGAAATTTATTCATCCTTTTTGAATTATTAAAACAATATTATTAATTGTGGTAAATCTTATCTGGGAGTAAGAGTGCATCTTTAAGCTCGATTGGGACAACACTGACAATTTCTATAACCACTCTCGAGCCGGTTTTCCTGGGTAGAAACCAATATTGTTGTCCATTTTGAAAGGTCTTGAGAAAGTTTCCCTCATGGGGATCGAACCAAACATCGATTCGGACGATAATTGACAACTTCTATAACCACTCTCGAGCCGGTTTACCTAGGTAAAAACCAGTTTTGTCCATTTTAAGGTCTTGAGAAGGTTCGAAATGCGAAGGACTAATTACTCAAGTTAGAAAATGACTGAAGATGTTTTATAAATACCAGCGCAGGATTATAGTATTATATTTCATGGTTTTCTTCTGTTAACCTTTATAGTCCAAAATGCGAAGGACGCCCTTATGAAATCAAAAGCAAACAGAACATGCATACCCGTAAAAGTAAAATGCCATTCGATATCGTCTTGATTGCAATGTGGATAAACTATATATGGAACTGAGAGCAATCTTCTCGTATTAAAAGTTCCCTTTATAGACATTGACGGTTTGCGATCAATTCCTGCATTTAAAAGGCTTGCTTAGCCCGTGAAAGTGATTGCGCAGTTCTTAATTACTTCAATTATGTATTACTTTACTGATGATAAAAGAGAACATTCTTGCAATATTGATCCGTTGGCCATTAGGCCGAAAAAGCTTTGATACGAACTATTTAAAAAAAATAGGGTAGGTAGGCAGGCGGGCGGGCGGGCGGGCGGGCGGGTGGGTAGGTAGGTAGGTAGGTAGGTAGGTAGGTAGGTAGGTACATAGGCAGCCAGGCAGGCAGGTAGGTAGGTATGTTTGTCAATAAGTGAACGATGTGATGTAATAATTCCAGCATATTTTCAAATTACAGTAATAACGTATCAGATCCAAAAATAAGCTAGTTCTCAAATTCAGTAAAAATTCGCAATGTCGAAGTCGATGGGACTACGGGAAAATCACTTAGAGATAACGAACATTCGATATAACCGAATATAAAATATGTCTTACTAAACCTTTTGCATTCGAAAAAGTTCAACATAACCAAGTCATCGAAATAACAGAGTTCGACATATCGAGTTTCGACAGTATCTCCATTATCGTTAATGTTGAATTTGATGCCTTGTGACCTATATCATTTTTTGTTATCATTTGAAAAAGGATTTGTTTGCTTAATACTAACATGAAAAATAAATAACCAAAATTATAATTATTTTTTCTTTACAATTCCTCTGTCTTTAAACACCGTTTTAAATGACATCAAAATAATACTGGGTCGGTTTATTTAATCAATTTATTATTTAAACATAAGCAGGGCCGGTTTTCATAAAAAAAATCTTAGGTCATTTTCTAACTTAAGTCATTTTCCTAAGTAAAGCTCAGTTTCCTCACTGGTCATATGATATATTAGCTAAATAACATATAAGATATTGTTTTTTTATTACTGTGACGTAATATGCATAAACCATTATGTTAAAAAAACCTTATATATTTTTTTATTTATTCTGGAAACGCCTTAAGTAAGAAATAACTTAAGATGTTTATGAATATCAGCCCAGTAAGTCACACGACCTCATCAAACACGTGTCGTCTGCTTCCTTTCTCAATCAAATAGGACGCTCCCTTTTGTACAATTATAATTAATACTTACATGATTGGCAAGAACTTTTCAAAAAAGGAATCTTACCTACGTCATGCACTTAGATGGCTATGATGCAGATGACAAGATGCGTTGCAAACACATGCCATACTTAAGGTTTTCGATGTGTTTCTTATGTCTTGAGCTGGCGGTATTTGCCTGTATCAGACATTTCACAGTCATACATGTTCAGAACAGAAGTGAACTAATACTCGTGTTCCAGTGAACTCGTATTTCATTGACCGTTTCAAGGCGGTGATCCCATATATTACAGGCGCGTAGCTGTCTTTACGCGAGTACGCAGCTGAATCCCCATGATTCTGACTAAAAAAAATCCCCGAAACAATTGCAGTTTGCATACTTGACTACATGATTCTAAAACTGTCCATTTTCCAGTATCAAATAAAGCACAATAGAATAACCAGAATGCATCAATATGCACCAAGGTTTTTTTTTATATTTTTTTTTCGAAAAGGCATGCCCCCGAACCCCCTTAGCACAATTATGAATCCACATGAATAGAGGACTAGCTACGCCCCTGGCCGCAATATCACGAAAATACTTAAGTCAAATCTCAAACTCAATCTCAACACATTATACCACATAACATCAAAATTTGTTAAAAATAATATATGTTTTTACAGTATTATAAGCACATTCTATCATAGAATATGCTGGGAAAAACCTTTGGTCAAATTCCAAGGGAAATCCATTCTACAGCCAAAAATGTATATGAGTACAATTCTGTCTTCTTTATAAAATACTCAAGTATACTTTTTGCTTTAGGATGAGTTTTCTTTGAAATATTGAAAAAAATATTTTTATCAACAAATTCTTTAAGAAAATACGTTTTCAAAAAGTATAAAACATGAAAGATATTGAAGAAAATTATGCTTTTATATGGTAACATGAGTTGAGACTGAGTTTGAGATTTGACTTAAGTATATTCGTAATATTGGGGCCTGGTGTATCGTAAAAGCTATTCTGATGAGTCTGTGTTAGGTGTGAGAGTTTGTGTATGTGGCGTTTATATCTTTGATGTCATTTGGACCCTTGCTTTGTGTCTCTTAACAGGGTTTATTTTTGAATGTTCGACTACTGGGCTTGTGCCTGTAGTTTTTTTGTATTATTGAACATTAAACAACGTCTTCGTAACTACATGCTCTACCTTGGTTCCAGTTTAGACTTCAAGTATTTTATGTAGTACTTATGTTTAAAATAACATTATTATACCTTACTTTAGTTTACAATGATAAAATCCCATTACCCAAAAGGAGATATTTTGACTATCAGAACCATTTTCAACCTTTTTGACACGTGACCAAGCGAAAATTCACTGTCAGGTCATGTGACCGCAGTGACATTTTGAATGTCATGTAAGGGCAAATAACTGCTTCAATATTTTAGCTAAATCATGACGTGATATTTATATAATATCACTCCGGCATGTTTGTAAACTATTAAGTAATAATTATAAACAATAATACCTGACTTGGTAATATTCCAGCAAATCAGTAATATAGCGATTATGTGAAGAGTTCGTAACAAAGCTTCTCATTGGCCCTTTCACTTTTGTCAACTATAGTACATTAATGGACCCCCGTTTAAAACTGCCGGAGTCTAGTCCA
Source organism: Mya arenaria (assembly GCF_026914265.1). Lineage (NCBI taxonomy): Eukaryota > Metazoa > Mollusca > Bivalvia > Myida > Myidae > Mya > Mya arenaria. The sequence continues at coordinate 31,654,894 of NC_069129.1, read as the reverse complement.
TAGCTTCGAGCGAACTGAAAGGTTGGTGCATGCCAAGTATTTAGTATAGACCAATCGTATACTCTAACTTATGAAGAATAATTCTTTTTCCGGACATTCCAAAACCCACCCTCCCAACCCTATGAAAAGCTTTCTAAACGTGGCAGCCTAAGATTATTAGAATGACTGCTTTCGCGTGTTGTACACAATTTCGCAATAGCGGTCTCTTTGGCACCTTTACCCACTGGTACAGATTTCCACGTGTCGTGTAACTGCGCTGGTACGGAGACAAGGGGTCAACGTGCATTAAGTGACGACGTTAAAAGGACTACAGAACATACGGGAGTGTTGGTCATCAGTAATTGATGACAAATATATGTTTGAGGAAATCATCATCATCATCATCATCATCATCATCATCATCATCATCATCATCATCATCATCATTATCATCATCAGTATCATCATCATCATCATCATCATCATCATCATCATCATCATCATCATCATCATCATCATCATCATCATCATCATCATCATCATCATCATCATCATCATCATCATCATCATCATCATCATCACCATCATCATCATCATCATCATCATCATCATCATCATCATCATCATCATCATCATCATCATCACCACCACCAACACCACCGCAACCACCACCACCATCATCATCATCATCATCATCATCATCATCATCATCATCATCATCATCATCATCATCATTATTGTCATCGTCATTGTCACCACCACCACCGACACCACCGCCACCATCACCACCACCACCTCCACCACCACCTTACCATTATTAAGCGAAATCCCATCTCCACCACCACCTTAGCATTATTAAGCGAAATCAGACGGTGGTATTACACTGTCTGCTCCAGTTGATAATCACAATATGTACATCTTATGTAACTCTTTTTTCGAAATGTTTTAAAGACAACCGTCAGACGACATAAAATTAAACTATAAATACGCATCACCACGCATCTAATCTGTCGGAACTTAATGACACTTACAGTGCTCAAAATTGTAATGAACGCATTGAATATCCGCGATATATTATTTCCCTATAACTCTTCTTAAAATTATTGATAAGAGTTGTCTGGCTGTAAGGTGGCTGCCTTTCACCCAAGAAAGTCGTACCAGTAAACTTCCTTTGGCCTCTCACAAAAGTGTTTCATATTTTAAATATCATCCTATATATACAGTATATATAGATGGATAGATAGATAGATAGAGAGGAAATACTAGGTTAGTGTCGAGAATGGAGATCTGGCAAGGCGGAGGGAGCCGAATGTGACTGTTCTGCGTTTATGTACTTATAAAAGAACTTCTGTTTTTGAACTGATATTGAAAAATGTAAATGCGTTTACTTCAACTAAAAACGTATTGAATAATTTTAAACATGTTTTAGCTATTTTTGGCACATTTAAACGCTGCATTGGTAGTGTGCCGACTGTCTCTGTCTCTGTCTGTCTGTCTGTCTGTCTGTCTGTCTGCCTGTCTGTCCCTCACTCCCTCCCTCCCTTTCCGTGACGTTTTTGTGTGTTAATGCATGTTTTATCTTGTGTGTAAACGTGAGTTATCACGTATGTTATTCAGTGTGTTATCGAGTGTGTTATCGCGTGTGCTATCGCGTGTGTTATCAAGTGTCTTATCAAGTGTCTTATCGTGTGTGCTATGGGGAGTGCTATTGGGTGTGTTATGGAGTGTGTTATCCAGTGCTTATCGCATGTGTTATCGAGTATATAATGGATGTGCTATCGCGTGTGCTATTGCGTGTGTTATCGCGTGTGTTATCAAGTGTGTAATGGAGTGTGTTATCGCGTGTACTATCGCGTGTGTTGTCCCATATTCTATTATGTATGTTAAAGTGTGTTATCTCGAATGTTATCGCATGCGTTATCGCGTGTGTTATCGAGTGTGTTATTATGTATGTTATAGTGTGTTATCGAGTGTGTTATGTAGTGTGTTATGAAGTGTGTTATAGAGTGTAATATGGCGTCTGTTATCGCGTTTGTTATTATGTATGTTAAAGTGGGTTATCTCGAATGTCATCGCGTGTGTTATCGCGTGTGTTTACGTGTTTTAGTGTGCTTCCCCGCGTTCGTTTGTTATGCATTTGCAGAAACTTTGTAATTTTTTACTCTTAACCCTTTGTCTGCAGAACATGGTAAGTTTTCGCAAACGTTAGTTTATCTCTGTGGTTTCAGATGCATGAAAACAACACCCAAGGGATTAAACGTAGCGCCAAACGTAATTTGTAACGAATGCATGATGCAGAAAGAAAAAAAAAGATATTCTCGTTCACACCCAATTTCACCCACGCATGATAAGGAAGCATTGTAAGATATGTTTTTGTTTCATTCACAACATGCGTTACTATATTTGTTTCCAAACCAGAGGGTTGAATGAAAACATATCGAAAATTTCAAACTCACGTCATTGATTCATGTGTTAGTGTCCATTGACGATTTTGAGCAGTGTATTTGCTTCGAATATATTGCAGGTCTTCTACCTAATATGTTTTCTGACACGAAGCCATAGGTGCATTCTGAATGCGGAATGAAACATAACTAATTTCTATATGTCTATTTAACATTGTCAACATATCTCAAAAACACGAGTTTTGCTTTAGTTTTGTTTCAGGAAATAATTCCAACACTACACTGTCATGCAAGTAAATTTCCATCAGGCATTCGGCTAAAATTATTGGGCTGTTTAAGTTCACAATGTAACCGAATAAATGAGAAACTTCATTGCTGAAAAAAAAATTTAATATAACCTGATGCCGTCCATTGCACAGGGGAGTATCTAAGTTTATCATCGGTTATACAAAGTATTCATATTTCAAATGTTCTAACTGATTTATAGTTTCGTTTTTAGCAAACCCAATATTCAAATAGCATCCAACTTGGTCTTTTGGCAAGAAATTTCAACTCAACATTTTCAAAGAAGCAATTGATTTCCTTTCCAAAGAACGCTTATTCCTTAGTGCAAATATATTGTGTCTTGGTGCAAATTTGAGAACACTGAACCTCAATTGATTTTGAGAACAACAGTGCCAGCTAATTAACATGATTGATGATACAAAAATTACTTGAAAGAACCGCTCCTTTTTATCAAATTAGAGAAAAATTCTCCACCTAAATTAAGTCGGATTTCTACTAAGGTTAAAACTAAGACAGAAACATAGCTGTATGATAGTAACATATAAAACACATCAACGGGCTAATTAAAGGTGCACTCTTACTACCAAATAAGAAGTACTATAATAGTTTCATTTTCCGAAAAGAATAAATAAATATCAAAAACAATGGTCCTTATTAAAAATACCGTGTTCAATTTGAAAAAAAGGTGCAGAAACCGCGGTATTTCTACATTATGATGTAAAAGTTGCAAACTGTAAATCTATAAAATACACAGTTACATTCCTGTGATTGAAATTTTTCATGAATGCATATTTTGTAACTAGTTAGATACTTTACAAAACAACACTTTATCAAAGTTAAAGTTCATCATACATGTTTTCAACGAGCAAGACTAAATTCATAGTGAAAATTTTAATCTCGATATAAGCAGTTCACCAATGATTTGACACACTTTATTCTGTCTAACGTAAAAGTTAATTTTCAAAAAAAAATTATGAGTGAGTTCCCTTAAGTGTAACCTTATTCTCCACTCCATCAAAGATACCATCAATAGTAATTGAAGTCGTATATATGTATATGTGTATTATGGAAAAGATGCATTTTCACCGGTTTTATCATTATTGTTCAACAACCTTTAAAATTTAGGCCTTTTTGCTGAATTATGGAGCGATGGTTATTTAGTTTCAATTTATAAATAGGGTAGTCTGTCGGATGCTAAACCTTTTAGAGGAATTACATTGTTGAGTGTATTAGGGAAATTGTTTACACGATGTATAAATGAACGTTTGGCAATGTGGGCCGAAACTAATTACATATATGTTGAAGCTCAAGCCAGTTTTCGCTCCAAAATGGGAACAACTGACAATATATTTGTCTTACATAGTTTGATAAATCAGGTTTTAAATATGGATGAACAGCTGTTTTGTTTATTTGTGGATTATTCTAAAGCCTTTGACTATTTGGTTAGGCCAAATATATGGTTTAAATTATATAAATAAGGCCTAAGAGGGAAATTGTTTAGTGTTATAAAAGGCATATATATCAGTGTTAAAACACAAGTGAAACTTCATGGTGAAACTGGTGAAATGTTTGAAAGTTTTCTCGGTGTCCGGCAAGGGGAGTGTTTAAGACCTTTTATATTTGCTATGTATCTTAATGACTTAGAAGACGAGTGGTTTCCGAATGGAGCCAAAGGTATTGATTTAAACACGGTTAAACTCTTTTATTGATGTATGCAGGTGACATTGTAATTTTTGAAAAGACAAGTGTTGAAATGCAAACTAATCATAACATTTTAGAAAATTGCTGTAGAAGATGGAAGCTTTCTGTAAATAAAGATAAGACAAAAATTGTTGTTTTCAGAAAAGGCGGTAGATAAGCACAAAATATTCATTTTCATTATGGTGATTCAGAAATTGAAATTGTACCAAAATATTGTTATTTGGGAATTGTGTTTACGTCTGGAGGCTCCTTTATTGAATGTCTGAAAACATTTTTTTTAATGAAGAAATGCCTTCAAAGCTTTGTTAACGTATCGACTGAACATGTTTTAGATTTATTTGATAAACTAGTTAAGCCTATTTTATGCTATGGATGTGAAGTTTGGGGGTTTTCCCGTGCAAACAACGTAGAAAGAATGCATACTATTTTTGCAAGAATTTACTTGGTGTTAAAACTTCTACACAGAACGATTTTATCTATGGAGACCTAGGCAGGATTGATTTTTATTCGATGAGATTAACAGTTATATTGAAATATTGGTTGGATAGCACAGGGTGTTGGTAACAAACATATATTCCTTAGAATATTTAAGCGTCGAGTAAAGGATACTTTCATTCAAAATTGGTATAGCAGATTAGAAAACTCAACTAGAGCAACTTTTTATAAAGAATTTGCAAATGTTGAAATGCAATAATATCTTAACCAAGTCCACATTCAGAAGTATAGAATAGCACTTACAAAGTTAGGTACGCCTTCACACCGGCTTGGTATTGAGACTGGTTGATGAAGAAACGTGCCAAGAGAAGAACGGTTATGCGCTCCATGTAATAAGTTAGAAGACGAATACCATTTCTTATTTGAATGCATATTGAATAATAATAATACGATGTAAATATATCAAGCGATACTATAGAGAAAATCCAAGTATGTTTGAAACTATTCAGTTGTTAAAGTCCAACAACGCAAATGTTGTGAGGAAAGTAGCTGTATTTATCTTTAATACTTTTGAAAAAAGAAAGACATATACCCTAATCCAGGCCAATTAAGGAAGACCTCAAATGTTTGAATGCTGTTTGACCAAGATATTTTACCGGTTTCATTAAAATCTTTATTCACTATTAAGGTTATAAACATTATATTGTTATCAAATTGGTATACTGAATTAAGATACAGTTGTTGTCTTATGATTTGTCCATTTGTTTAATAATTTAATTGATTTTATTTACGAACAGTTCTTTCTTAATTTCGATCATGTGCCATTTGCTCTTAATTGAATATGTATTTACAAGCGGAAGTAATACCTATATAGGTATACAACAGAGAAAAATTTCAACACTCATGTACTTAGAAAAGTATATTGAATTATACAGATACAGTTGTTAATATTGTGATATATATAAACCTTTTTATAAATATGCTCCGTCAAACATGCATGTATATATAAGCCATTGTATATATTAATTTGATCAAGTATCATATTGGCCTATTTCAAATATGTAGTGTCTTGTATATTGCTTTTGAATAAACTTTCATTTTCTATGTTTTTCACCTTTTTAAAATTACATTTTCTCATAGAATATGTTGATCAAACGTTTGTCAAGACTCAAAAGAAAATAAATCTAAAGCAAAAATGTACTTGAGTTCAACTCATTGTATGTTGTTGTTTTTTTCTAATTTTCTGTAATGTGTTGTTGGCTCTAGAATTAGTTGTCTTTGAGATGGTGGCAAAATGTTCTTATCCACACATTTTATGAGGAAAAGAGAAATATACACAGAAGACTTTAGACCAAACTATGCCTATGTTTCATATTGTAAAATCAGTCGAGATTGCGATGAGATTTAAAAGGCTTGTCTTGAGCTTTAAGACTTTTGTAATAGACCACAAAATACAACTGTGTCCATGTGGAGTCGAAAATCATACGCAAAAGAAACAGATTTCAATAAAAAAAACGTACATTGAATAGAGTGGTATTCATAAAATAAGTTCATGTTTTTCACAAGTAAGAATGAGTAATAGTTAAGTTTGCTTACATTAAAAGTAGCACATTTATAAGACACGGATATGAACACGAGGGAAAGGTCCTATACACTGGAAAACTCATGGCATTTCTGGTTTTATATTTGGGACAGATGTTTGCATTCTATTGATAGATATTCCATAAATACAATTTATGACTTTTGAAGTCCATCTTTTTACCCACTGGCATTTGTATTTTGACTTAATGAAGATGGCAAACACTTAGGCCAAAAAACTGGTCTACTGGTTATATCGAATGGCAAAACAAATCCTTTTGAGCTTTGTAGGATAGTTGCTACGTAGATAGGATAGTTGTTGCTACTGTATTCATGTGAAAGATAAATTAAAGCAATGTGATGTCACTGTTGCAAGTAGCAAAATAATCCACAGGTGTGCCCTGCTTACACAATCGAGAAGTTTTTTATGAACAGTATCCATTGGTTAAGAAGAGTCCAAACACTTCTCGATATTTACTATTTATTTTAAGGAGTTTGATTTTATAAGATTCTCTTTAACACAATTCAATAATTTTCTTTAATGAACATTTTATTGCTGATTAACATTGGTTTAGAAATAAATTATTATTTGTTATGGGATTGGATGTAGCTAAAAGTAGATACGTCTGCAGAAACGAATACTTAACACGACCAAAACCAAGGCACAATAAGTCATGAAACAAAAGAAACAACATTTGAGGTAAGCATGGAAGACATCTACATACTGGTATGGGCTGTAAATTGTACAAAGATGCAAAACAAATCATTTTACCTTAAGGTATAATTGCTTACGAAATAGGACAGTTGTTGCGACTGTTTTTATGGTTAGGTTTATGTAAAGCAATACAATTACTCGTGTATATAGAAACACGTGTGCCCTCTGTAAAATACTAGTATATCAATATGTACACGTTTTTCTTTACGATTTTCTTTGATAAAAAGCGTCCATAAAGTGTTCGAAATTTACCATACATATTTTCAGGAGTTTTGTTTAATGAAATAATTTCCCCGCTATTCTACAATTGAACGAGAAAAGAGACAATACATCTTTATAGCCTAAGAAATAATGGAAAAAAGAACATATTAAAAATAAGCATTTCAGATACACGAGGTCTTTCACCATTTAAGTCATTAACTGGTTTCACATTTCAATCTAACTTGAGTTAATGTCTTTTTGATATTAAATATAAATGTGCATGGACCAATAACTATAACCCTTACAAACTGATTCTCAATGAGGCTAGCCTTTTAGTAAAACCTGTCTTGTTTAATATGGAACTGTTTACAGACATAAAAGGGCTTTCCTAATTCGGTATTGATATGTTTTTGCAGTGCGGAGGGATTAGAAAAATGTAAAAAACTTTAAGGAGGGTTGGAAAACTGTCAGTAATTGTAAGGAAACTCAAAGCAATCTTAAAGTAATCGAGTTCAAATCATCTTCTTGTACGGTTCGTTGTTTTTGTAGACGTCGTGAAGTTACAGAAGGCGTATGAATGCAATCAAAATATGCCGATAACATCATACAATGTCATGTTTTCGTGGATATTTTCCCATGTTCAACTATATTAAAATTATTTTCCAGTATATTAGAATGCACGCAGTTTAGGCTCAACAATGTTGATCCTTCACTCGGTTTTTACATTTCAAGTATTGTAACTAAAACGTTCTTTAAAAGATACACTTGTTTTCGATAGTTATTTGATGATAAAAGAATGGTTGTTATAGTGGCATTTTCTCCGTACATGTATTTTTTAAATATCATATTATGATTCTTTCTTTTCGAAGACATTAATTTAAAAACACAAATGGTATATTTACATTCCCCAATTCCTTTGTTTAGACATTTTGTGTTCTATGTCTTTGGCGTTGCCCATTGCCACTAAACCGGGTCTATGTTTAAACTTTTTGCTACTGGGCATGTTTCTGTAGCTCTTTGCATATATATGGATTGTATTTTGCCTGCGTATATTCTGCAGAAGGACAATCGCAAAATCAACAAGAAGCTTTAGCTCCACCCAATCTTAGCATCATTATGTTAAGCCAATGCGCATGCATCACGTGAACAAGTGTATAAATATTTTTATTTCGTAACAAATACATCTTAATAAAAATCAAAAACCATTATTTTACCAACTGAAAAATTTCGTTCCCGAAAACCATGTATATTTTTAGGAAACACCTAAATTAAAAACATATGTAAACATCCGACTCGTCGATGATTACTTTTTTGTTCCAGTACCTAAATAGTTCTTATACAAATCAATGTTTAGAACCTTTTTGATAATATAGTAATTTAATATTACTAAACAGATTTAACAGTCACCCAAAACAGGGCATATCTTTATAACTGTCTGCCATCTTTAGTTGCCGACTTAATAATCTTCTCTTTAACCAGCGCAGACTCGAATTACCGTCCATGGTCATTAAACACTAATTTAATTTTGAAAAATGTTTAGTCTGATCGTTTAAAAGACAATCAAAACATAATTTAATGCTTAAAAATGTAAACCTTGTGTTAATGTATGGTATTCCGACTTGTTTCTAAAATACATCTTCGGCAACCCAGCGTATTCATAACCATTATGACATCATATCCGAGGATGATAAAATAGGTTGTGTGAACGTCACGAAGTCGCGTGTAGCATGGGTTTGTGCAAAGTAAATCAGTCTCACCACAGACAACGTCCTTTACCGTCGTTGTGTAACGGAAACTTAAAAATAAAAAGTGTCCTTCACCTACGGGAAGAAATATAGACTCGTTCAAAATAGACTGTCTCTCAAACACGGCTTTAATTCAATTTTTATCTTTATTTTAATGGTAATTTATCGTATCTCTTTATGAACAAAGTGATAGGATAAATTTAATATACAACTATTCACCCAATAAATTCCTCTGACTTGTCTATTAAATTTTCTCCATCCAAGGCAGTTACCTAGTAATCTCTCTCTCTCTCTCTCTCTCTCTCTCTCTCTCTCTCTCTCTCTCTCTCTCTGCTAAATGTTCCTATCATGAACGAATATAAATTTATAGCATATTCAAGCTGATAAATGCGTTATGTTGTGTGTCATCGCGTGTGTTATATAAGAAACAAATGCATGGTGCAGAAAGAAAAAAATCTCGTTCTCTTTCAATTTCATCCACTCATAAGGTATTCATTGACGATTTTGAGCAGTGTATTTGATTCGAATATTATGTAAGTCTTCTATCAAAAAAGTTGTCTGACATGAAGCCACAGGTGGATACTGATACCTTTTTAATATTGTCGTCATCTTTCAGATGAGTCAAACTTTGCCTTCTTTTTGTTTCCATAAATAATTCCAACCATACACTGCCATGCAAGTAACTTTCCATCAAGCATTCTGCTATTTTATTCGAGCTGTTTTTAGTTCACAATATTACATATATTGAATAAACGAGAAACTTCATTGTTGGAATTGTTCAAATGAACCAAATACAACTTGATGCTCTCCATTGCACAATTTGAATATATAAGTTAATCATTTGTTATACAAAGTATGCATATTTCAAGTATTCTAACTGATCTTTAGTTTCCGTCTATTTCAAACTCAATGTATTTAAAAAAGCATCCAACTTGGTATTCTGGCAACAATTTCAACTCAACATTTACAAAGAAGCAATTGATTTCCTTTCCAAGGCACGTTTATTCGTTTATAGTGCAAATATATTGTGTCTTGGTGCAAATTGGAGAACACTGAACCTCAATTGATTTTGATAACAACAGTGGCAGCTAATTAACATGATTGATGTATCAAAAATTAGTTGAAAGAACCGCTCCTTTTTATCAAATTAGAGAAAAATTATCCACCTAAATTAAGTCTGATATCTACTTAGGTTAAAACTAAGACAGAAACATAGCTGTATGATAGGTTTGGTACAATGGGCATACATAAAACATGAGAAACTAGGTCTACCATATATGTATATATAAAGATTTGATGAATGACATGTTGATATAAAACTTATGAAACACATGAACATGCTAGTTAAAGGTGCACTCTTACTCCCAAATAAGAAGTACTACAATGGTTTCATTTTCCGAAAAGGATGATTAAATATCGAAAACAATGGCCCTTATTGAAAATACTGTGTTCTATTTGAAAGAAAGGTGCAGAAACCGCGGTATTTCTACATTATGAGGAGAAAGTTGATAACTGTAAATCTATAAAATACACAGTTACATACTTGAGGTTGCATTTTGCACAATTAGCTCTGAAAGAGTTTTCTACTTGGAATTGGCAGACCTTTATCATAGTGCAGTTAAATATAATGAAAATACGTTTTTTTCTGCAATTCATGTCCCTATAGTGTTCATTGCCTTTTTACTTTTAAAATTAAGCGCAATTATTCTGGTTGTAGTCGAAAGTTAAGCCACATCGGTACAGTCAATTAGAAAATTAAACCACACGCGCACAAGGACTCATACACAAATGCAAGGATAATGTAGCACTCAGCCTTTTGCTGAAACGCGTTACTTAAACTTCAAAGTCATGGACTTCAAGACAATATTTGAGCATATGGACATTTGTTGAAGGGTTCCAACCGTCAGTATCTTAAATTCAACATACCTTATGATTGCAACACTTTATTTCGTCATACCAAAAAGTGCATTCTACAGAATGACATGAGTCAATTCCATTCTTAACTTATTATTCCATCGTTTTCTCATAGTTGATTAAACACTTTTCAAGAAAAAAATCTGAAGCAAAAACAATGTACTTTATTGTACCTGGAATAAAGTTTGAATAACAAAATAAATTCATGTTTTTTAACAATATGAGAGGAAATCTCCTGGCAGTTTTGGTTTAATACTGGGCCAGTTTGCATTCTATTAATAGATGCTTCAATTCTTGAAGTCCATTTTTCACCATTGGCACTTGTCTTTAGACTTAATTGTAGATGGTGAACAATTTGACCCAATAACAGGTCTATCGTTATATCGATCGGTATGTTGACTTAAAGAGGCTGCATTGTTTTTGCATGGTACGAAGTCTAGATGACTGCGTTCCAATACAACATGAAAAATGTATTACATTTAGGGGAAATGTTTTAGTTAAGGATTTAAAATCAGATTCATATTTAGATTCTTTGAAGACCTAATTAATATCTTAAGTGCGGAACTGATGATTAATTGAATTGCTTTATATTGGGAAATACTTTTCGGTATTTACAATCGATTTTTACGGGGAGAGCACGAAGCAAAGCACTCGATTTGGTCAATATTTTATTTATTGGCATACATACAAAAAACACTACTGGTTAAATAATGAGTCTTAAACGCAGAACCTTCTGCTGGATAACGAAAAGTTTAAAAAAAATCTGATATAGCCATGGATTTTATTTATTTACACTGTTCGAATTACGTTCTATGTTCATTAAGCACTAATTCGGGTCTGATCGTTTAAAAGACAATAAATGCATAATTCAAAGTTTATAATATGTAACGCATCTGTTCATGTAAAGTATTTCGACTTGTTAGTAAAATACATCCACGGCAACCAAGCGTATTCATGATCTATATGATTTCAAAGGGTGATAACATAGGTTTTGTGAATCTCAAGGCGAAGTTGCGTTTAGCATGGGTTTTAACGTAACACGTGAGTATTTAAAGATATTCAGTCTTACCACAGACAATGTCCTTCACAGTCGTTGAGAAATGAAAACTTGTTAAATAAAATAGTGTCTTTCACCTAAGGGAAGAAATTGAGACTTGTTCGAAATAGACTGCCTATCAAACATGGCTTTAATCTAAATTTTAACTTTAATTAAATGGTAATTTATCGTGTTTTTATGAACAAAGTGATAGGATAAATATTCCACTATTTACCCAATAAATTGCTCTGTCTTGTCATATAAATTGTCTCCATCCACGGCAGAAGCCTGTCTCTCTCTCTCTCTCTCTCTCTCTCTCTCTCTCTCTCTCTCTTTCTCTCATATCCGGTAAATGGGCCTAATGAAGTTCTGCACAATCGTGCAAGACATGAACGAATATAAAGTTATAGCATATTCACGCTGACTAATGCGTTATATTGTGTGTCATCGCGTTTGTGTGTTATGCAATTGTTAATACTTTGTAGTTTTGTCTCTTAACCCTTTGTCTTAAATGCCAATGACAGTTTTGGCAAACGTTAGTTCACCTCATTCTGTGGTTTCAAATGAAATTAAAACAAAATCCAAGGGATGAAACATAGAGCGAATCTTTTATTAGAAACTAATGCTTGGTGCAGAAAGAAAAAAATGTTCTCGTTCTTTTTCAATTTCTTCAAGGAAGTATTGTTTCATTTAAATCATGCGTTAATATATTTTTATTATGTAGGTCTTCTAACAAATAAGTTTTCGGACATAAAGCCACAGGTGCATTCTGGATCAGAAAAGAAACATAGCTTTTTATTGTTCTACCTATTATATATTGTTGTCATTTTCCTCAACCTTTGCCTTCTTTTTGTTTCCAAAAATAATTCCAACCATAAACTGTCATGCATGCAAGTAACTTTCCATCAAGCATTCTGCTATTATACTCAGGCTGTTTTTAGTTCACAATATATTGAATAAATGAGAAACTTCATAGTTGAAATTGTTGAAATGAACCAAACACAATTTGATGCCGTCCGTTGTACATGGGAATATTTCAGTTTATCATGGGTTATACAAAGTATGCGTATTTCAAATATTATAACTGATCTATAGTTTCATTTATTGCAAACCCAATATTCAAATAGTATCCATCTTGGTCTTTTGGCAAGAAATTTCAACTCAACATTTACAAAGAAGCAATTGATTCCCTTTCCAAGACACGCTTGTTTCTAAGTGCAAATTTGAGAACACTGAAACCTCAATTGATTTTAAGAACAGCAGTACCAGTTAATTAACATGATTGATGTTACAAAAATTATTTGAAAGAACCGCTCCTTTTTATCAAATTATAGAAAAATGCGCCAGCCAAATGAGTCTGAGACCTACCTTGTTAAAACTAAGAGAGAAATATAGCTGACTTATAGTTATAATACCACTGACATACATAAAACATTCTAAAGTAGGTCAAGTATATTTATAGATAATGAATTGATTATTGACAGATTGATGTAAAAGTTATAAAACGCACATATGAACAAGTTAATTAAAGATGCATTCTTACTGTCAAATAAGAAGTACCACAATACACGCAATGATGAATATTTATCGAAAACAATGGTTCTTATTAAGGATAACGTGTTTAATTTTAAAGAAAAATGCACAAAATACGGTATTTCTACCTTATGAGACAAAATTTGATATCCGTACTATTTAAGGACCCACAAATCATTTAATAATTGTGCGTTTTCAGCTATTAAATACAAGGTTACAGTTTTTGTAATTGATATTTTCAATTAATGCATTTTTAAGTAAGAGGATTATAAGTATCTTCCATGGCCGAGAGTGTAAGACAGGTTCATTCCGACCCGAGCGTAGGGTGTTTTGCGGAAACGAGGTATACCGAGTTTCCGCTAAATACCCTGCGCGAGGGTCGGGATGAACCTATCTTACACGAGCGGCTATGGTAAATGCTTTTTCTCCCATCTCAATTAAATTAGGAAAAAATGAATTTTTTTGCTGGATCTCTTTTGTGCTTAGTGAAAATATTTGCGTATGGATATGCGATAATTCGTGATTGTCATGGATATGCGCGCAGTGATTTAGATTATGTCAATTGTCAAATCGGTCTTTAAATAGTTCTAAGGAGAGTGAAGCATTATTTATCAAACTGTACGTGAAAACTGTTTTATGGTGATATTTGAAGCGAGAAATAATGAATAAGCGTTCTAAATATTGCCACAAGACAAGGTTTCCATGATGCTATAGACAGCAGTCTTCAACAAGGGAGGTAGTTACAATGTGGTGACCATTAAAAAGGAGTTCAATACGGGCATTTTATCTTCGCCTGTGGACAAGATACGAATTTCTAGCATGGTCAAACTATTGGATCTACTTATCCGAGGTGGGAGTAAAAGATTTTCACTCAAAAGTTATGTTTGCTATATTGAATATAAATTCGAATATCACTTCAAAGAAATGAAAAACCATTTGATCAAAGTTAAAGTTGATTCTGCATGTTTTCCTTGAGCAAGACCATATTCATAATGGACATTTTAAACTTGATACAAGCTGTTTACCAAAAAGCAAAATAAAGAACTGCATTTCGGATGCATTTTGCAAGATTAACTCTGGAAGTTATGTCTGCTTGGAATTGGCAGACATTTATCAAAGTAGCATTAAATATAATCAATATAAGTTTTCATCTGCAGTGCATGTCCCTATAGTTTCAATCCATTCTTTCTTTAAAATTAAGCGCAATCATTCTGGTTTTAATGGGGAGCGAACCAACGCGTTCAATAAAAATAGAAAACTGGCAACAAAACAACACGCACACAATACCGGATACACAAATGCAAGGATAGTGTAGCATTTATGCTATTTGTTGAAACGCATAACTCACATTTAAAATTCATGGACTTTAAAGACAATATTCGAGCATATGTCGATGATTGATGAAGGGTTCCAGACGTCATCATTTTAGTTTTAAAACTCCCTATGATTTGCGCTCTACTTTATTTCGTTAAACGAAAACATAAACTTTAAAGACAATATTTGAGCATATGTCGATAATTAATGAAGGGTTCCAGACGTCATCATTTTAGTTTTAAAACTCCCTATGATTTGCGCTCTACTTTATTTCGTCAAATGAAAAGGTGAGCAAGTACCTTAAAGTCAAATTGCATTCTCCACTTCATCAAAGATACCATCAAGAGTAATTGAAGTCGTATATATGCTTTTCCCTTTTTTTCGCTCCCATAGAATATGTTGATCAAACACCTTTGTCAATACTCTCAAGAAAAAATAATCTAACAACCTCGACCTACAACTAATTGTATTTTTTCTAAATTTCTGTAATGTAGGGTTTGCTCTAGAATTAGTTGTCTTTGAAATGGTGGCAAAAGTTTTTTATCCACACATTTTATGAGAAAAGAGAAACATACACTGAAGACTTTAAACCAAACTATGCCTATGTTTCATATGGTAAAATCGGTTGAGATTGCGATGAGATGTTTAAGGCTTGAGCTTTAAGACTTTTGTAATAGACAATACAATACAACTGTGTCCATGTGGAGTCGAAATCATACGCAAAAACCTGGTTTCAATTTTTTTTTAAATCCGTTTGTTAAACATACTTGGAATTAGGTTTTTATTCACAAAATAAGTTCATGTTTTTCACAAGTAAGAATAAGAACTAGTTAAGTTTGCGTATATTTACAATAACACATTTAAAATACACGGAAATGAAAACGAGGGAAAACTCCTTATCAACTGGAAAACTCCTGGCATTTCTGGTTTTATATTAGGGCCAGATGTTTGCATTCTTTTGATAGATGTTCCATTAATACAATTTACGACTTTTGAAGTCTATTATTGAAGATGGTAAACACTTAAGCCCAAAAACTAGTTTTTCGTTATATTAAGAGGCAAAACAAATCCTTTTCAGCTTTATATGATAGTTGCTAAGTAGATAGGATAGTTACTGTTATTGCATTCATTAAAAAGATAATCTGAAGGGATGTCACCCAATTGTTGCAAGAAGCAAAACAATACACAGGTGTGCCCTACTTACACAATCGAGTAGTTCTGTACGAATAGTATCCATTGGTAAAGAAGAGTCTCGAAATTTACTATTATTATTAAGGAGTTTTATTTTATGAAATTCTCTCAAACACAATTGAATAATTTGCTTTAATGAACATTTTATTGCTGATTAACAGAAACACATCATTATTAGCTATGGGTTTGGATCTAACTAGCTTTCGATGAACAATGAAAGCTAAAAGTAGATACGTCTGCAGAAACGAATTGTTAACACGACCAAAAACAAAGCACAATAAGTCATGAAACAATAGAAACAACATTTAAGGTAAGCATGGAAGACATCTACATACTGGTATGGGCTGTAAATTGTACAAAGATGCAGAACAAATAATTTTACCTTAAGGCATAGTTGCTTACGAAGCAGGATTGTTGTTGTGACTGTTTTTTTATGGTTAGGTTTATGTAAAGCAATATAATTGCACGTGTATAGAAACACATGTGTCCTCCGTAAAAAACTAGTATATCAATATATACACGTTTTCTTTACAATTTTCCTTGATAAAAAGCGTTTATACATTGCTCGAAATTTGCCATTTATATTCAGGTGTTTTGTTTAATGAAATTCTCTGAGGCTCGATTTAATCATTTTCTCAACTAGTCTACAATTGAACGAGAAAAGAGACAATACATGTTATAGCCTAAGAAATTATGAAGAAAAGAACAGATTAAAAATAAGTATTTTAGCTACACGAAGTCATTCAACATTTAAGTCAATAATTGGTTTCACATTTCAATGTTACTCAAGTTAATGTATTTTTAATATTAAATAAAAATATTCATGGACCATTAACTATAACCCTTACAAACTGATGCTCAATGAAACTAGCCCCATAGCAAAATCTGTCTCGTTTAATATAAAACTGTTTACAGACATAAATGGACATTCCTTATTCGGTACTGATATGTTTTTGTAGAGCGGAGGGGTTGGAAAACTGTCAATAACTTTGAGGAGGAATTGGAAAACTGTCAGTAATTGTAGGGAACCTTAGAGCATTCTTAAAGCAATCAATTTCATATCAACTTCTTGTACGTTTCGTTGTAATTCTAGACGTCTTAAAGTTACAGAAGGCGTATGCACGCTCCCAAAATGCCGATGACATCATACCATTGCCGTTTTTTTGAAGATATTTTCACTTGTTCAATGATATTGAAATACTGTTTCCAGTATGTAAGAATGCACTCCATTTAGGCTCAGCAATGTTGATCCTTCACTCGGTGTTTACATATCAAATATTGTAACTAAAACGTTCTTTAAATAAAAAAACTTGTTTTCGATAGATTGATTTGATTACAAAAGTGTGGTTGTTTTAGTGACATGTATTTTTTAAATATTAGTGTATGATTATTATGTTTTAAAGACATTAATTTACAAACACAATTGGTATTTTAACATTCCCCTTGTCATTTGTATAGAAATGGATTGTATTTTGCATGCGTTTATTCTGCAGAAGGACAAGCGACCAAATCAACAAGAAGCTATAGCTCCACCCTATCGTCAGTATGTTCAGCCAATGCGCATGCATCATATTACCGAAAACCAGGATTTTTTTAGGAAACGGCACTAAATTAAAAACATATGTAAACATCCGACTCGTCGTCGATGAATTACTTTTTTTGTTCCAATACCTAAATGGTTCTAATAAATATCAATGCTAAACCCTATTTAAAAAAATATTAATTTAATATTAATAAACAGATTGAACTATCAACCGAAATAGGCCATACTTTCATATTTGTCTGCCACCTTTAGTTGCAGACTCAATAATCTTCACTTAAACCCACGCAGATTCGAATTACCTTCCATTAACACTAATTTAAGTTTGAAAAATGTTTCATCTGAACGTTTAAAACACAATCAATACATAAGTCAAATATTATCAAATGTAAGGTTTGTGTTAATATATGGTATTTCGACTTGTTAGTAAAATAAATCCTCGGCACCCAAGCGTATTCATAACCTATATACTATCCAAGGATGATAAAATAGGGTTTGTGAACGTCAAGCAAAGTCGGGTGTAGCATGGGTTTGATGAAACACGTGAGTTTGCAAAGTTAATCAGTCTCACCACAGACAACGTCCTTTACCGTCGTTGTGTAACGGAAACTTCATTTTAAATAAAATAAAACAGTATCCTTCACCTACGGGAACAAATATAGACTGTCTACCCAACACGACTTTAATTAAATTTATACCTTTACCTTGTTGGTAATGTATCGTGATTATTTATGAACAAAGCGATAGGATAAATATAATACAATTTACCCAATAAATTCCTCTGACTTGCCAGATAAACTTTATTCTCTCTCTCTCCCCCTGATATCGAGTGATATGAATAAAATGGGGCTAACAATTGTGAAAAACTTAAAACTTTAGCTGGTTCAAGCGGGTTTGTTAGTTATGCAATTGCAGAAACTTTGTATTTTTTACCTCTACCCCTTTGTCAGCAATGTCAATGACAGTTTGAGCAAACGTTAGTTTTTCTCTGTGGTTTCATATGATTTAAAACAAAACCATAGGGATGATACGTAGAGCGAATCCTTTTTGAGAAACAAATGCATGGTGCAGAGAGAAACAAAATATTCTCGTTCTCTTTCAATTTCACCCATGCATGATAAGGAAGCATTGTAAGATATGTTTTTGTTTTATTCACAATATTCACAACATGCATTACTATATTTTTATCAAAAGCAGAGGCTTGAATGAAAACGATGAATGACGAGAGTTACAAACCCACGTTTATATTATGGTGTTCATTGAGGATTTTGAGCTGTGTATTTGCTTCGAATATTATGTAGGTCATTTAACGAAAACATTCTTTGACACGAATCCATAGATCCATTCTGAATCAGAAAAGAAACATTACCAATAACTATTCTACCGATTTAGCATTGTCGTCATTTCAGAACACATGAGTCAACCTTTGCATTTTTTTTGTTCCAAACAATAATTCCAACCATACACTGTCATGCAAGTAACTTTCCATCAAGAATTCTGCTATAATCATCGAGCTGTTTTAGTTCACAATGTAACCGAATAAATGAGATACGTCATTGCTGAAATGAACCAAATACAATTCCGAGGCCGTCTATTGGACATGGGAATATATAAGTTAATCATCGGGTATATAAAGTATGCACCTTTCAAACATTCCTACTGATATATATATCATCTAAAGTGATCGTTTGTTGCAAACCCAATATTCAAACAGCATCCGACTGGGTATTTTGGTAAGAAATTTCAACTTAACATGTACTAAGAAGCAATTGATTTCCTTTTCAGGGCTCGCTTGTTTCTTAGTGAAAATTCAAGAACACTGAAACCTCCGCTGATTTTGAGAACAACAGTGCCAGTTAATTAACATGATTGATGTTACAAAAATTACTTGAAAGAACATCTACTTTTTATAAAATTAGAGAAAAATGCTCTAGCCAAATGAGTCTGATTTCTACTTAAGTTACAACTAAGACAGAGCATAGCTGTTTGATAGGTTTGGTACAACTGACATACATAAAACATGAGAAAGTAGGTTTGCTATATAGTTATATATAATGATTTAATGAATGACAGACTGATGTAAAAGTTATGAAACACATAAACAGGCTCTTACAACCAAATAAGAAGTACCACAATTTGCTCAATGGTTTTTATTTTCGAAAAGGATGAATAGATATTGAAAACAGTGGTTCTTATTATGGATACCGTTTATAATTTGAGCGAAAGGTACAGAAAACACGGTATTTCTATCTTAGGAGACGAACGTTGATATCCGTAAATCATTAGGACCTACCAGTTGTGCGTTTTCAGCTAATAAATACATGGTTACAATTTTGTTATTAGTAATTGATACGAGTTTCCACACACGCACTATTTAGTAAGTAGTTAAAGGTTTTTACTCAAATGTTATGTTTGTTATATTGATTATAAATATGACTACTTTAATAAAATGAAAAACCATTTGGTCAAAGTAAAAGTCGATTCTGCATGTTTTCCTCGAGCAGTATAAAATTTATATTAATGTAAATTTTAAACTTGATATAACCAGTTTACCAAATAGTTAATGAACAACGGCTTACTTTAAGGTTGCATTTGGCGAAATTAACTCTGCAATTGTTGTCTACTAGGAATTGGCAGACTTTTATCATTGTGGCATTAAATATAATCAACATAAGTTTCGTCTGCACGGTATGTCCCTATGGTTTCAT
The DNA here is from genome assembly GCF_026914265.1 of Mya arenaria. Taxonomy (NCBI): domain Eukaryota; kingdom Metazoa; phylum Mollusca; class Bivalvia; order Myida; family Myidae; genus Mya; species Mya arenaria. The sequence goes on along the minus strand of NC_069129.1, from coordinate 31,634,617 downwards.
TGTTTTCTTTCTTTTAAAACTAAGCGCAATCATTCTGGTTTTAATGGGAAGTGAACCCACGCCAGTACAGTTAATAAAAAATTAGAAAATTGACAACAGAACCACACGCACACAAGGCCTCATATACAACTGCAAGGATAATGCAGCATTTAAGCCTTTTGTTGAAACGTGTTACTTACACTACAAAATGATGGACTTCAAAGACAATATTTGAGCATATATCGACATTTTTCAAGGGTTCCAACCGTCAGCATCTTAGAATCAACATTCCTAATGATTGCCACACTTTATTTCGTCATACAAAAAGTGCATTTTACAAACAACATGAGTCAATTCCATTTTCAACTTATTATACCATCGTTTTCTCATAGAATATATTGAACCAAAACTTTTTTCAAGACTATAAAGAGAAACATGTACTTGAGTCCAAGCCTGGAATAATGATCGATTTACAAAATAAATGAATGTGTTTTTTTTTCACAAGTTAGAATGTGTAATAGTTTGCGTAGCAATACGGAGTAACTCGGATCAAAGCCTGCTTTTTATAAAAAAAACAATCTATTGTTCTTCGTTATTCTTATGTTTGAAGGATTCACTTCATTTTTAACATTTCTGCTATTAAAAGTATTTCAACATTATCGAAAACTTTGTATATTAAATTATTCCAAACTATAATTTATGGGCTCTTAATGAGAATTTTAGTGCTTATAAGTTCAATTGCCTTTATACAGATAGAAATACTACTTATTTAATCTTAGGTTTGGGCAGGAAACAAGTTTTCTTTGAATAATGAATGCTGAACAAATAAGGCTGCATAAACCTAAAGCTTATATAACCCTAAACCAAAGGACAATAACAAATAAAACAAAACAACAAACGTTTTCGGTGAAATTCATGTACAACAATAATAAACTGTATATAGAGGCAAACCAATCCTTTTGGGGTATATAGAATAGTTAACAAGATAGGATAGTTGTTGTTACTGTTTTCATAAACTAAAGCAATGGGATGTCAACCAGCTGTTGCAAGAAAGAAAACAATCCACAGGTGTGTCCTGCTTCCACAATCGAGTAGTTGCATACATAGATTTAGTTAGTCATGAGTTTGGATGTTACTTGTTGTCGATGAATGATGAAAGCTAAAAGTAGATACGTCTGCAGAAACGAATAGGTAACACGACCAAAATAAATACACATTAAGTCAGGAAACAAAAGAAACAACATTTTAGGTAAACATGGAGGACAACTTCATTCTGGTATGGGCTGTAAATTGTACATGGATGAATCAATTCATTTTAGCTTAAAGGATTGTTGTTTACGGAATAGGAAATTTGTTGTGACTTTTTAAGGTTATGTTTATGTAAAGCAATATAATTACACGTGTATAGAGACCCGTATGTCCTTCGTAATCAAACTAGTATATGAATATATTCACGTTTTACTTTACAATTTTCCTTGATAAAAAGCATCTATACATTGGTCGAAATTTACCATTTATATTCAGGAGTTATGTTAAATGAAATTATCTCAGGCAGAATAGTATGATTTTCTCCGCTGTTCTGCGATTAAACGGGAGAACAGACAATACCTCTGTGTATTCTAAAGCATAATGGAGAAAAGAGAAAAACAGCTAAACATTTAAGCTTTTAGAATGCAAAACGAGGTTTTTCATCATTCCAGTCAATAATTGGTTTCATGTTACAATGATACATTAGTTAATATCTTTTTATATTAAATATAATTAGGCATGGAACATTAACTATAATTCTCAATGAGGATATGCCTTAAGCAATTCGTCTTGTTTGATATGGAACTATTTACAGAGATTAAAGAGCATTCCTTATCCTGCACTGATATGTAATTGCATGGCGGAGGGGTTTAACAACTGTCAAGATCTGTAACCTTAGAGCACTCATAAAGCAATCATTTGCAAACTATCATCAGTCTTCTTGTATGGTTTGTTGTTATTGTAGATGTTCGTGAGGTTGTAGTGGGTGAATGAATGCAACCAAAACATGCCGATAAAACTATTGTCGTGTTTTCACGGATATTTTCACTAGTTCAATTATATTGAAATATTATTATCAGTATATAAGTTCGCCATTTTGGCTCTACAATGTTGATCTTTCACTCTGTTATATTTTCAACTATCGTACTACCTTGTTTACCATAGAAATGTCGATGAAAAAAGTGTGGTAGTTTTAGTGGGGTTTTCTCCGAAAACACGTATTTTAAAAAAAAAATATATATCATAATTTTATTATTAAACCTTCTTTTCAAAGACATTCATTGATATTTTGTTTTAGTATATTACATTCGCCTGGTCCTTTTTACAGATATAACTTCATGTTCTTATTGTATAAAATAGAGGGATATATAGGGGTTATGACGTTATTGTTTATCTCAATATTGCGCTCGGATTGGATTAGCACGTCGTCATTTAACCAATGATATACGACGTCATAAATACCAGGTATTCTTTTATGCAAACGTATGTTGGCGGTTAAACTTCTTTAAAACAAAACCTCGATTGCAGAAGCCATTTCTAATATCAAATCGTAATGAAACAATATTAAAAATGTAAATGTAAGTATAAGATAACATTTGTGCTTGCGTATATATTACACAAACGGAGCAGGGCAAGCGAGCAAAGTATCATGAAGCTCTAGTATTAATCAATCAATCCTTTATATAGCATCATAATGTTCAGCTTATCTTCATGCGCGCACATTCCGAGACCTAAATCTGAGTGAGCCCATGTTTACAATCTGAACTCCTCGGCCATTTACCATCGTAAACAACCTCGGACGTATATGGACGCTTCACACTGTCAGAATGCTTTACATTTGCATAATGAGTCTTCAAGGCTTCTTTTGAACCTCCTGTCGGATAGCAAAAAGTATCGACAAAAATGAGAAATATAACTTTGTTAAAATGTTAACGTAAACGTATGAAGGACGACAGGTTCTGAAATTCTGATAATTTATAACAATGGATTTAGTTTATAGTCTTAAACATATTGATGCCTCAGTTGCCAAGCGGTAAAGAATTTGTCCAGCAATCCGGAGTAACTTGGATCAAATCCTGTTTTAGTAAAAAAAATATTCTATTTTGCTATGTTCTTATCTAGATTTTCAGGTTTCCCCCATTTCTTACCTCTTTGCTAGTATTATTTTTTCAGCATTACCGAAAAAGTTTTATATTTGATTATTTCATACTACAAATTATCAGATTGTTTTGCTGAAGTAACATAATGTCCTTTCACACTATTGAAAAAGAAATAAAACATAAGCAGTCTGGGCCTGGCTAGAAACAATTTTTCTTTGTATATGTAATGCTAAAATTAAATACGGCTCCACATACATAAAGCTATTATAACCCAAAACCAAAGCACAATAATCCATGAAACTTAACAACACACGTTTTCGGTAAGAATCGTGCACGATGACATTCTGGTAAGAATTATAAACTATATATAGAGGCATAACAAATGCTTTTGAGCTATATATGATAGTTGCTAACTAGATAGGATAGATGTTGTTACTGTATTCATGGGAAAGATTAACTAAAGCAATGGGATTTCACCCAACTGTTGCATGAAGCGAAATAAGCGACACGTGTGTATAATTATCTATATATTTGTTTGTTTATACAGTATTCCTTGATAAAGAAGAGTCCATTCATGTCTGAAAATTTACTATTTATGTTAAGGGTGTTTTATTTATGAAATTCTCTAAGGAACAATTAAATAATAATAATAATAATAATAATAATAATAATAATAATAATAATAACTTTATTTAAAGAAGGTAACACATTAAGACATAGGCATCATATTATAAACAAACATAACACACGACTTATTTACAATGTGGCCTTCTGAAAGAACATACACACGCACACACACATAAATGCTTAGAATGAAAACGTAAGCATAAATTTATGTTATTTCAAAAGGGTACGTATTAAAATGTTATACGAAAACATAAAGAAACATGAATATAATACATTAATTATAAGATCAATGCCGAACAATACATCAATTTGTACATAAAGGTTAACAAATCGTATCATTAAAATTTATTAACTGAGTAAGTAGGACAGTCACACATGTATTTAACACCTTAATCGAGATATATATAATGTAAAAAAACAATAGTCATGGAATTATGCGTACAATTCTTACAACGGTTTTTGCAATTGATGATGTAAAAAGAACTTCTTGCAGCAGGCTTTAAATGTATTTTCCGTGTTCGATTTACGTATTCGTTCTGGTAAAGAGTTCCAAACTGTCCCGCTGTAGCATGCAAACGAGTGTTTCTTGTATTGAGTTTTATGTCGAATGTGGGCAATGTCTTGTCGCGTAGAAAATCGTAATCCATATCTTGTATTGTTTGATAACTTTATAATGTCTCTTATATAATTCGGTGTAAGATTGTTAATATATTTATATACCATAACAGCCGTTTGATATTTGCAACGGTATTCAAATTGAAGCCATTCTAATTGTTTAAATAATTCATGCGATGGCGTTCTAATAGGCTTAAAGAGAATAATTTTAGCAGCTCTTTTTTGAAGCATGGTTATTCGTTTCGTATGCGTTTGCTTGCTTTTCCCCCAAACACTACAACAATAGTCAAACATAGGAAGTATATACGATTTATAAAACAAATGTCTCATTTGATCCGTTAAAAAGTAATTAAGTCTTTTTAAAAGAGCTATCTTTGCAGTTACTTTCTTGCAGACAAAATCAACTTGCAGGTTCCATGACAATGATGAATCAATAACAATTCCAAGCAATTTCTTCGAAGTTACATTTTCAATAAGTACATTGTCTACGAATAATTTGAGTGCACATGCATTTCTTAACTTTGCATTTGAACCCAGCAACATGCAATTCGTTTTCAATGGATGTATTGCCATGTTGTTTATTTTGCACCACTCCGATATTATATCTAAATTTATTTGCAACGTACGTTCAATTTCCTGCGTATTTGAACTTTTTGCATATAGGGTAGTATCATCAGCATATAAGTCAATCAAGGAAATTTCTATTTCAAAGGTAATGTCATTAATATATATAAGAAAAAGAATAGGTCCAAGAATGGATCCTTGAGGAACTCCAGACCTTATACATCTTCGTGAAGATTGGAAACCCCCAAACTTTACAATTTGGTGTCTATCTTTCAAGTACGATGTTATCAGTTGAACGGTATTATCACTGAAATTGTATAATTTCAATTTATGTAAAAGTATTTGGTGATCTACTAGATCAAAAGCCTTTCGTAAATCAAGGAAGAGAGCACCTACATAGTTTCCATTGTCAATTCCATCAATCCAATCATCAATTATTCTTATCAACGCTGTGTGACAAGAATGATTTTCTCGAAACCCAGATTGAAATTCATGTATGATATTCGTATTTTTTAAAAATGTTTTGATTTGATCTGCCATGTGCCGTTCAAACACCTTTGACAGTGTTGGAAGGATAGAAATTGGTCTATAATTATTTGGATCATTGCGACCAGAAGATTTATATATAGGGAAAACCTTAGCCTCTTTAAATGAGTCTGGGAATATTCCTAGCCGTATGCTATTATTTATAATGGACGTTAGTGGTATAACAATACAATCACCACATTGTTTTAGGATATTAGGCCCTATTCCATCTAATCCTGTAGCTTTCGCCGTATTAAGCTTATCAATATACATTTTTACCTCTAATGGGGTGATGTAAGATATATCAAAGTACTGACCCTTTAGCAAACTATTTAATTTAGTACCAAGTTTTGAAAAATGTGTTTCATCGAACACTGATTTACTGATACAATCGGATATGTCAGTAAAATGCTTATTGAACACGTCAAATATTTGTGCATCGCCAACAACATTTATTCCGTTTGAATGAAGGTATTGTGGTAATATTATACTATTATTGTTTGTAGTGTCATTATTATTATCATTCAACTCTCTGAGGTTCTTCCATAACACCCTAGAATCTTTACAGTTTTTAACAGCTTTATTGTAATAATCTTTCTTGGTTTGCCGTACTAATCGAGTAACTTTATTTCTTGAAAGTCTATATTCCGACCAATGTTGACGTTTTTTCAATCGATTTCTTTCTTTTATAGCCAACCTTATTTCGTCAGTAAACCAGGTTGGTTGTGTTTCAAATTTTATTCGTTTTTCTTTCAGTGGCGCATGGTGCGACAACACCTCATTCAGTCGCTTATATAAAACTTCCATGGCTTCATTAGGGTCTTGAATTTGTTCAACCTCATTAATATTTACCTTGTTAAGATCAATGCAGAAGGAAATATCATTAAAGTTTCTGAACGACCTATATTTTAATGTATGATGTCGATGCGTGTTTTCTGAAATCTTTTGTAAACGGGCAGCTCTAGTGAAACAAACAGGAAAGTGGTCACTTAATGTAAAATCATTTATTAACGCATATTTTATTGCTGACAATTTACATTTCTTTAACACTTAAAGTAAATTAGAAATAGACATGATTAGTTCTGAGTTTGGATGTAACTAGTTTCCTTTGAATAATGAAAGCAAAAAGTAGATACGGCTGCAGAAACGAATAACTTATGTGATCAAAACCAAAGCACATTAAGTTATGAAACAAACGAAACACACATTTGGGGTAAAACATGGAGGACAAAAATATACTGGCATGAGTTGTAAATTGTACTGCGATACAACACAAATTAGTTTAAGCTTAAAGTATAGTTGCTTACTAGATAGTTGTTGTGATTGTATTCATGGTAACGATTATTTAAAGGTGTGGAATTTCACGTGTCAAGAGACACGTGCGTTTTCCGTAAACGAACAAGTATATCAATATATATACACTTTTTTACAATTTCCTTTTGTAAAAAAGAAGTCCATATATGGCTCAATATTTACTATTAATGTTCATGAGTTTAGTTTAATGAAATTCTCTGCAACACAATTCAATTATTTTCTCCGCTTGTGTATAATTGAACGAAAAAAGAGACAATACATTTTATTCGGAGAAAAAGCGATTTAAAAAAACTATGCATTTAAGCTTTTAGAATGCAACACGAGGTATTTCAATATTCTAGTCGATAAATGGTTTTACGTTACAATGTTACATTAGTTAATGTCTTTCTGATATTAAATAGAATAATGCGTTAAACATTAACTATAACCCTTATATACTGGTTATTTATGAGGCAAACACTCTTATCTCGTTTACTATGGAACTGTTTACAGACATTTAAGGGCATTTCTTATTTTGCACTGATATGTTTTTGTAGTGCAGAGGGGTAGGAAAACTGCCAAGAAAAGTAAGGAGGGCGTAAGAAAACTGTCCGTTATTGTAAGGATCCTAAGAGCAATCTTAAATCAATCAATATCAAACTATCTTCTTCTTTTATGGTTCGTTGTTATTGTAGATGTCATGAGGTTACACGAGGCGTATGAATGCAACCAAAAAATGCCGATAACATCATGCAATTTTCGTGTTTTATGGATATTTTCACTTGTTTAATTATATTAGAATCCTTTTTATAGTATATAAGAACGCATGCCATTTCGGCTCTACACTGTTGATCCTTCTCGCGGTTTTTACATTTAATATATCGTCGATTAAAGGTTTTTCTTTAGTAATGTTGATGAGAAAAATATGTTTGATTTAGTGGATTTTTTCAGCGAACACGTGCTTTTTAACTATTATATTATGATGCCATCATATTGTTATTAAGAAGTTTTGTATTGTCAAAGACATTCATTGACAAGCAAAATTGCTATTTTTACAATCGCCGAGTCATTTGTATAAATAAAACTTCACATCCGTATTGTATAACACTATAGTAGTTCTGACGTTATTGTTCACTTCGGTTTGATTAGCGCGACGTCATTTGATATCAGTTATTCTGTTATACAAATGAATGTTGTCGGTTGTATTTTTCAAAACAAATGCCCAATTGCAGAATATACTGCTTATATCTAAATGGATAATTATAAAAGGTAAATACAGGTATTGATTGCATTTATGATTGCTTATATGCTGCATAAACGCATCAGGGCAAGCGAGCAAAGAATCGTTGGCTTAAAAATGTCTGTAAATAATCATCAAGTGAACAAGTGTAAAACAAAATAATTTCTGATAAAACAAATACATATTTACAAAAATAAAAAATAAAAAATTACAACTTCAAATACTCGTACTCGAAATCCATGTATTTTTGCGGAAACGGCACTAACGGCACTAAATTAAAAATATCTGTAAACATCAGTTTCGTTGATCAATTACTTTTTTCTTCCTGTACCAAATTTGTTCAAATGAATATCCGAGTTTGGAACCTATTTAAAAAAAATAGCAACTCAATATAAATAACCAGATTAAACTTACCATCAAAACAGGGTAAATAATTATAATTGTCTGCTATCTTTGGTTGCAGACTCAACAATCCTCACTTAAACCCACGCAGACTTGATTTACGTTTTAAGTTCAAGTGTTGAAGACAATAAACGCACAATTCAAAGGTTATGAAATATAAAGCTTGTGTTAGTGTAAAGTATTTTGATTATGGCCGTAACTAGTGTTGATATATAGCGTGGCCCTTTGCATGTTTGATAATTAATTAGTTGTCCCAAATTCTATGCACACCTTTTTATGTTGTATTGATTGTTAAATTGTATCTATATTAATGCAATAAAATATTATTAAATCAATTTTGATTTGTTGTTAAAATAGGGTGTGAACGTCAACCGTAGTCGCGTGTAGCATGGGTTTGACTTAACACGTGAGTCTGCAAAGTAAATCACTCTAACCACAAACAACGTCCTTTACCCTCGTTGTGATGTAGAAACTTGATTCCATATAATGGTGTCCTTCACCTACAGGAAGAAAGAGAGACTTGTTCAATATAGATTGTCTGTCATACGCGGCTGAATTAATTGAGTATAGTGCCGCTTATCTGTTATCAAGATGTCTTTGTTAAAACATTTATTGCAATAAAAACTGTGTTTTTTTAAGTAAACTTTACTGAAACCTTTTCGTCGTAACATTTAAGACAATAACAACAGGATTCCACATTTAAAGGCTTAGAAAAGAAGGCGAAGAACATAATCTCAAACAAGTAGAATTAAGTCAAGTATCATTCTTGGCTTGGATGAGGTTCTTAAAGAGTGTGTGAATACCACGTGATAAATTGCGTAATAAATGCTACGTCGGAAGGCAACAGTTTGCTTTGAATAAAGACTTTAAACAAGGATAACTTTCCTATTACTTCACTATTTTAAATGAAACATAGTTTGATAGAGAGTTTAGTTTCTAAAACACTTCGACAAACCTTTCCGCAATACGGCCGTCTGACGGAGCACTGCCAAAACATAATTTTGGAAACAGGTTTGTCAAAGTTTTTGATGAAACTAATCACCATTTCAAACTCAGGTGTTAAAACGAAAACGGGGCTTTATAAGCGGCATAGACTGCCCTTTGTTTCATTAAAAATGGTGTAGTTAAAGAAAAGTTATCTTTGATTAAAGTCTTCATTTTAAGCAAAATATTGCCTTCCGACGTAGCATTTATGACGTAATTTATTACGTGGTATACACGCACGGTTAATAATACTCGCATAAAAGCTAATTGAACATAAGAGATTTGCATGCAAAATGTCCAAATGGCAACACTGTTTGTTATTGTTCCAAAAATGAAATTGAGTTTTGAGCTTTTATTTAAAAAAGATATTTTTGTACCGATAGTGTAATATTTCCCTTTTTAAGAGTTTTAAAACTTTAAATGAAATTATATGTTTGATAGTTATTACGACAAACAAGTATTTGCTTGAAAATTTAGCAACTTTAACGAATTAATAAATTTGACTAAAATAAAAACAAAACAATGGGGTAATCTGTTGACCAATCTAGATTTAAATAAAACGTTTCTTAAAGCAATATATTTGTAATTGTTTTAGTTAAGGTAAGTCTTTAATCTATTTTCGGTATTGTAAACGATTAAGTTGAGCCGGGAGGGTGTCGAGTAAAAGTTTAGTACAAAACACACATTATTGCTAACTTTCTTAGTGCTCAGTGCGAAACTCCACGGGAATGTCTTTATACTAGCTATTGCGCATGTGTGAGCTTCCAAATAACTCGTTTAATAAAACCAGTTCATGACTAAATGGAACTCGGTGATTGTTTTTGTTACTAAATGGAAATTTGGCGGTTGTGTATTCTGTTAAATGGATTCTTGCATTTTTCGGCGATTTTGTTGGCTAAGGAATGAGCCCCAACGCTAATTTATATTTAACGTCATCATCAAGACCCAAACGTATCAATTCATTTAAAATCACCATAGCCTTGTGACTGTTGTTAAAATAATAGTTATATAATGTGTTTCAGGTCCAGAACGATTGAACGTGCATGAGCAGCAATTAAAGCACCCTTGGTTCCCGAGGGTCGGACTTTTCGTAACGGATCAAACAAACAAACAAACAAACAAACAAACAAACAAACAAACAGTTTATTTGCTATAAGGCCACCAGCCCATGCAAACATCACACAATACATACATGAAAACTACTTGTGCAAATTAGTGAGCATGCATTGAATAATAGTATATATCAAAACATAGTTAACATTTTGAAGATAAAGTACATTTTGATACAATGACATTGATGACTTAAATATACAATACGATGTACTAACAGTCAAAACATGTAATAAATATGTAATGTATAATTCTGAAAATGTGAATTTCTCTTTTCAAAAGCTGAGTATAAATAGTGTGCATTTTTTTGTTCACAACATTTTCAATATAACAAAACATCATTTAATTAAACTTAATTATATTTGGGTCCTCATAATATTTTCTATCTATATATTCTTGTCTAATAATATCATATAAAGGACACACCAAAAGAAAATGATATTCCGTCTCTACAACATCTTGACAATGAGGACAAAACCTTAATTGTCCTTTAACATTCGTATAACTGCCACGTTAAATTTCAAGCGTAAAAGATGAAGCTCGAAAACGAGCATAAATAGAAACACATGATGTTTTCTTGTATACCATTTTTTAAACTTTTGTAGAAAAACCCATTTGGACATAATACCATAGGGAGGCAGCTTGTGCGACTTTATATGTTGACGACATACTATTTAATTTAAGACAAGTATGTTTCTTTAAAATCACATTTTTAAAGATATAATAATAATTCTCATTTTGTGATTAAATTGCATGTGTAACAATTATTAGATCGATATTTGAATGCAATACTTCACTGTAGATACAAAGTAAAAGGAATAATAAGTGACGCGTTGTTGAACGTGACTTAACTGACAAAATTTTCCAACACAGCCAAATTCACTGAAAATGCCTTTCCACCGTGCAAAAAAATCCCATTAACTTAACAAGGAAACACGTAAGGCTTGGCCAATAATAATACAAAATCTTGAACATTTAAATGTAAAGAATACATAGATCTTGTACCAGCGATAAACAACACCATTTGTCCTTTTTCTTCCTTAATTGTCAAGAATACGTAATGCATCCTTATTCTTTAGTGTTACAAAACTGGTATAAGGAAATCTCACATGTGTATTAATCGTCTTTTAAAAGATAAAACATGTGACAATCTCCTCGTGTTTTAATTTCTACAGTAATAAACTATTGTAATCGTCTGGTTGTGGTTTTATGATACGATCTTACAATTCGATCACGAGCTTAGAGACGCATGATGTTACTTAATACTTAAAGTGTCCAAATCGCTTAACCCGATCTCTGAACAATTAAAGTTTCATGTATCCCATGGAAATTATATATACTTCAAACATGTTTTGTAACTCATTTTTGTAAACACTCACAGATATTTGCTAATGTTGAAATGGTTAAAGATCTCATGTTTTTAAAACTAGAATTAAGTATTCTTGACCGATGATTACAGAGAAAGGCCAAGTATTACGGATGCTGGTAAAGTCTGAGACTATATTCCTGAATTCAGTTAAAGGCATGGAAATACCATTTTGCACACAGAAAAGACTTCCAATATGTGCAAAACATTGGCTTCGAACAATTAATTTCTACAGAGTTTCGTTTGTTAAATCGCTGTTCAATTGAGCAAGAATTGAAGATTTGATTTATTTGCCGGTTGGAATGGAACCAATGCAAACTGTGGTTTGGGGGTATGGGGGTATAAGCCCGCCTCTTCACTATGTAAGCATAATATACGCCAAACAGCTGATAGCTGCAGTCGGTTTATCTAATGTGTGAAGTATATCATGTTACATTTCAATTAAAATTCACTTGATGGATTGGGGTCGAGTGCAGAGTCAAAGGCCTGATCAGTCAATGCTTCAAAATTTGAAACTCTTTGTTATTTTCCAAACAGTACCATTTTGTAAAACTACCTTACCGAGGTTCATATTTTGAAGTAAATTGGAACAACTGCCTAGTTTTACTCTTTGCAACCATTTGCTGTTTGCATTTTTGTGTGACAATGTTGTTTTTTCGAATTTTCTGTTCAAAATTTTACGTTGATCGGTTTTGACGAATTCACCAAAAGTATTTCTTCTTAGTAAGTCCACTTCAGCGTACTTGTAAATCTTGTGTCAATAGTAAAATAAAGCATATACTTTTGCATTTTTATGAGGTCCAATGACAATTTTTTTTTTTTCGAATTTTTTGTTTATCAATTGTACGTGTATCAATTTAGAGAAATGCACCAAAAAAGAACCAAACACCAAAAAGTCCAATGTTGACGGTCTACATAAAATATAGTAGATTACTTCGGTTTGCGACCGAAGTTTGCCCGCTCTATTTTCTGTATGTTACAAAAACAATCTATAACATACATGGTGGGCAATGTACAACTTGCCAATTTTAGAAGGTAAACTTTTGTTTAGCTTATAGTTTATACTAATATCTTTTAGCTCGATTGTGGGGAAGCCTTGACTCGGACACCACTACCAGTACCCATTATGAGAGGTCATGAGGTAAGCCTTAGATCATAATGAAAGGTCACGTGTACTACTGTTTTGGAAAAGATAATCATATACAACATTTCATTTTGCTAACATAGATCAGTATCTTTGATATTATTGCTTTGCTTGGATCAGGCAATATTTTTATAAAACAAATCCTTACACAAAACAGTAAATTGGAAACTGGTATAATATTTCCGTTTGAGGTGATACCAAAAGATACAATCAAACATAATACTCTATATATTTTATTCATGATCAGTTATACGAGCATTCATTCAGTTTGTCTTTAAAATCATATCATGGCGACCCCGCCCATTGCCTTTTGAAAAGATCCAAGAAAAAAGCGCTTAATTTTTTTTTTTTTTTTTTTTTGGTATTTTGTTCATTGAGTACCTACAGAGTTTTAATATTTAAAGTTATATACAATTTGAAAATTAATCTAGTTTTGACAATCTCTTCAGTGCATCTTTTTTAATAAGTCTGTCTGGAGGTAGAAGAACTTGATATAAATTGTTGCATCGGCCCTACTTTTTTATTGTCTACCTAGAGGATTCGTTAAAGACAATACTGAACAAATTGAACAAAAAATGCATCATTTAATCAACAAATATCGCAGTTCTTTTCTGGGACAATTTTAAAAGGCGAAGGGTAGGATCGCGATGGCCCTTATACGATATCGTCGCATATTGAAACGTCTATAAATTAAGCTTTTTTGTAAAGCATGTCTTTCGTGCAACAAATTTTAATAAATGGATGTTTCATGCGGAAATGAATCTGAAAATATAGGTCAACAGGACTTTAATGTAACAATAGATACTATTGATAGGTTTTTACATCACGACCAATCAGATCGATTTCATATCAGAAAGATTGCATTTCATACTCAACACTTAATATGAATGGAATATGAAATGAATGAATGGAACCTAATTCGCGTTCAAATGTCTAATAATTCAAACCGCCAAATGAATTATTCATGCTATTTGCACCAATCACAGAGGTGAAAGAATTTTGTTTTATTGACGTCACATAACTTCAACACAATACCAGCTTATCAGTTTATTATCTGCATAAGTTCTTTGTTAAATTACTCCCCCACCGTCACGATATCACTTTCAATGATTCATAACTTCTGGGGAAGAGTTCTCATCCTGGGTCCCTTGAGAGCGCACTGTAATGGACTATAATAGAGAATTGTGGCATTCCATTGTGTTATTTCTGATATCGTCGGGGGATACAGCGAGGAGCAGAAACGAAAACATTACATCGGCTTCTTCGTTTAACGTTATTAAGAACATTTTCGCTTCCTATTCTTGAAATGCACCCACGACTATTGGACAGTTTCCAAATAGCAAATATCCGAATTTGGGACAGAATTTGGCATATGATATTCAGCAATTTTCAGCAAATATTTGATATGTGACTTCTTATCAACTATGTGGCGTTCTGGTCTTTGATAGCGTTTTCATCTCTTGATATTATATAAACAACATATATTTAGAGAATAAGTGTGTACTTGTTTATTTAGTGTTTTATATCAGTTTGCTATGTTATGCAACGCATTTTCGCTTTTGCGTTTTTTGTTAAGTCGTTTACATCATAAAACCGCATTGCAACTGTACACAAGGCTCAAAATTTAAAATCCTCCAAGCGCCCATACCCTATAGTTTAAACTAGAAAGCCACTGAGCACCAACGTGCAATGGTTAAACCTAGTAGAGCCAGTGCCAAAGTGCTTAATATAGAAAGTCTCCAAGTCCGAATGCCCAAGTGTTTAATCTAGAAACCCAATGCGCAATGTTTAAATATAGAAAGCATCCAAGCGCCAATGTTCAAGGGTTCAATCAAGAAAACCTCCAAGCGCCAATGTCCAACGATTTAATCTTGAAAGCCTCCAAGTGCCAATTCCCGAGGTTTAGTGTTGAAAGACCCCAAGTGCTAATGCCGAAGGTCTAATCTTGAAAGCTTCCAAGCTCCAATGTCCAAGGTTTAATCTAGTACCCTTTGAACGTCAATGCCAAGTGTTTTATCTAGAAATTACCCAACAACAATTAAACCCAAAACAATCCCTATTACATGTCGATGATTCAATCAATTCGGGCACTAGTAATCCCGTTGGTTAATAAAGGCCAGCTATTTTTTTAAAGATACTTTTTGTTTCCTGTTTTATTGTCTAGTACACGTTATACATACCTACCTTCGTTACAAAACTTATTAAACGAAAGATCACAATCGTATTTTAAAAGATGATAGCATGTGTCTAACTCCTTATGATCTAATAAAGGTTGTAGTTTAATACGCACTTACAATTAAAAAACCTTATAAATGATAAACTCACAATACGAGCTTGGAGACGCATCATTTTACTTTGTACTAAAGCTCTCAATAAATCTTTTTTCTTTTTTAGCAGCTGTTCGCTGAGCAAAAGAAATGTTCATATTAACCTTTGGAAAGTATATAGTTCATAACTTATTTTGTATATCTTTTATGTAAACAACCAATGACAAATGCTTATATTTATATAAGTGAAGGTCTCATGTTTTAATTACAAGAACTATGTGTCCTTGACATATTGTAGCAGAGACATTCGGAACTCCTCGGCCATTTTCCAATTAAAACAAACTTAACGGTTTACAAGCTGCAAGTTAATCACGTAGTAATTTCAATTTAGCAGTAAGAGTTTATGATTTTACTGTGGGAATCATTATCATTTAAAAGATAAAACAGTAAACGTGCAATCAATTTAGACTGTAATACAAAATACACATTCAATTTACGAACTACTTCGCATTCATGGCGATAGCCCTGATATGAGTCCGTCAATTTCAGAAACATCTGTAAATTCTAAGCTTTCTTTGTATAGCAATTCTTTGGTGCAAATAAAATATTAATGCAATTGATGTTTCATGCGGAAATGAATCTGAAATATTGGTCTACAGGAATTAATGTAAACAAAAGCTACTATTTATAGGATTTTACATCACGACCAATCAGATAGATTTCATATAATAAAGGTTGCATTTCAAATTCAACAATTTCCATGAATCAAATATAAAATAAATAAACATAGCACTGATATCTGATGCAATGTTTGATCATTCAAACCGTCAAATGCATTATTGATGCTTTCTACACCAATTACAGCGTTGAAAGAGCTTTTGTTTTGTTTCTGACATCGTCGTAGGAAACAGAGAGGAGTTAAAACAAAAACGTTGTATCAGCTCATTCTAATATTATTACGCATAATTTAGCGTTTATTTTTTTTAATTCACCCACAAACATTCGACAGTTTACAAAAAGCAAATATTCGATTTGAGGACAGAATTTGGCATCCAATATTCAGCAAATATGTAAATATAAATATAGTATATCTTATTATCAACTAAATATCGTTTATGTGATTGATAGGGATTTGATCTCTTAAAAGGATTCAATCAAGAAAGCCACCAAGCGCAATTGCCAAAGGGTTTAATATAGAAAGCCGCCAAGCGCAATTGCCAAAGGGTTTAATATAGAAAGCCGCCAAGCGTTTGCCAAAGGGTTTAATATAGAAAGCCGCCAAGCGCAATTGCCAAAGGGTTTAATATAGAAAGCCGCCAAGCGCAATTGCCAAAGGGTTTAATATAGAAAGCCGCCAAGCGCAATTGCCAAAGGGTTTAATATAGAAAGCCGCCAAGCGCAATTGCCAAAGGGTTTAATATAGAAAGCCGCCAAGCGCCATTGCCAAAGGGTTTAATATAGTAAGCCACCAAGCGCCATTGCCAAAGGGTTTAATACAGAAAGCCTTCAATCGCCAATATCTAAGTGTTATTATCAAGAAAGGCCAAATCAGGTTTAATCGTATAACACTATACATTTTTATAAAAGAGCGGTCAATAAAACCAATGTGTAAATTAACAAAAAGTACATCAAAACGATGCTGACACACTTGAAACAAAGATTTATGTTCATGTATGTGTAATATTCATATTCTGGATTATGAAAGTGGAGGAGTCATATTCCGGTTTATGTATGTGTAAGATTCCTATTCCGAAGTATGTAAGTGGAGGAGTCATATTCCGGTTCATGTATGAGGAAGATTAATATTCTGGATTATGTAAGTAAATATATACATGTATATTAAACTAAGATGTGAGCAGCGGTGCTCAGGACCATAAAACCTACACTAAATCTAGTCCTATATAACAAAAACATTAAGTTTGGGATATGGAAGTATTTGGTGCGGGGGGGAATATTAGCAGAATTATCCAGACCAATCCTTCACATAAAGAGACATAACTCGCTCTTAACTGACGTATCATGAATGAATATTTGGCGCACAATCTCGATGGCGCCTCAGAATGTTGAACACAATCATGAAGAAGCCATTTAAGGCAAAACGCCTGTAATACTAAATGTATGTGGCAGGGTATTGTTTTCTGAGAAAGTATTTGCGTTCCCCCTCACTAACACATAATAGCCATCATTTTTGTGGCTATTCTTTGTTAAACTAAATTAAATGTCGTTTGAATAGAATTATTTTGCAAATGAAAGACAAAACTTGAAGACTTTGTACAAAATAGAAGAGTTTTAAAAAGTACAACTCTTAAAGTGCGCTTATGGAGATAAATGCGAAATAGATATGCCAAATAATAAAATTTAATTTAAAATAAATTTTCTGCAACAACATGTTTGATACAAATCAGTCGCACGTTCTGAGCAAACTACTACCAGAAAGTTTTGCAAGTCATGTGACCAAAAAAGTTTCACAAATTGGTCCATTTATAAGCCTAATTGTCCTTTTTAGTTTAAAATAGTACTACAAGTTGTTGATGCGAAAGGTCGATATACAGGAAAAGCATACACATAAACTCAGTTTACATGATCTCATTGCCAAAACCACCAACAACCAAGGCTTGAACGAAAAAGCAATGTAAGGCTTATCGAATGGTGCATTTTCTCGAAAATAAAAATTACATACTTTTTAAGAATAAGTGGTCAGTAGGGACTTGATTAGTGAAAAAAGTCAACATGATTATATATGTGATTCAATGCTCGTTATGTAGGCTTTGTGTTATTTTGTTCTTAACCTTTACAGAATGGTCCCCTGAAGTTATATTAAGCTCATAAATCTACTATGCTTTCACATTTTACAACGAAAGTTAATGTCAATAAAAGTAACGATCAGCCTTCAGCAAAATAATGAAGCATACTTCCCTTATTTCTAAATTGTGTCAAAGTCAAAGGCTTGATCAGTCAATGCTTCAAAATCTGAAACTCTTTGTTATTTTCCAAACAGTTTCCTTACCGAGGTTCATATTTTGAAGTAAATTGAAACAACTGCCGAGTTTTATTCTCTACAACAATTTGGTGTTTGCATTTTTGTGTGAGTTCTTTTCGTATTCTCTGTTCAATAATTTTACGTAGATCGGTTTTGACGAATTCGCCAAAATTAGTTTATTCTCAGTCAGTCCACTTAAGCGTACTTGTAAATATTGTGCCAATAGTAAAATCAATCATATACTTTGTGTTTGTATTTTTATGAGGTCAAATGACGATTTAAGAATTTTTCGAATTTTCTGATTATCAATTGTACGTGTATCAATTTAGAGAAATGCAAACTAAAAAAGAACCAAACACCAAACAAGTCCAATGTGTACGATAAACATAAAATATAGTAGATTACTTCGGCTTGCGACCGAGGTTTGCCCGCTCTATTTTCTGTATGTTACAAAAAATTACTCTAACATATATGGTGGGCAATGTACAACTTGCCAATTTTAGAAGGTAAACTTTTGTTTAGCTTATAGTTTATACTATTTTTTTTACCGATTGTGGGGAAGCCTTGACCCGAACACCACTACCAGTACCCATTATGAGAGGTCATGAGGTAAGCCTTTGATCATAATGAAAGGTGTTGTGTACTACTTTTTTGGAAAAGACAATCATATACAACATTTCATTTTGCTAACATAGATCAGCATCTTTAATATTATTGCTTTGCTTGCATCAGGCAATATATTTATAAAACAAATCCTTACACAAAACAGTAAATAGGAACATTGAACAATTTGTCCGTTACAGTTTATAATGCCTTATTTGTTAAACGTCCATAATAGTTTAAAACTATTCATCTTTGGTAAAGTATTTAAGCGCGTTTGAAATAAGAGAAAGCTTTTTTTTCCAAGTACAACTTCCGCTGTAAACTCTTTTTCCGAAGGGCAGCGATTGATAAAAGATTCAAGTTCGGCTATTGCGTTTTTTGCTAAGTTGTTTACATCATTAAACAGTAACTGTACACATGGTTCAAGATTTTAAGTCCTCCAAGCGCCAATGCACTAAAGTTTAATCTAGAAAGCCACTGAGTGCCAACGCGTATTGGTTAAACCTAGAAGCGCCAGTGCCAAAATTCTTAATCTAGAAAGTCTCCAAGTCCGAATGCCCAAGTGTTTAACCTAGAAATCCAATGCGCAATGTTTTAATATAGAAAACATCCAAGCGCCAATGTTCAAGGGTTTAATCTAAAGAGCCAATGCCGAATGGCTCAATCCAAAAGGTCTTCCAGCACCAATGGCCAATTGTTCAATTAAGAACACCCCAAAGCGCCAATCGCCAACGATTTAATCTTGAAAGACGCCAATGCCCGAGAATGTCTTGAAAACTCCCAAGCGCTAATGCCGACAGGTTTAATCTTGAAAGCACCCAAGGGCCAATGCCCAAGGGTTTAATCTAGGAAGCATCCAGGCACCAATATCATGGGTTATATCTTGAAAGCCTCCAGGCTCCAATGTCCAAGGTTTAATTTAGATAGCCTATGAACGTCAATACCAAGTGTTTTATCTAGGAAATACCCAACATTAAACCTTAAACAATCCCTATTACATGTCGAACATTTAATCAATTCGGGCACTAGTCATCCCGCTGATTTACAATGGTCGGGTCTATTACAAAGTAAAATGATCCGTTTCCAAGCTCGTATTGTGAGTTTATCATTTATAAGGTTTTTATTTGTAAGGGCGTATTTAATTACAACGTATTATTTATTCTATAAAACAAATTAGATCACGAGGATTTTGACACAATCATGCTATTATCTTTTAAAAGAAGATTGTGATCGTTCCATAAATAAGTTTTGTAACGCTTATGGGTAGATAGGTATGTATAACTCGTCCTAGACAATTGAAACAGAAACGAAAAGTGTCTTTAAAAAAACCCAGATGTCCGTTGTGAACCAACATCGCGATGGCCCTGATATGAGTCCGTCAATTTCAGAAACATCTATAAATTCTAAGCTTTCTTTGTATAGCAATTCTTTGGTGCAAATAAAATATTAATGCAATTGATGTTGCATGCGGAAATGAATCTGAAATATTGGTCTACAGGAATTAATGTAAACAAAAGCTACTATTTATAGGATTTTACATCACGACCAATCAGACCGATTTCATATAATAAAGGTTGCATTTCAAATTCAACACTTTCCATGAATGGAATATAAAATGAATGAATGAAAGCACTGATATCTGATGCAATGTTTGATCATTCAAACCGTAAAATGCATTATTGATGTTTTCTACACCAATTACAGCGTTAAAATATTTTTGTTTTGTTGCTGACTTCGTCGTCGGATACAGAGAGGAGTTAAAACAAAAATGTTGTATCGGCTCCTTTTTTATTTCTTATTTTAGCGTTTAATTCTCGAAATTCACCTTCAACCTTTGGACAGATTTTAAATAGCAAATATCCAATTTGGGGACAGAATTTGGCATCCAATATTCAGCAAATATGTAAATATAAATATAGTATATCTTATTATTAACTAAATGTCGTTTTTGTCATTGATAGGGATTTGATCTCTTAAAAGGGTTCAATCAAGAAAGCTGCCAAGCGCAACTGCCCAAGGGTTTAATATAGAAACCGCCAAGCGCAATTCTTAAAGGGTTTAATATTGAAAGCCGCCAAGCGCAATTGCCAAAGGGTTTAATATAGAAAGCCGCCAAGCGCAATTGCAAAAGGGTTTAATATAGAAAGCCGCCAAGCGCAATTGCCAAAGGGTTTAATATAGAAAGCCACCAAGCGCAATTCCCAAAGGGTTTAATATAGAAAGCCACCAAGCGCAATTGCCCGAGGGTTTAATATAGAAAGCCGCCAAGCGCCATTGTCAAAGGGTTTAATATTGAAAGCCGCCAAGCGCAATTGCCAAAGGGTTTAATATTGAAAGCCGCCAAGCGCAATTGCCAAAGGGTTTAATATTGAAAGCCGCCAAGCGCCATTGCCAAAGGGTTTAATATTGAAAGCCGCCAAGCGCAATTGCCCGAGGGTTTAATATAGAAAGCCACCAAGCGCAATTGCCCGAGGGTTTAATATTGAAAGCCGCCAAGCGCAATTCCCATAGGGTTTAATATTGAAAGCCGCCAAGCGCCATTGCCAAAGGGTTTAATTTAGTAAGCCACCAAGCGCCATTGCCAAAGGGTTTAATACAGAAAGTCTTCAAGCGCCAATATCTAAGTGTTTTTATCAAGCACTATACATTTTTATGAAAGAGCGGTCAATAAAACCAATGTGTAAATTAACGAAAACGTACATTAAAACGATGCTGACACACTTGAAACAAAGATTTATGTTTATATTTGTGTAAGATTCATATTCTGGATTATGTAAGTGGACGAGTCATATTCCGGTTCATATATGTTTAAGTTTCATATTCTGGATTATGTAAGTGGAGGAGTCATATTCCTGTTCATGTATGTGTAAGATTCATATTCTGGATTATGTAAGTAGAGGAGTCATATTCCAGTTCATGTATGTGTAAGATTCATATTCTGGATCATGTTAGTGGAGGAGTCATATTCCGGTTCATGTATGTGTAAGATTCATATTCTGGATCATGTTCGTGGAGGAGTCATATTCCGGTTCATGTATGTGTAAGATTCATATTCTGGATTATGTATCTGTAAGATTCGTATTATTGTTCATGTATGTTTAAGATTCATTTTCTGGTTAACTTTATGTAAGTGTAAATTCATTTTCTGGTGCATGTATGTGCAATATTCATATTCCGGGTCAATATGCAATATATATAAATTGTGAAGTCGTAGGATCACCTGACTTTGTTAATTATTGTTAAGAACGTCACAGCCCAAGACCGAAAGATAAATCGCATTAGTACTTTCTTTACAATCAAAGTCAACTAAAATCAGCTGAAACTTAACTTACAACGCTATATTCAAATATATATACATGTATATGAAACTAAGATGTGAGCAGCTGTACTCAGGACCATAAAACCTACACTAAATCCAGTCTCATGTTCTATTTAGCCAGAACATTAAGTTTGGGATATGAAGGTATTTGCTGTGGGGGGGTCTGATTACAAACAGAATTATCCAGACTAATCCCTCACAGATAGAGACATAACTTGCTCTTAACTGGCGTATCATAAATGAATATTTGGCGCACAATCTCGATGGCGCCTCAGAATGTTGAACACAATTTCAAGCAAACCCCTGTAATACTAAATGTATGTGGCAGCGTATTTTTTTTCTGAGAAAGTTTTTGCGTACCCCCTCACTAACACACCATAATAGCCATCACGTTACTTATTTCTGATCATTCTTTTGTTAAACTAAATTAAATATTCACAATGAACTTGTTACTTCGTTGAAACGGTTTTTTCACGTAGGTTGGTTTTGTTTTAAAGGGATTTCTTTTTAGACACTTTTTAAAGTGACACTCTTATTCGAATTCAATACATACACATGTATAGTAAAAATACATTTTTAGTGATAAACCTTTAACTGCTTACTAAATAATGCATTTATGGAAAATATTAATTACAAACAAGATTGTAGCCGTGTATATAATAGCAGAAAGCGCAAAAATAATAAATGATTGGTGAATGCTAATATATTTACTGTGGTCTACTATAGTCTCATAAGGTAGAAATACCGTGTTTTATGCTAATTTCTTTCAAATTTAACCCGGTATCCTTCATAAGAATCATTGTTTTCGACATTTATTCAAGCTTTTTGGAATATTTAAACAATATTATTAATTTTGTTAAATCTTATCTGGGAGTAAGCGTTTATTATCTTAAATAATTCAGCAATATAAAATATAAATTTTATAATTTTTAAATGGCAGATATGATTTGCCGAAGTAAATAGAGTGCTATAACTTGAAGCAGCAAACAAATACGGAATATCATTTTATACATTTTATCGACCACGTGTTGAATTAAAAGGTCCGTGCGGATTAATGAAAGCCAAGAAGATGTTGTTGTAAATATTGCAACAACATCGTCGCTTTAATGTTATCATATTGTTCCTAAAAATTTGGTACTTTTGAGAGTTTGAGAGAAAAATGGTTTTAAGATTTAACCCATCATATATATTTACCGTGTTGACTGATTGGAATGAAACTTTGCATACTGGTCAAAACTTATGAAGTATAAACGTTCTTTTTTTCATATGTGTCGTTCTTAAAGAGATATTTAACTCATCGTAACATTTTCCATTGTCGACAGATTGCAATAAAACAGTGTGTACTGGTTAAACCTAACGATTTACGTTCTAAAATTTGTCGTTTGAATATAATTATTTTAGCAAATAGAATGCAACACTTGAAGACTTTGTACAAAAAAAGACAATTTAAAAAAGGATGCACTCTCACATATATAGCATTTTTACAACTATTGTATTTTTTGTCTTGAAAAGAGCACACTTTTTCGTAAATATCTGCAAACCAATGAAAAAAGACTGCTGACAAAAAAATTAGATCGCAGATTTGCATTGTCCCGTACGAAAATTAATGTTTTATGGCTTAAACCGTACGTGTGGTTTAAGAAAAATGCATAAAATATTATTTTTTTAACTTAATAAAAAAAACTGTTTTGTCAGAGGTCTTATATATCTGGTTTCCATGGATTTTTGCAAAATTTGGCTCTTTGTAAGACAAAAGAATAAAAGAAGTTGTCAAACATCCAATCGGTGAGAGTACAGATTTAAAGTGCTCTTGAAGATAAAATCGAAATTTAATTAGATATGCCAAATAATAAAACAATATAGTTTCAAGAAACGTTGTCCAAAGCATGGATGATTGTATCTATGTTTACATTTTGTTGCTCCTTGTGGCAGATTTAGCAATTTAATATTGATTTTCTGCAACAACATGTTTGATACAACATCAACCGCACGTTTGGAGAAATATACTGCCAGAAAGGTTTCCATGTCATGTGACCAACTAAGTTTCACAATTTGGTCCATTAATAAGCCAAATTGTCTTTTTTTATTTAAAATAGTCCCATATCATATATATTTTACCGAAAATTACACACAAGTTGTTAATAAGTAAGGTTGATATACAGGAAAAACAAACAAATACAATCAGCTTGCATGATCTCATTGCAAAAACCAGCAACAACCAAGGTCTGAACGAAAAAAACAAAGTAGGGCTTATCGAATGGTGCATTTTTCTCGATAATAAACATGAGGTATTTTTTTAAGAATTGGTCGTCAAAATATCGGCATGGTCAGTAGGGACTTGATTAGTGAAAAAGTCAAAAGGATATTTATGGGATTAAATGCTCGTTATGTAGGCTTTGTGTTATTTTGTTTTTAATCTTTACGAAGTGGTCCCATGAAGATATACTAAGCTAATAGATCTACTATGCATTTTAGAACGAACATTAAAGTCAATATAAGTTACGATTAGCCTTCAGCAAAATAATGAATATTTCTAAATTTTGTGTTGTTAGTATAGACAATTTAAAGGCCATAACTTTCATTCAAACAAATATCTCTGTGTTATATGTCTTGTGAAATCCCAGATGTATACGAGCTTTTGCAAGAGCTTACAGGATTCTCTGTCGAAAATATATTTTGCAGTTAAAGTAAGACCAACTTTGTCAATCGTGAACTTTAAGAAAAGCTTTTAACACTTACATCTTGCGGTGTTTGGTATAATGTAAAGGCAATTTGTAATAGAATAGTTTTTATAAAATAGTGTTTGTACAAACTCTCGCGATCACTACTAAAAGAAAATTATTGCACTTACTTTTCTTACCCCAAAAAAGCAAAATCGTGACATTGGCCTGTTATCTAAAGGAAATAGGATTGTGTAATGAACATTTATTCACACGTACTATGGGAATGTCCTTTGTTCGCAATATGTTTCCAACCTCGTCCGGACGGATATACCAATCATAAAATGTATCTCTTAAAGGAATATAGATGAATGAGATGGCGCGGGAGGGACGTAAATAACGTAGAGATGGATACAGTTACCAGATTCAATCAGAATGTATTGTATATGGTGACATGCACAGCATTTCTTAAAAAAAAAATTAAAAAAAAACTTTCGTACTTTTCATATAAATTTTGTACGGGTTGGTCCGAGGGAAGCTAGATTTATTTCGAAAGATGAATCACAGGTTTTTGCACCATTGTGGATTGTCTTGTTCTAGGGGAGAATTATGATTATCGTTGTGTCTTGCTTGGTGGCTATTTACCACATCTTGCAAGGAGAAATACTCAAGAAAGTGTTCAAACACAAACGCTTGCTAACTATAAAAGCACAGCCTTGCTGTTTATTGAAATATTTACAAAAACATAAGACATATCGGAGTTTGTGATATTTTACTTTACGATAACACAAGTATTCTTCCAATATTCAGGATTTCATATGGTGTTTTTATTTTTGATTGATTCTATAGAAGGAAATTATGACTAACTAAAGATAAAAATATGGCAAAGGAAATCGGAATGAGAAAAATCGTCGATATGTAAGGACAAATAGGGTTAGTGATTCCAAACCTGCGGGACATCATAACGTATATAGTATCATCAGAATACGACGGATCGTCGGATATCCGTTATCCTGTCCGTCATCATCGCTTGGTTCGTTAACACGCAATAAGTTACAATGTTCCGCTTCATTAATTGTATGTCAACTTTTTTTCTGGTGTATGTCTGGTTTCAAAGTAGGTTACTACATGCAGGTCCGATCAACTATCAACTTTTTAAAATTTGTGTTTTGCACACTCGACAACGCAATTAACGAATAAGGAGCAATTTATAGAAACAGCCAGTGTATTGACTGTTGAAACTGTAGAACGATCCACCTTTGGACAACTGTCTTTAAAACAACAGGCATCCGCCATAAACACGGAAGTGACAGCAATATATAACACCATATACCTGTTTTATTTTGGGGATTGGAAGTTTATTTAGGTGTATAATTATATACCACATAGCCAGTTTATTGACTGTATAAAGTGTAGAACTGTCCACTTATGGACATTTGTGTTTCTCACAGTGGACATCCGTCACAATCAATAAAGAAACAGCAACGTATAATATCAATTAAGTGTGTTCATATTATGTTGGGGATTGGAAGTTTATAAGGGTGTATATGTATCACACAGCCAGCTTATTGACTGTAAAAACTGTACACTTTTGGACATCTGTGTGTTGCACATTCGCCAAAAACAATGAAGGAACGGCTGTTTTCATATCATGTTGGCGATAGAATATCGTTTGTGTTATTATTTATCACACAGCTAGAGGATTGACAACCTTTATTTAAAAGGAAAAAAAACTTGAAGCAGAAATGTTTAAAATGTTATTTATAAGATCATTTGGAAAAACAAAATAAAACTGGCACAATATTTCCATTGAATGATATATATCATCAAAACATTATATAAAATCATACGTATTGATATAGTAATTAATAGTTATACACACATGCGTAAGGTTTTCCTTTTCAAAAATATCCTAGTCAGACATTTGAATGCAGAGATAACTGTGATTTACAGATTAAAAATAAATGATAACTTTGATAATGTTCAGAAACATTGATTATATTTTTTTTCTTTGTATCTAATTTAAGCATGCCTTATGCAACATATTAATAAAATTGATATTTGCTACAAAAGCTTATCTGCAAATATATTTTAAAAGGAATGAATGTTAACAAAAGCCACTGCTTATAGCAATGGCAATCCCGACCAATCAGAGCGATTTCATATCTTTAAGGTTACATTTCAATTCAAAACTAAATATGAATGAACTTTAAAATGAATGAATGAAATCTAATTCGCCTTTAAATGACTGATACGCGAAACTATCAAATTAATTATTAATGCTTATTTAAACCAATCATTGCGTCTTAATATTGATTATGTTTACAGACATTGCAACTCCAAAATAGTTTATTTACTGCATTAGATCATTCTTGAATTACTCCCCCACCGTCACGATTTATCCTTCAATGATTCATAACTTCTGGGGAAGTATTCTCACCCTGGGTCCCATGAGAGCGCCACTGTAATAGACTATGATAGAGTAATGTGGCATAATATTGTGTTATTGATGGCATCGTCGGGTGATACAGCGAGGAGTGGAAAGAAAAACATTATATTGGCTTCTTCAATTAATGTTATTAAGAACATTTTTTTAATCCATAAAATGCAGACACACCTATTGGACAGTTACCAAATGGCCGTGATCCGAATTTGGGACAGAGTTTGGAAAATGATATTCAAAAAACTTTGGCAATCATGTAATTTATATCTTTTTATCAGCTTAATGGCGTATTGGTCTTTGATAGCGATTTGATATCTTAAAAGTTTTTATATAATACTGACATTAAGATTAAGAGGAAAAGTGTGGTATCATTTTTCTTTTAAAATGTGATGCAATGAATTTCCGCTTCTGCGTGTTTTGATAAGTTGTAAACATCATAAAGCCGCGTGGCGTCAGTACCCAAAAGTTTAATCCAAAACTCTTCAAGAGTCAATGCGCAATAATTAATCTAGAAAGATTCCATGCGCAAATACCCTAGGGTTAAATCTAGCAGGCCTCGAAGCGCTAAGGCCCAGTATTTTAATCTAGAAACCATCCAAGCTTTAAAACCAGATAGTTTTATCTAGAACGCATCCAAGCGTCAATGCCAAAGTTTTCAATCTAGAAAGTCTCCAAGCGCCAAAGTCGAAGGATTTACTCCACAAAGCATCCAATCTTTAATGACCAAGAGTTAAATCTAGAACACCTCCGAGCGCCAATGTCCAATGTTTTAAGCTAGAAAGCCCCTAAGCGTCAATACCCTATGGGTTTATCTAGAAAGCCTAAAATCGCCAATGCCGAAGAGTAATATCAAGAAAGCATCCAAGCCCCAATGCCAAAGTGTTTATTTAAGAAAGCCTCCAAGCGCCAATGCCAAAGTATAAAATCTAGAACGTCTCAAAACGCCAATGCCAAGAGGTAAAATCCAGAAAGCCACCAAGCCCAACGAATTCATCTAGAAATATTTCAGTCGGCAATTTTCTTGTGTTCAATCTAGAAAGCCTCCAAGCGACAATGACAAAATGTTCAACCTAGAACGACTCCAAACGCCAATACTCAAGAGTCTAACCTAGAAAGTCTCCAACCGCCAATGCCTAATGGTTTAATCTAGAGGGCCCCTAGCGCCAAGCGCTAATGGGTAAGAGTTTATTCTAGAAAGCCTCTATCCGCCAATACACAAGAGTTTATTTTGAATGGCTAAAAACGCTTATGTCTAAGGTTTAATCTAGAAACCTTCCAAACGCCAATGCCTAAGATTTTGCTCTTGAAAGCAACACTGCCCAAATGTGCTAGAAAGCCTCCGAGTGTCATTGCCCAAGGGTTCAGCCACTGCGCTTACTATAAACCGTATTGTCCTACTTTCATATTTGTCCGAAAAAGTTTTAGTATCCTGTGTTGCGAGATGTATAAAGAACCAAACTTTAATGCGCCCAGGCCGGTTATCGAACCATCATTAAAGTTTGGTTTGTGTTCACAAGCCAACCAAGTGGAATTCTCCGGTTATTCCGGTTTCCGCAAGAGCATAACATAAAATAGACATATCATTAGACAAAATAACTTTCTTTACAATCGTTGTGAAAAATACAGCTTAAACAAAACTAACATTGCCATTGCTAACATCTCCGACAAATCGATCATATATTTTTCCTATATATGAAAATGATATATGAGCAACTGTACTCAGTCACATTTTATGTTAAGAACATTTAGGTTCGGATATGGAAGTATTTGGTTCTTTTTTTCTGATTTTAAACAGAATTATTCAGACCGATCCTTCACATAGAGACATAACATGTTCTTATCATAAATGAAAATTTGGCGCTCAATGTCGATGGCGCTTTAGAATGTTGAACACATGCTTAAAGACGCCAATTAAGGCACAATGTCTGTACTACTAAAGGTTGAAGGCATCGTATTGTTTCGAGGAACATTTGCGTACCCTCTTACTAATACACCATAACAGCCATCATGTAGCTTATTTATGACTATTATTTTGTTAATCAAAAAAGTTGTTAAATTTTGGATTTAAAGTGGTTTCCTTTATTGACATTTTTCATATTATTTAAACGATAAAAACATATTTGTACTTCAAAAGGCAGATAAGATTTTCAAAGGAAATAATTCTTATATACACATAATATCAACTTCCTAAATTACAAATAGTAAATATTACAGAAATGAAACCTTATCAAATAGTAAAAGCTATGAGAATACTCTACATGTTTATCGCTGGTCTCGCGGCATTTTGGGAACAAAGTTACTCCTTTGGAGAATATCCCATCGACCGGTGGGGGTATAATTCCTCCTTTAGCTTCAAAATTAAGTTTAACTTGGAGACACGGCCAAGCGATAAAAAGCAATTGAATACGCTGGCAAACCTTGATAAAATCAGCAACAACAACATGCCGTAGACATACCGCAATCAAATGACAAGTCGTTGATGAATAAGGTTGACATGGAGCGAAATCCTACACCTAAAATCGGTTTACATGATTTCACTGAAAAAATATAACAACAAAGTGGAAGAGCAAAGTAAGTCTTATCGACAGGTGCATATTTCTCGAAAAGTAACACTGGATAATCCTTAAGACAGTTTGTGTATACCACGTGATAAATTGCGTCATAAACGCTACGTCGGAAGGCAATATTTTGATTTAAAAAAAAAAGATTTTGAAGAAAGATAACTTCACTATTTCTTCACCATTTTAAATGAAACATATCGTAGTCTACGCCGCTAACAGAGCCCTGCCTTCAGTCTTTTACTAGAGTTTGATTGTGAGTTTATTTTCTTTAAACACTTCGACAAACCTTTTCACAATACAGCCGTCAGACGGAGCACTGTCAAAACATGATTTTGGAAACAGGTTTGTCGAAGTGTTTGATGAAACTAATGACTTTATCAAATTTCGGTAATAAAACAAATGCGGGGCTCTTAAAGCGGCATAGACTGCCATTTGTTTCATTTTCATTTAAAATGGTGTTGTAAAAGAAAAGTTATCTTTGATTTAAGTGTTCATTTTAAGCAAAATGTTGCCTTCCGACGTAGCATATATGACGTAATTTATCACGTGGTATACAACACTGTTGACAATAAGCGGATAAAACAGCGACCTGGTCCGTAAGGATATGATGAATGTTAAACAGATATAATGTGAATAAATCGTCGTTTTGTTTGGTTTTGAGTTTCTTCATTGTACTTTGACTGGGCAAATTGTAATCAATTTAATGGTTATCTTAAGTAACAATATCTCAAATATCTACTGAGATTTCACATTTTAAAACTAATTTAAATGTCAATAGAGGTAACGATCAGCCTCCTCCAGCAAAAATAATGAAGCCTATTTCCCTTATTTCTAAGAGTCGCTATTTGATATGACCATCTTAGAGACCTTTACTTTCATTCAAACAATATTTCCGTGTTATATGTTTTGTGGAACATGAATATGTACTTTTACTATATAGAATTTACAGAATACACTGCTGAAAATTTTGCAATTACAGCCTGACCAGATTCGTAATTTAAGAACATTAGAAGCCTCTTCTAGTATAATGCGACTGTTTGTCTGATTTGTGTTAGCATATTCACCACAAAAGAGTTCTTCGACGAAAATTATTGCACATACTTTACTCACCAATCAGAACATACATGTTACATTGGTAACTTATCTAAAGAAAGAGGATTGTACAATGAGTAATTTTACAATGAATATATCTTTACGCTTACTATGTGAATGTCCTTTATTCTTAATGTGTTTTCAACCTCGTCAGGTCGGACATACCAAATTTTGAAATGTTTCTCTTGAGAGATTATTATATATATATATATATATATATATATATATATATATATATATATATATATATATATATATATTAAGCTGGTGCAAAGGAAGACCATATATAACACAGAGTTGGATACATTTACCATATCCAATCATATTACATGTATACTAAATATGGTGTTATGTGTGCATCATCCTTGTATTCTTCAATGGCGCAATACATTGGCCGGGAATTTTGTACTTGACATTCTTGGGAAGCTATATCTATTCCAAGAGATGAACGACAGGTGTTGGAACCATTGTGAATGGTCTTGTGATCTGGGGAGAGTATGATTACCCACCTGTCTGGCTTGGTGGCATTTAACCAGATCATGCTCCAAACATGTTATAGTGTGCCTGGTGACATGTGTGCGTCATGCCTGTTTCTTCAACGGCGCAATACATTGGTCGGATTTGTTGTGCTGAACGGAGAAATAAAAAGGAAGCAATATCAATATAAAGAGATAAATCACAGGTGTTGGAACCGTTTTAAATGTGCTATATGTGAGTTATGACTACCCACTTGTCTGGCTTTGTGGCTAAAACTAGACCCTGAAAAAATCATGTTGTATTCTATATTGCGTATGTACCGGTCATTTTTTTCAATGGCCCAATGCATTAGCCAGAATGTTTTTATTTATAGGAATATCCGAATGGATTTAAATCATTTTCAAGAGATAGATCACAGGTGTTGGTACCATTAGAAATGGTCTTGTGATACCGGTGAATCATGACTACCCACATGTGTTGGCTATTGACCACATCTTTCAACAGATACGCAAGAAAGTGTTCACCTTAGGTTTGTAAAAAAGCAGACGCTTATCATATTACCAAAGCCTTGACCTTGTTGTTTGTAAAAGGTATGAAAGATCGGTGGTAACTTATTTTATGATATATACATTGTGATATTCTATTTTACGATGACATATGTATTCACAATTTCTCACGATGTTTTAATCATGAGTGTTCCTCAAGTTTTAAATCATGAGTAACTGAGGATAAAACATGGCGTCGGAAATCGGGTAGAGTGAAATCGTGAAATCGTATGTGAAAAAAAACATGAAGTTATTCATTCTAACTTGGTTTGTTAAAAATACATCTGATAGATTAATGCTTTGAAAACAACGAGACTTGAACAGAATGTTTCCCTTCATATGTATGTCAAGTTCAATACTGGTGTATGTGTTGTAACAAAGTTGATCACTACATGTAGGTCCAATTAACTATCCAGTTTTGGACACTCGTGTTTTGAACATTCAACAACTGCAAAACATATAGAGGAACAGCAATTTACAATAACAAATAACTGTTATCATATTAAGTTGGAGATGGGAGTTTGTTTGAGTGAATTTTTATCACACAGCCAGTTCATAGATTGTTAAAGCTGTAGAACTGTCCACTTTTAGACACTTTTGTTTTGTACATTCGACAACCGCAATAAACACTGAAGATAAAGCATCTTATAATAACGTATAACTGTTTTCATATTATGTTTGGGATTGAAATTCGTTTAGTGTATATTTATCACACCGCCAGTTGACTGACATTCTTTTCATAAGGAAAATACTAAAGTGACACTGTTAACTTAAAATAAACATTAATAAGATGATTCATCAATACGGCTACAGATTCTGAGTAAGTTGAGCAACGAATTTTCGAAACTAAGACTACGATGAAAACATACACGAGGAAATGACTATGTTTTCAACTTTTCATTTCAATAATTGTGATCTTGAAAAGTAACATTTTCGTGTAATCTTTTGTCTGAATTTGTGGTTTACATGTTGACCATGCATCAGTATGAACGTATTACCGCGTAGCTCGTTGGTTTGTGTGTGAAAAACAAGTCAAATAATGCCTACAGTATATGTACTTGCATGCTTGGAGTGCCTTTCAGTTTCACACTTACTGGTTACACTCCCTGTAAATGTCGCAGTTACACTATAAACACTCTGTAAAACTGTCCAGTTTTGGACATGCACACAGTACATATACAGTGTTAAATGTCGTCGTATATTTATATATATGGCTGCCACTTTTTAGAACTGTCTGGCTTAGTCGCATACATAAGTAAATGTCGGTTAATGCTTAACCACAAGCCATTAATCGCCTGAATATGTTGGTAAAAAATCTAATATAAATGGTACAATTGAAGAAAACATGACGAAACGGGCTTGCATATCCTTGGCATTTTTAATACTTTCTAAAACCATCTCTGAAATGTTAGAAATATAAACAATACCATACAAATAAATGTTTTTATTTATCTCAGGCCATACATTCATAACAGCATGAGTATATATGTATATGTACAATATCAATGAGAATAGCTTTAATTGTTGTACATTCGCATAACTTCGTCTAAAAAAAATGTACTTAAAAAGAGTGTAGGTTAAATTTGATAAGGTATGTTAAAAAGAACAACTATAATAAATTCAGCACATCAGACTTAAAGAGTTCCAGTCGGCTTCGGCGAGTTTGTTTTATACCTCGCCTCAAAAACAAATACTAATTGGTTAATAAAGGCCTCTTGAGTACTTGTCGGTTGTGCGGTTAGCGCAGTGGTTAGTGCACTCACTTCTCACCAAGATGACCTGGGTTCAAATCTCGGCCTCAGCGCATGTGAGTTTGAATAGTGGTCAACAAATCCGACATATTTTCTCCGGTTTCCCAGGTTTCCCGTGTAGCACAGGACTGAACTCTCGCGCAATAGTGTGCCAACGAGAGAGACTTAGTATAAGTGATCATAACTTTCTTCACATTCTTTGTAAAATGTATAACGTTTAAACTAAGGCTTCGTCGTACCAAGTAAATGTATTGCAAATTAAATAAGAAATAGTTTTTTTTCTACGGACTCTCACTATCACTAAAAATTATATATTGCACTCAATTTTCTTACAAATTAAAACAGCAAAATCGTGACATTGGCTTTTAATCTAAAGGAGATAGGATTGTGTAATGAACATTTATTCACACGTACTTTGGGAATGTCCTTTATCCCCAATATGTTTCCAACCTCGTCCGGTCGGAGATACCAATCAAGAAATGTATCTCTTTAAAGAATGTGAGCTGGCGTGGGGGAAGACCGTAAATAACACAGGGATGGATACAAATACCAGATTTAACTATGTTATATTATATATGATGACATGTGCACCATTCCGGTATTCTTCAATGCGCAATACATTGGCCACAATTTTTGTTTTTGTACTAAACAGGGAAGTCCGAAGGAAGATATATCTATATCAAGAGATGAACAACAGGTGTTGAAACCATTTGTACCACATGTGTTGAAACCATTATAAATGATGTTGCGCTATATGAGAAGTATGACTACCCACTTGTGTGGCTATTAACCACATGTTGCAAGGACAGATGCTCAAGAAAGTGTTCACCTTAACATTGAATGAAAGCAGACGCTTACTGTACAAGTACAGCCTTAACCTTGTTGTTTGTTAAATAATATTACAATAAAATATGAAAGACTTGCGGTAAATTTATATTAATTTTCCTGGCGTTAACACAATTATTCTTCAAATATTCAGGATTTCTAACGACGTTTTAATCAAACACTTTTCCTAAAGTTCGAAATTATGAATTACTGAAGATGAAAACAAGCCAAAGGAAATCGAGAGTATTGAAATCATCAATTTGTGGAGACAAATCATGTTAGTTATTCCGGAACATCAAAACGTATTTTAAATCATCAGGGCTCCTTGAATTGTTTGATGTCCGTCAGTATGTCCGTCAGTATGTCCGTCAGTATGTCCGCCAGTATGTCCGTCAGTAAGTCCGTCAGTATGTCCGTCAGTATGTCCGTCAGTATGTCCGTCAGTATGTTCGTCAGTATGTCCGTCAGTATGTCCGTCAGTATGTCCGTCATCTACACTTAATAGGCTATACTATTTCCCTTCATAAGTTTTGCACATTCGACAACGCAATTAACAAAGAAGAAGCAGCAACAGAAGTTCTTTGGCTATATTTTATTTATCACATAGCCATTTTATTGATTAAAACTGTCGAACTGCCCACTTTTGGACATTCGTGTTTCGCACATTCGACATCGGACATAAACGATGTAGTTGCAGCAATTTATAATATCATACAACTTTTTTCATACTTCGATCGAGACGGAATTTAGAGTTTGATGCATATAAATCCCACCGCCAGTGGATTCACAACCTTTTCTTAAAGGAAAAGAACACACTTAAGTAGATTCCTAATTGGTCGTTTCCAGGCTGTAACTTTGTCATGCACGTGATTATTTACATAACGGACAAAACGTTCGCATGCAATACTCACGTCCCTACCTCGAAGGCCAATGTCACACTTAGCGGTTAATCATAATGTAATGATGCATATATGTACATACAAAATAGGTGGTCGTGTTCATCTGTAACTGTGTCATGCGTGGGGCATGCTGAAATAAATTGCCACAGACGATCGGAACATGAAGGCCACTTGTCGCGAGAACAACTTACTTCTCGAAGTTCAATGTCACGCTTAAAGGTTTGACTTTATGGATTGATGCATAATATTATAACACATACTGTGTATGTGGTCGGGTGTGGACTGTACCGTTGTAATGCAAATAGGACTTTTGAAATAACTTGGCACAGATGTTTAGTTAAATACAATTGTATTGTTCTTTTATACATTACAAGCAAATTACAAAAAAT
Organism: Mya arenaria; assembly: GCF_026914265.1. Classification (NCBI taxonomy): domain Eukaryota; kingdom Metazoa; phylum Mollusca; class Bivalvia; order Myida; family Myidae; genus Mya; species Mya arenaria. The sequence continues at coordinate 31,598,829 of NC_069129.1, read as the reverse complement.
AAAAAACAGATTGTGTATAACAATATTAAACTCATCTTTTCCACGGCATCATTGTAACGTCAGTGTTGTATGTATTTTTGCTTTGACATACTTATGTATTTTCACTTTGTCAGAATGTATTTTTGCTTTGTCATTATTCATTTTCGCTTTGTCATTATGCATTTTCGTTTTGTCAGAATGTATGTTCGCCTTGTCAGAATGCATTTTTTCTTTGTCAGCATGTATTTTTGTTTTATCAATTTGCATTTTCGCTTTGCATGGATTCTTTAGACGTGCATCCCCTAAATTATGTTCTCTTAAGTTTTCTCTTTCGCATTATATATGGTATTTCGTAATTGCTTGTAATTATTCCAGTCAGCGAATGTGCAATAATTCATCGCTATACGTGTTTGTTTTTCGAGTTAAGGTTTATGATTAGGTCTGAGAGTGACAACTGTCGATATATTACACTTCGTTGCCAGTTCTTTAAATTCAGGCGGTAACATTTCGCATTCAATATCGCTTGAAATATTTCTAAGTATTTAAAGTACCAATCCGTTGTCGATATAAGGTGATTCAAAAGTCGTTAATCTGTTCCTTTATAATTCTGGCCATTACGAGTATACGTATTATCAGGTTCAAAACTATTCTTTACAAATTAGTAGGCTCCATAGTGATCACTTATTTGGAGAGGGGTGTCCTAAATACCGTTGGCAGTTTCAATAAAGATATGTTCATTTATTAATTAAATTATTTTGCTACGTATTTTAGTGAATTCAGCTTAGACCAGTTTTGAAAATGAAGACAATACTGAGGAAAAATAATCAATGAAATGTCATTTGTGAAATTTTTACCGGTTTAGGATAATTGAAGTTACGACTTCATTGAATAGGCCCCGAATTCTACCGGTTGTACTGTTTCAGAAATGGCTTTGCGGTCTAAAAGATTACTAGATATACTCACCATAGTTATTGATGAAGTTATATAACACATATCTCTAATTGCTAAAATGTTGCTGAATTTGTGATTTCGTGAATTTAATTGATCTTCCTTCAGATCAGCAAGCAGAATAATTGTAGCGTATTTATCACTCATGTGGTCTATAGCTATGTTCATTATGTCTCAAAATTCGACAGCTTAATATGGACGCATAAATTTAAGTATAAAGAATAATTGAGATATATCGCGTTTTGTCAGGCACAGTGAATCTGATAGTATGTTTTGATAATCGCGAACTATTTTGGGACATAATTGTACACTTGAACATGAGATTTACTGTCTTTTAGAAATGTTAATAATATCTGTCATGTGTTCCCGTTCCGGATAGAGAAATCCGACCCGAGGGCACCTGCGTTGCCAGGTAACGAGGCTTGCCGAGTTACCGGCAACGCAGCGTGCCCAAGGGTCGGATTTTTCTATCCGGAACGGACACACATGATATATATTTTTTCTAGCATACCTTAACTTACATTTTTATGTGAAGAAGATACATAAGAAAGCGCGTTTTGTACATTTCACCAAAAAGCGCGTGCGATGATGTTTACTGACGTCATGACGCACAGTAATGTGTATTCATTGCATACGTCAATAATTTCCTTCGCTATCACGTCTTTTAAGGGTTATTTTGTTTTGTTTTTAAGGAATATTTTTGTAAAGTTAATGTTAATGGAACTCTATCCTTCAATAGACAGGTCATCGTCGCTTATTGCGTTTGTTAAATGTGTTTTAGTGAGGCTCAGAAATGTTCTGAATTTATTGTTCGATGTTCGGCTAATAAAGGCTCACAATGTTGGATGCATGACGCAGGTCCTTTTCTTTGAAAGTGGCGCGTACAAGTCCGTGGTACGTACCTCTTAGTTCACGGCTTCCCATACACTGTTTAGTCAGCAATCATCTGGTCCTGCATGTTTGCTTATAGTTTATGTTAGATATGCCTGAATGTAGGTATATTCCATTGATATGTCAGGCAGTTCGGGGGGATTAAGCACTAATAGTGACAGCACTTAGTCTGTTTTAAACTTCTGATTTCCCTTTTATATCATTAAACTGTGTTAATGTCTTAATTTATCATCTTGATCAGTTTTTTTTAATGCATAAAAAACCCGATTGTGTGATTTTTCGGTAGACTGATGTGTGGACTAAAGACAACCAATTCGTTAATTATTGAAAAATAAAATAGTGTCTTATATAAAAAAAAAAATTCGGTTGTTTAGTTTTGTAATTTGTATGCATGTAATCACCTGAAAACACTATATTGTATATATATTTGTCCACATAGGCTATTGCCTTCTGGATATTCTGTAAATAAATCTATAATGAGAATATATATAGAAGATATCATTTTATAGTAATTTTTGAAACACTGTTATAAGTATTATCAATTAGCAATTATCTCTGCAGTTTACAAGGAAATTTCACAGTTTAACGAGAGGCTTAACATTTTGATAGGTTGCACGTGGGAATCGTCATGCACCACTGAATAATGGCACGTCTTTAACTTTAATTCCATCCCATTTAACCTAACAGAACACCGATTCGCACGTCACATATGCTTTATATGTCTTGATGCACCTTTTATTGTTATGGGGAGCGGGTTTTACTTCCATTTAATGTTCAGATTGCAGCATTTTCCCCTGAGGAAAACATCTACATGATGTGTGCACGTGCCATCATTGGTGTACAGACATACATTAAAGCTCGGTATTTTATGCCAATCTGATGGATCTCACCCGAAGGCGCCGTTTTCAGAAACTTAATATGCTAACAAATAATAGTATAATATATATTTGGTAACAAAATAATGACAAGTTATTGAACGTTCCAGTTCATTCACAAATAACCCTTAACGCAAAACACAAGCATTAAGGCGTGGCGTTACGCGTGGCCCATTATGCTTACACACTGATAGAGATAAAGTGGGCTATTTTACGCATGTTGGCAGGCAAAGGTCAAGTGATGTGAATTATGTTTTGACAACACAGAATTTATTTGAGCATGTTTCTAGTTTTGTTGTCTACTCACCAATTATCTTGTGCGACCAATGTGCCGTTCATTTTGCATTGTCCTTAAGTAAACATGGAATCGTTAAAACATGTAATAAGAATAGTCGTAGCTGAGTCCAATGTAAATACGAGTGGGTGGTAGTAAGGCCTAAAAAAAAATTGTTTGGTTAGGGTTACATCCTTTTCAAAAATAGGTAGGGTAGGTAGGCTTTTTTTTTTTTTTTTTTTTTTTTTTTATTAGGCTTTATATAAGAATGTCATTTTCATCATTGGAGAATAGTGTTAAAGTTATCTTCTATATAAGCAATTAAGGTTTTAAACTACATATTGAAAAGCAAAAAAAAAAAGGAAAAAAAAAAAAAAAAAAAATTTTTTTTTTAGTTTTTCATTTTTTTTTTCAAACTGACTATAAAAACGTTAGGGTCGGCGCCTATTCCGTAGGTAGGGTCGGGTAACCCGAACCAAATATATATTTTTTTTTAGGCCTAACAAAAAAATATCATGCAAAATTTATCATGCCAATTCCGGCATTCTTCCGCGTCGTTCGGCTTCTTCGAAAAGGTTCAACCATTTATACCGCGACCTTTCGAATACCACTCCGCGTAAACATGCGAATACATGCCGAACGAGCCCAAAAGCAGAGGTTCGCCGATTTATTTATTACTTATCTCGAAATGTTCCCGAAGCCAGCATAACTAGCAATGTTTTATCGGTAACCCTTTCGCAGGGCATCGGTGCTGTAGTGGGTGGAGGGTCTAAGGCTATTTAAAATTTCGTTCTGTATAGCTGGTCTATTACATGGATTTATATTTATGCTTATTACCTATATATAACTTTAAACCTAATATACAATATGTACTACTGCTACCTTGAGTATTTTACTGAATAAAATTGAATAAAAGTATCGTAGATATAGGAAAAGTGGATTATTATGAAACTGCACACATGCCATTAAAACGCCTATTTTAATGTATATATTAAGATTAGTTGAAAGTCAGCACAAATTTCATGCACTTTTGTTACACACGTATGAATACTTGGTTGCAGTTACTTGTCGTATTTGCATATTTTAAAAAATAAATTGTTAGTCGGAATTAATCACAAGTATATCAAAAGTATACCTTTTGTACATATGATTTTTATCGCAGTTATCTCCATATGTGAATATATAAAACGATTCCATTGAAGCATGGGTCTATGATCCTCTTTTAAACAACTATTCTGCTTTGTTCATATTAAATTTAAAGTTATGCAAACATACGACATTCTTGTGATTTTAAGCATCAAGATTTACAGAATTTTTACATCTTATTTTCCTAATTTCTAATATGTACACGCAAAAATTTCCATGTTCTGTGTCCACTCAGTTCTTGCATAAGCATTGCTTATAGAATGGAAAACATTTCGTTTGTAAAGGTGTTCCAAATATATAAATGACGTCCAATTGAACTATAAGTAAAAGATATATTTGAATAACCATTTTACTTATGAAACATACTAAACGAAAAGATGGGTAGGATCGACATATCATTACTTATTATAAGGCCAAAACAAACAAGAGATCAATTCAGAGCTAGTGGGCTAGTAAGAAGTAAAACCAGCTACACTGTTTTTCTATTTTTAGTAACAGTTTCCTTGAAATAGATCCAACTGAAACCTTAACCAAACTCTAGGTATATTTCCACTTAGACAACAGATTCCTCCAGCCGGCCAATCATAGGCCTGCAAAAGTGTTTGATAAATCTCACACACAACTGTTTTCTGTCGGATATTTCAACTGGTAAATCTTGTGCAAATCGTGCACCTACTTATGTTACAAGGACGTTCTTAATACTACAGAAATGTTTGTTTCCTGTGCTTTCCTGACATTTTTCTCATACAAATGTATGGTATCGGACTAAGAAACAAGCAAAACACTTTCTGTTGTCTAAGTCGGATAGATCACGAGTAGCCGTTTGATATGGAATTATCAACTCGCTACGCTCGCTGATAAATTCCATATCAAACGGCTACTCGTGATCTATCATATACATAAATCATACACTTTTGCAAATGAACAAGCATATAAAGCAGGTCAATCTTACATGTCTGTAAATCACGGAACAGTATCAAACCTTTGTGATGAAATGTAGCTGAACTCAAACAGTACACAACTACACCCTATCAATTTAAAAAGATGTTAGGCCAAATCAAATGATAAGAAAATGGCTACAAATCATAGTATTAATTCTCTCGTTGGATTTTAGTGAGAACCATAATTATGTTTTATTTTATTTGTTGTTATATTTTATATTACCCAGCATGATTCAAATTTTCCTTCTTAAGAAAATATCTGTTTTACTCAGCTTCTGTTATCTCTTTTTAGCTATCAGTTATTATTTATAGACTTCAAAATAAAAGCATGGCTAGTTCCCTTAGTATATGCTTCGTCACCCGTGGACAATTTCGTTAAAATGGTTTAGGGTGTGTAAAGTTCAGCCATTTCAGTCTCCGTGTACGTCTTATTAACAACATCACGCTGTACTCGTAAATCTCTGAATGGTTCGCGTGGGAAGCCAACTTCCAGAAGCCTTCTTGGACAAATCAAGGACGCAGAGTGCCTGCTCCGCCGGAATATTACGGAAGCTGCATATAACTACTAAGAAACTTTCTTGATTAGACCAGACCTTCTGCATGGGAGAGTATTGCCTCTGTTAAAGAAATCTTCAAATAGTTGTTGATCTGGTAGTCCAAAACAAATTTAGGGATAGTAAAGCTAAGCACTCCGACGACATTCTAGTCGGCTGGCAGTTTTATTTAAAAGTTAAGTTTAAGATATAGGAGCGTTTTCAATGGATGCTTCTCTCGACGATAATTATATGCGACGCATAAGTTCTGCTGCTTGTAAATTACATACTGTTAATAGGATAATTTTATGCGAGACACCGAATTCAAATTCGAAGCGCTCCTGTCACAAACAGCAACTGACGATAAAGAAAAGTACGATTTCTAGCACTGAACACCAAACTATTATCAGGCCTAAACAATAACATTGGTAAGACGGGTAAGGTCGGGTCAATTGTTTCCATCGAGTTGAGTAATTTCGGGTCGGGTCGGGTAGGGTAGGGTATCCAGTGATATTATATGATATCTCTCAAACAATATAACAACTTAATACTGTAACAGCTTAACTGTGTGTACATTATCGTTACCTTACCAAACATTTAACTCAGTATACACATTAATACATTATGGGAGGGCGAATGCACGATTTAATTAAAAAGCACTGGCTGAACTTGAAATGAGACGTTTTCAATTACTTTTAGTCTAGATTTCTTTTTAATATTTTCATTAATTTAATTTGTAAATGTCGTCTACCAAGATGCCTTTTCAAACTAGATGTTGAGAAAAATCAATTATGAATGTTTTAAACGAATCAATGGCGAGGCTTCACTTAACTAAAACTTGACCTTATATCGTCTACAAGACTTCTGACTCGGACTTGACTCGAGGTACATCGGGTATTTTCGGGAACTCTGACCTACTTTATACTCGCGGTACATCGGGTATATTCGGGTGTCCGCTGCAGATATTTTGGACAGTGAGCGACCCTTGTGTTTGCTTGCCAAATGTTTTAAGGGTAATAATTTGTGTTTTTAGGTATTCTCTGCAACACCATGATTAATTCGTTATGTGTAATGAGCATACAGTATCTTATTAGATCATTTTCCCTGGTAAGTGTGAAACTTTTTCGAGGTATTGTGATAGTCTTGTCGTCGTTGGTGACATTGTGACATTGTGCTACGTTAACCTTAGCATAAACCATTAACCATTAAAATGAAACTTGCCCTAGAGACAAAACACAGATTGTACAGCAAGGCCCATACTTTAGCTTTAATAATTGTCCAGTTATGACCCATATTTTACTGAGAAAATATAACGAGCATTGTCGTTCGCATCGCAGCGCTCCTCACCCAGGCATTACTTTTTGAGCTTTATAGTCTGAAAATTTTCAGTCTTTAAGCTGCTATAAACTCGGTCGATAGCTGTCGACAATGTAGGCTATAATGACGGAATCTAGCGATAATTACCCGCGGCTGTTGAATTGAGAGTAACGAAGTAGGTCAGTCGTGGGTGTCCAACGACGTAATACAACATAATACCCTGGACTTAATTGGGTGATTTACTTAGAAACGTATTCTACTTGGTAATATATTTCCCAAATATCCACTTACAAAAGTTGAGGGATAAAAATGAGCTACTGGTGGGATTTAATATGAATTGAGAAGACGACACAAAATCCAAGCTGGGTTTATATTTTTCTCAATAGATTGGCAAGCATTCACTGTTTTGTGAATGAATCATGGCTTTGCTGGCAAAACCTTTGATGTCGAACTTTCCCAGACTTGTAATGAAAGTAAATAATTGTGATGAACGAAGCTAAAACCGAACTAAAACCCTAACAATTGTGGATGCTTGTTAACTTTAGCCAATGAAGCATTCCATCAATATATATTTTAAACTAGACGCGCCGCAATGCGACGAAACCATGTTTTTTTACATAAGCAAATAGAAGTTATGGCCAATTACTAAAGATTGTCAAATTTTAACAAAATCACATTTTTTATCTGAGAAAAATAAGACTGATACCAATAAGCAAATATATTGAAAATGCCACCTGCTAATTAAGAAGAATTCTAAATTCTACATGATACACATGAAAGCATAGCTTGTTTAGTTTCATGTGCATAGTTTCTATGGGAGACAAAGTCTAATTTCAAGCCTTGATAAACAGATCCTGCCGGGATAATTTAATTAAATGTTGCCTTGAAATTTAGAATTTAACAAATTTCTAATCAATACTGTGTCGCCAAGGCTACAAGTTCCGCTTCTGCTGAAGCCGAAACAAGTTGGATTTAAGTTTAATCTTGTTACCCAATGAAGCAAGAAAAATATCTAAAAATCAACATGATAATTGTAAAATGTTTTCACAACATCAGTTGTCTGTTTTTTGAACAAATCTTTAGGGGTTTTTTAACATAACAAATCAAACACCTTGATCTTTCATCCCCACCTTCAAATGCAAGTAGTCCAGTCTGTAGCTTCACATAAGCTACATTCACACTAAGATTAATTTTTTCCATACTCTAACAAAACGTACTGGCCAGAAATTAAATTATGTTTTTCAGTTACATCAATTTTGACGCCACCCCTTCATATGCAACCCAAAGCTAAGTTACATAAGCTACATACACATCGAATTTCATTACCACACATTTCATTCTAACTAAAGCTTCTTTTTTTTTCGTTTTTCTATTTTTTGTAAAAGTGACCTTGACCTCGACTCCATCTCCCTTGAAAGCAATGCCAAGCCAGCTTTTCACATAAGCTATCTTCGTACTGAGTTTCATCACTATTCATCATGCTTCTTTTTACACACCGAATTTCACCACTATCCATCATTCTTTACCAAAGTTATGGGTCGGAAAACATACTTATATTAATTTTAGAAGCAGTGACATTGTTGACCTTGGCGCAGACCTCTTGAAAAGCAATCACAAGCTAGCTCTTCACATAACTACCTACACACCAAGTTTTATCAATATCCATCGGAACTAACTAAAATCATAAAACAGTAATCATTTTTCTCTTTTTAGTAACCTTGACCCCTGCCCCCTTAAACAGAATCCCAAACTAGCTCTTCACACACCAATTTTATTCACTATCCATCAATCCTTACTTGAGTTATTTGGCGGAAACAATTTTTCTATATAAAATAACAATGACATTGACTATTGTGTGTATTTAAGAGAATTTTCTTTATTTCAATATGTGTTCTAGCAATTAAGAGATATGCCTAAATCAAATGTTCATGTGCCGATTGTTCAGAACTTTTTTCTTGTTAACAATGTGATAAACGACATCGTTGTTAACAGTTAAACGTGAAATTGTTGATGTTATGCGCATATATTTAAACACGACAAGTACAGCTGAAACAGTCATCTGAAATCTTGATTGAAATACTGCAGATAACAAGTGGATCCATTAAACATCAAGAGCAGAAAAGTTAACAACGATGACGTTAACAAAGTTGTTAACTTTGACAAAGTTCTGAGCAATCGGCCCATGTTCTACCAACATAATTGGTATCGAAATGCTGAGGTTCAGAATGTCCATTAAAACTCACAGAGCTTGCACGTACAGAATGATTCATTAAATTTATCTAAAGTGAAAAATTATTTTGTTAAAAGCAAAAACAAATTCATGGCATCCCAAATATTGTACTTTTCAGTTGGGGATAAAACGTCATTACAAAACCAATTTTCAGTTGTCCAAATAATGTGCAAAAATGCTTGAGTGAACTTCAATTCTTGAATTCCCTTAAAGACACATTTTGGATCTCTCCCAGACTTCTCTCATCAATAAAAGCCATGAGGACATTAATGAACTGGGAGTGGGAGTCACAGCTGACGGGAAAGACTACAGAAAATCGAAATTTGATGTATTTTTGTTTCAATGCTTCCAGAAACTCCCAAGCAAGCAATTACTGTTTTGTGAATGGAACAAGGCATAGCTGGCAAAATGTTTACGGTCGATATGTCCTAGACTGATGAGAACTAGGAGTTAGGTCGCCCATAAATCGTGCAAATGGAGACTAAATTATATTTTTTTACAAGAACAAGGACTCTTCCGACAATGAAATGACCATCATCTCATTTCTAATGGTGCCGTATCTGGTTTTAATTTGTCTATAAAAACAATTAGCGGGGGAAATGAAATGTATGGCTATTTTAAGTAATACTTTTAAACGATTAATTCTTGATAATTGACTGTATATTACCCACGACATAACATGTGCTCTGAATCAAAACCAGGGCCGGTATTCATAAAACGTCCTAAATCGTTTCCTAACTTAAGGGGCCTAGACACCAGATGATATAATATGATATATATAAAAGAAGAAGAAAATTGTCAACATCTTATATGAAACTGATATCGTTGTGTACAGTGCATTGAAATTTACTAACTGATATGTATTACATCGCTTACGACACATGTTCCTTTCGCAGTTTTTGGGTATTTTTCAATTCGAAATTTACTGGGTTTGTCTTCCATTTATATCCCAGTAAATTAAAAAAAAACGTCGGTATATGTATTTGTACTAACCACGTCACTCTTGCATGCTAAATATACACACTATAGACTGGAAAAGCATTATGCGCTATTTTTAAACCGGTAAACTCAGCTGAGACAGCAACACATTATTATTTTAATTATAAAACTGATGTTTAACCGTTCTCGACTAGTTCGTATTGATAATTCTAGGCTTGTCTAGAGGAAATACTGCCTTTGCCGGTTTTTGGACCATCTCGTCTCCAATTCCTTTACGCAATTTTCCTTAGTTAAGTTCCTCACTGGCCATTCATAATAATTACTGATTAATACCTAAATTTTTCATTAATTGTATGGGATAAACTTACTTTAATGTTAAAAAGATTTTCTTTAAATCGACTTGAAAACTATAAGAAATCGAAATAATTTAAGATATTTTAAGATCAACCTATACTGTGCGCCTTTCACCGTTTCCGTGGTGTTATACGTGTGTTGGACGTTGATCCTTTTACCTTTAAACAAGCCTATGTCCAGACTCCTGGGCTTTCCCTTGTAGTCCCCATTGTATTATACGACGTGGTGTTACGAACAAGGATCTAAGACTAAGCCCGTTCAATTTTAATCCTTGGTCAGCTGCCTATAGTTAAGCTCTTTGCTTCAGACAAAATCCTTCGGTGTCAGTGTAATATAACAAACAGACCATCCTGTCTATGAGTAATGAACCCGTCGTTATAGCCATGATGTACGGGTTCTTTTTGGGGGAAATAGCAGATTGGGATTAATACGGCTCATACATATAATTCCCGTTTATGGAGTGAGGGAGTGGTGTTAATGTCCGTCGTAAATATTTTACAATGAAAGTATTTTAAGCTTCAAGCAGCCAAGACAGCTTGCAATCCACTGGACTCGCATTAATATCGCTAAAAGATCAAATAGAAGATTTTGTTTCTAACTTGAAATATTTTAATCTACTCATTAGACACTTTTATATAAAGCTGTATTTTTGAAAAGACCACTTCAATCTGTTTGGATCATTCGATGTTAACTTTTTTACGAATTATCAAAAAAAAATCTGAATTAAACATGTAACATGGTTTATACACTGTATATTTATTTTATCTGCAAAGACTTGCACGTTTCATTGAGCTTGTAAAAACTGCATTTTGATGAAGATTATGTTGGTAGAACACGGGCAAATTATTTAGAACTTTGTCAAAGTCCATAACATTGTTAACTTTCAAATCTTATCTGCCCTGGAAGTTTAATGGATCTGCTTGTGATCGGCAGTTTTCCTATCAAGTTTATAGAGAACTGTTTCAGCTGTGCTTGTCGTGTTTAAATATGTGCTTATAACATCAATTCACGTTTAAATGTTAACAACAATGTCGTTAATTACCTTGTTACCTTACACAAAGGTCTGAATCGGCACATCGACATACGATTTAGGCATACCTCCATTTTTATGGAACACATTGAGTTATATTTAAGCGAGGTAAATTCATTGAAATAAAATCGCCAATTAGACGAACATTTTCGTAATTGAATTCGCTAATACTTATTCCTCAGTCCGTTATACCTAAACTTGTTTTGTTCATTTCAGACGTCCATGGTCGGTCCGTTGCTTCTTTGTACAAGGACATTAACCGGTAGTATTAGACGTTCGCATCACGAGTTTGATCAGTATCTCGAAAACGTGAACAATGTCTATCGTAGATACTAACGATGCTCCCAAGAAAGCAATTACTGCTTTGTGAATGAACAAATGTCTGGTGGGAAATAGTCAATAAGACACAGACAGATAATACAATCCGTATATTTTACATACGGTCAAATACAGGCATCCCTAAAGTGCTATTTCATTACTTATTCATTAATTTAGTTTTGAGAGATTCAGACAAACTTTCCTATATTTAAGTTGTGAAACTCCCTGGTTTAAAACGTAATAACTAAAATGAAATAAGATAAAAAAAAAACTATGGAAAGAAAATGGGTATTACAATTAGAATGAAATGCGATGCTTTTACGTTTAATGAAATAAACCAAAGGACCAGCAAATTCAACATATCATTAACTACAATTGACCAAGTGTCAATGGCGACTGTAGAAAGTCACGTCCGTACTTTGTCCTCACTGAATTGATTTGAATAAGATACGTGAATGGATTTTGGTATTTAAAACTTTTAAGATCAAACCTGATTTTGAGCGAATGACATCATTATAATTAATAATAAATAAAAAGTATATTATACATATATCAGCCTATAATGCTAACTTATACAGTATGATGTAATATTCACCCGAAACATTGGCAATTGTGTCGGACTTGTAATCATTAGCTATTTTGGCTGTGAGTTCGGATCCTTTAGGAAACCTGCTGTTCTTATAAAACAGTTTTACAAAACAGAATATTCCCCGTTATGTCGGCGAAGAGCTTATACAGGATTTCTATAAGACTTGGCTATTCTCTCTTTCGTGCCAAGTAAACCTAGTTTGTTCTATTGAACGCCAATACTGGATCTTGTAATAGACACAGATTGGCAGCTTGATGTCTTATTCGGAGACAAGCCACTGATTAAGACAGATACAATACAAAGAATAAGCGGGTAATTTATATTAAGTGTAATGTTTCGTAAAAAATAAATAATAAATTGAAAGAAAAGGCAAAGCTTTAGGAAATACCAATTTTATTAAAGGTAGTTTAAAATATTCGGATACTTAGGATTTAATATGTATATAAAAAGAAAGGAAAAACCCGTTAGTCCAGACGGTCGAAAAAAAAACTTCAGCTTCTATAGACTTGACATGTTACAATATTACGTTAGATTTAGTTCTAAATAGATTCTCACTGTGTTGAAAACCTAAAAGACACACTATATATATATATACTATTTAGGTATATTTTGATGAGCAAAATGTCAAGTCCTTGGGAATCTTTAAATAAAGGCTTAGTTATTCTTCAAATAGAAAGCCGCCTTATCCGGCGATATGGGGCTTTGGCGGTGTCTCATTCCGACCTTTACCGTTAATGGTTTTATTTGTTTCAAGTTCGTCAACTGTAGTTTTTAGAAGACAAATTGGATGTCTGCATTTCCGGATAAGAAATAGGGATCGAATTTAAAATGGGATTTTTAAACAAACGCATTTATTTCAAACTATCTTTACTCAATCAAGGAATATGCATCTGAATGAAACATATTTGGTTATAAGATGCGTATGCCATTAAATTCAAGTTTTGCCCTAATAAATAGCTTTTGGTTATACGATGTAGCTTTCGGCCTTTGTATCTTCGCCCTTAAAAGCTCAAATTGACTTAAATTGAGTGCAGTTATAAGACTGTAGGACCGAATGATTACAAAATTTCTTGTATCAAAAAGACGAATAATGATATTAGACATTAGGGTCGCGGCTGATTGACCTGTTGGTTAGCGCTCTCGCTTCTCACAAAGGCGTTCCGGATTCAAATCCCGGCCTTGGCGCATGTAAGTCTGGTTTGTGGGTCACCAACCCGGACAAGTGGGTTTCCTCTGGGTATTCCGGTTTCCCCCACAACACAAGACCACACTCTCGTGCAAAATCGTGCCAACGAGTGATAAATATAATGTTGTAAAAACTTGTCACACAATCGTTGTTAAAATAAATAAGTTTAAACAAAGGTCGTGGCTGATTAGGTTCAAGTGTGAATATATATGTTTTGGAACAAAAATTCTTTTCCCGGAGGTGCATCTGAAGAAACTTATATTGTTACTATTTTACTCTTTGATACCGAAATGGAGAAAAAAAGTACATTTAAAGTATAAAAATGTATTCAGGTTTAAGTGAGGTGCAAACCGACGCCGGTAAAATCAATGAAAAATTATGAAACTTACAACAAAACCTCACGCCCACAAGGACTCATACTCAAATCCAAGGACAACTTGAAACTTTAAGCCTTTTGTTGAACGCGATTCAAAATCATGAACTTCAAAGACAATATTTGAGCATATATAAACATTTGTTAAAGGGTTCCAGCCGTCAGCATCTTAGTTTTAACACTTAATAATAAACCACAATTTATTAAATCATCAAAAAAGTGCATTTTACAAAGACATTCATGAGCGAGTCCCTTTAATATAGAAACGTATATGAACTAGCTGCTATATCATATTAATATTTGGAACTTTTTCTGTCAACAATAAGCAACTTCAGCTGTATATTCCAGAGGTCCATATATATAATCCATGGAAAATTCCATGATATGGACGAATGTAATTCTCTATATCGGATTTGATACAGACATTAACTCCGTAGCGCCCACGCGCCATCATACATGATCGGAACGTGGCGATGCAACCGATATCACCATTATAAGTCTGGATTATTCTGCCTGTATCAGCAGTAAAAAAGAGATAATACTTTTTGCGTTGTAATCTCCCTTCAGGCTTGTATTTTACGGAGTTCTTTAAGGCGAAGACAAACAAATATTTTCGGAATGACAAGCCCAAATTTATATTATTGGAATTGGTTGAAAATGAGAAACTGCTCTCTCTAATAATTAACCAACCTTTCGAGATGAACCTTATTGGTATGTGTGGAATATTTGTAACACCAGACCAACAATTTTGAGGTTAAACTTATTATTATTGGTGGAATATCTGTTATAACTCTTTCTACTATAAAAAAAACCAATTCCAAAAGATTAAACTCATAATAGCTGGGTATGATTGGGCATACCACAACCTCTAGCAACACTCATACAAACACCATACAACCACCACACAACCACCCAACAACTCCATCTTCTCCACCGATGCCACAACTACTACAATTACCAACACCACCAACACCCGTACTACCATCAGCACCACGTGTACAAAGTAGAGGATTCTGACCGAATGACGAATTCCCTGGCCTTTATAGTTTTACAGTTTGCAACACCACGTTACGCTATTTTACTTGTATACACTGGTAACATTGGGATACAACATATCGTGTTTATTACAAAACGAAGTAATCAACACCAACAATAACCTTTAATGCATTGGCTATATGATGTCAGGTCATTACGGACCATGAACATTACGGATCATTGACATTTCGGACCACCGACATTACCGACCAGGCAAAATAGACCCTATTTTGGGACATTTCAAGTGCTACTACTACCGTTAACACCTCTCAATACCACAAGTACCACTACCAACAACACAACAACTACTATTACCACAACCACTTACTCTACCAAAACAACCACCACCACCTTTTCTTACACCACATCCATCAGTACCAACCCAAACAACACCACCATCACCGGTACCACAATTAACAAACCTACAAGTGTGTGTCCATAGATATCCTTATGCGCACAATACGGGAACGTGTAGTGTTTGGGACAATACAAACCTTCTACAGGAACGAAACGGACCATGATTTATAATTTTATTCAACTTTATTTTACTCATTCTCTTTATACTTTAATAAATACTTCTATTTATTAGGTTTTGCTCATTGTGTTATGACACCTGCCAAATTCGGTCGATGGTTATTATGTTTTCATTGTCAAAATTCTGTGAAATCCATTAGGTGTTAGAGAGTTGTATACACCTTAAAGATAGTAAATATTTATACGAAATGAGATTTTTTAATAAAAAACTACATAAATAAATTATGTCCCTGGTAAATAAAATGTGAAAATACATGTAAGAAAAAGAAGAAACATTTATAGAAATAGTTTCTTTCACAAAGTAAAAAAAAACACATAAAACATGTCCCAAAATACGGTCCGTTATGCCTGGTCCGTAATGTCCATGGTCCGTAATGTTCATGGTCCGTAATGTCCGTAATAACATACATTGCAAAAGCATGACAGAACACACGTGAGCGTATCAAGTATAACAATTACAGTGAAATTATATGAAATGTACTATTGGCGGGGACTTTGAACATACGTCTGTCATAACCTTCAGTTGTTTATATAAGTTACAAGTGTACATCATCTACTAATGCTGTCGTGTTACCCGGATCAGATGCCGTTGCAACATATAATTTTGACCACGTTTAAACGTGACCCCAGTGGTCATTTATAACGTTGAAAATTGATCCTGATAACATTTATACCACATTTTTTATCAAAACTGTCGCTGAAATCTTATCCGCAATGTTACTGGTCTCAGAGCCACCGCTAGACTTTTGTGTGTGCATGTATACTACCAATTTGGCCTGGATTTGATGGCATTAATTTGAGAGGGAAATGAAACCAGCGAGATCTGGATTACAATGCTAGCGCGATACCTATCGACCACGATTTTGATGAAATCCGAAGGATTCGTCACGCTGTTGATAAATGAATAGCAAATTAAGATATACAAGTTTTTCATGACGTCTGCCTTCTAAACAAACACAAACATTTCAAACCATATACAAAACTTGTGTTTTCTACATTGGTGAATGTTTTGGAGTTTATATGCTTTACACATCTGTCTGAGGGGAGAGAAGTGCGAATGCGTTCCAAAATATCCTCTGAAGAATCACAACAAATATGGACATTAAGTCTTAACTGACTCGTTTTGTAGATAGTAATCCTTTTTTTGCTTCGCTTCATGTTGAGTAATATCTTGTTTTTGTTGTTGTTGTTGTGATTGTTTTTGTTTTTGTTTTTGTTTTTTTCTGAGAACATTGAGCCACCGATTAATATTGCGAATAAGTTATTCCACAAAAATGTGTCGATTATTCAAATTAGCAAAGAGTTACATTGAAAGCTTCAGTCGCACAGATTGACAGTTTTGACAATCTTTATTGTTGTCTATGAATGAGCTAACTTTTGTGAAAATGTTTTAAAAATAGTGATATAATACTGCCTACAAAGGATCAGATCGGAGATTTTCATATTTGTGAAGAAAAATATATGTTTTATGATTAAAAGCGTTACTAACGCTTTAAGAAAAATGAATTTTTCGGCACTATTTCAGACAATTTATATCTGAATTATTGTACGTCTTACATGACTGGATTGAAGGCACTGATGCAAAAATCAGCTGTTTCTGAAACAAACATCAAAACAAATGCCAATACTGTCAATCTGTGAGAGTGCAGGTTTTAAAGTGCATTTTGTTGATCTATTCAGCTAAAGAAAAAAAAATTGATAGTAAAGTTATGTTTACATCAATGTGTTCCTTTCGATTATCGCTAACAGGTACATATCAGAATAGAAGCAGCGCAAATTGCTATCATCTTTTCCCAACACATATCCACTAATGTTCGCTAAAGTTCGCTAATAACCTCGTGACAAAGCAGAAAAACAAATTAATCCATCAAGGAATGTCCACGATGATAATGTTTTCGCTTGTTTGCATTTTCGGTCAGAAGCTTTACCCAAGAGATAGAGGACGCTGATTCATATGATAATAAACACTGTCCCTTCAAGGAGATTTCCGTGCAGAGTTCAACGAAAGGCCACTGGACGTTGTCTTATTAATGTGTATATCATGTTTTGTATTTACATATCTTGAAATGTATATGAGAAGACTTTACAAATGAGACATTATTCTATGGATTTGGGACTTTATTTGACATTTGGTTTTGACATAAGAATGAATGATGGGTTCGCATGTTTTTTTATTCATATTCAAACAACAAAACCAATACACGATATGGTACATAATAAACATTTGTAAAAAGAAGATGTCTTTTCAAATATCACATGGTTTAATGTTTCATCTATAATAAGCTCATTTCTTGGATAACCTTGTGAGGGGTAGGGTAGGGGCAGAAAAAGGGTTTCTAAGAGACATAAAGGTTACAGACATATTTGGTTGTTTATTCTGTAATTATTATGATAAATGATACCTTTTTGCAAATATACATTTAATTTGTTTTTAAATGATATAGCTATTTCACGTTTATTCTTTATACGGATTTGCCAAACTACTTTTCAAAAGTAAGAATGTTAAGGAATTACTTGTCGGTATTTGGAACAGAAAATAAAATATTTCACTAGTAAAAATAACCAAATGTGTGCTGCTGTATCTCTTTCGTATACCTGAGTTTACTCCAAATAAAACTGTCATTAGTTTCAGTTCAACAAGTCTATCCTCAGTCTAGTTCGCGAACCTTTGCCTCCTGAAAGCTTTGATGAAAGGTGAAGACATTTGTAAAATGAAGGCTTTAGATACCGTTATTGAAATTACCATATATTACATAGTATTAATATGGATCTGAATTGTTGTGAGCCATTTGTGACCGTAAATGGGGTAGCAATTTGCCTCCATTGTTTGTAAACAAAACATTATGTCAGGGGTCTTTGAATGGAAATGTTTACAATACAGTGTCAGTGGCCCTTAAACTTAACACAATGTCAGGGGGCCTTGTTTGGATACTCGGCATGAGGTCAATGACACTTGTTTACAAACATAACAGGATGTCTGGCGCCCTTGTTTGCAAACATGACAGGATGTCAGGGGCCCTTGTTTGCAAACATAACAGGATGTCAGGGGCCCTTGTTTGCAAACATAACAGAATGTCAGGGGCCCTTGTTTACAAACATAACAGGATGTCTGGCGCCCTTGTTTACAAACATGACAGGATGTCTGGCGCCCTTGTTTACAAACATAACAGGATGTCTGGCGCCCTTGTTTACAAACATGACAGGATGTCTGGCGCCCTTGTTTACAAACATAACAGGATGTCAGGGGCCCTTGTTTGCAAACATGACAGGATGTCAGGGGCCCTTGTTTGCAAACATGACAGGATGTCAGGGGCCCTTGTTTGCAAACATGACAGGATGTCAGGGGCCCTTGTTTGCAAACATGACAGGATGTCAGGGGCCCTTGTTTGCAAACATAACAGGATGTCAGGGGCCCTTGTTTGCAAACATAACAGGATGTCTGGCGCCCTTGTTTGCAAACATAACAGGATGTCTGGCGCCCTTGTTTACAAACATAACAGGATGTCAGGGGCCCTTGTTTACAAACATAAAAGGATGTCAGGGGCCCTTGTTTACAAACATAACAGGATGTCAGGGGCCCTTGTTTGCAAACATGACAGGATGTCAGGGGCCCTTGTTTGCAAACATAACAGGATGTCTGGCGCCCTTGTTTGCAAACATGACAGGATGTCAGGGGCCCTTGTTTGCAAACATAACAAAATGTCAGGGGCCCTTGTTTGCAAACATAACAAAATGTCAGGGGCCCTTGTTTGCAAACATAACAGGATGTCAGGGGCCCTTGTTTGCAAACATAACAGGATGTCAGTGGCACTTGTTTGTAAACATAAAAGGATGTCAGGGGACCTTGTTTACAAACATAACAGGATGTCAGGGGCCCTTGTTTACAAACATAACAGGATGTCAGGGGCCCTTGTTTGCAAACATAACAGGATGTCAGGGGCCCTTGTTTGCAAACATAACAGGATGTCAGGGGCCCTTGTTTACAAACATAACAGGATGTCAGGGGCCCTTGTTTACAAACATAACAGGATGTCAGGGGACCTTGTTTGGATACTCGGCATGAGGTCAATGATACTTGTTTACAAACATAACAAAATGTCAGGGGCCCTTGTTTACAAACATAACAGGATGTCAGGGGCCCTTGTTTGCAAACATGACAGGATGTCAGGGGCCCTTGTTTGCAAACATAACAGGATGTCTGGCGCCCTTGTTTGCAAACATGACAGGATGTCAGGGGCCCTTGTTTGCAAACATAACAGGATGTCAGGGGCCCTTGTTTGCAAACATAACAAAATGTCAGGGGCCCTTGTTTGCAAACATAACATGATGTCAGGGGCCCTTGTTTGCAAACATAACAGGATGTCAGTGGCACTTGTTTGTAAACATAACATGATGTCAGGGACCCATGTTTGTAAACATAACAGGATGTCAGGGGCCCATGTTTGTAAACATAACAGGATGTCAGGGACCCATGTTTGTAAACATAACAGGATGTCAGGGACCAATGTTTGTAAACATAACAGGATGTCAGGGACCCATGTTTGTAAACATAACAGGATGTCAGGGACCAATGTTTGTAAACATAACAGGATGTCAGGGACCCATGTTTGTAAACATAACAGGATGTCAGGGACCCATGTTTGTAAACATAACAGGATGTCAGGGACCCATGTTTGTAAACATAACAGGATGTCTGGCGCCCTTGTTTGCAAACATAACAGGATGTCTGGCGCCCTTGTTTGTAAACATAACAGGATGTCAGGAGCCCATGTTGGTAAACATAACATGATGTCAGGGGCCATGTTTGTAAACATAACAGGATGTCAGGAGCCCATGTTTGTAAACATAACAGGATGTCAGGGACCCATGTTGGTAAACATAACATGATGTCAGGGGCCATGTATGTAATCATAACAGGATGTCAGGGGCCATGTTTGTAACCATAACAGGATGTCAGGGACCCATGTTGGTAAACATAACATGATGTCATGGGCCATGTTTGTAAACATGACAGGATGTCAGGGACCCTTGTTTGCAAACTCAACATGATGTCAGGGACCCATGTTTGAAAACATAACAGGATTTCAGAGGCCCTTGTTTGTAAACTCAACATGTTGTCAGTGACTCTTGTTTGTAAACTCAACTCCTGATGCACTACCGTTATTAAGGATGTGATATCGTTGCGCTGCCGTACTAGTACAGATACCCGAAAATCGCCATATAAATCGCAGTCAACTTTTAAAACAATTATAGTACATGTACTTTTATCCACGTATACGCGTTTTACGGTATGAGTAATCGTCAAACCCGGTTTTCTCGAACTCGCTTGGCTCGATTTCATCGTCAGCTCGAACTGAATGTAAAATATCGATTTGTTTTCGACTTAATGTAAAGCATTACCGCTTGGCTCGATTTCCTGATTTCCCGATGATCGAGGTTGTTTTCGCCGAAATCTGGGAGTTCAAGTCAATGGGGTTCGAGTGTATGTCGTTTTGTTGAGTAAAATCAACGCGACCGCGGTTGGAAAACCACCAACAGCCAGTGATCTTGCCAGATATCGTCCGTCAAAGGTACCTAGAATGCCAAACCGATATATCGTCAATGCCTGAAATTAATTATTGTCTTGTTTGAGCATTTTGTCAGGTTTTTAAACTACCTGCAGAATTATTATTGTTTGAGTATTTTATCAGGTTCTTAACATTCATGCAGAATTATCGGGATAATTATGCAGGTAGTTTAAGAACCTGACAAAATACTCAAACAAGACAGTCATGGCGGAAACAGGAATTTAGCCTCAAAGTGACAATTCACACCGATTCGTGAGTCTAATCAAAATTGCTTATCGTTTAACCAAAAGATAACAATACTTTAGAATTAAGGCAGGAAATATCGAGAAAACAAGAATAATGAAAATTGACTCCTGAAACAACGTTCATTGAAAAATATATAAAAAATCGTACATTAAGTTTTTGTTGACAGGACTTGTTCGGATCATTTGTGTCCGGTGCTATCCTTTTACTATAAATCAATCTAAAACAATCAGCTAAGAAGACTGAAATAAATTACACGCACAGTGATACTTAAGATGTTCGGCTCATGTATAAAATATAAATAAAAAAAGTTGCTTTTTAACTAAACTGCAAATAAAGTTAGTACGTTATGCAAAACTATTTTTCGAATCTAAACATACAAATTTCGCCACCTTGCCGAAAATCTAAGAATTTGTCCTATACATGATAAGGGGACTTTTTGGCCCCAGCCTCAAATGGTGCATTAAGATGTAACTTGTGCATATTTTATTCTACCCAACTGACATAAAGAGTTCGGCAATAGTAATGTTTTGTGTGTGTGTTTGGGGGGATTATTTATTTGTAATTTTATTCATTAAACTACTTTTTTCATCTATTTAAATATATTACCATTACACGTTTTTGTTCATTAAAAAGTAAAATATTAATGAATAGTATTCCACTTAACGACTTGCTTCAAAGAAATACTGTCAACGCGCCTCGAATAGCAATCCAAAACCAGAACACTTTTATTGTACAGATCACGGACCAGCTCACGTGCAAATACCGACTTAAACCAAATCTAGTTCAACAGCATGTGCACACAAATTATAAATAGCCAGTAACTTTAAAACGATAACAATTTCATTTGTTGTTGTTTTTGGTGCAAAGTTGTATAATATATTCCTAGGGAAAAAGTTAAGTTTTGTTTTCTCTTAAATTAAAAGACGCATTTAAAATAAAGCGTGTGTTATAATCTTATAATGTTGATACTGGAAAAAAGCTTGTAGTTGTGTTCTTCGTATTAATTATATTATTTTTCAAAGTACACGCATATAAGACCACAATATAAATTCTTATAACCCCAATTGAAAAAAAGGAAAGATGTCCGTCGGTCGGTCAATCGATCCGTCTTTCAGACGGTGGGTCGGGACTACAGTCTTGTATGCACAATAACTCGACCATGTTCATCCGAAGACCAGGCAACTGAGTGGAAGTAGGCTTAAATGATCCCTAATGTTTTGGTGTCAGTATGTCAAGGTCACGGTCATCCATCTTTAGAAAACTCTTTAGATAATATTTAACGAGTACTCTTTCTTGGGTACCGGTTGCCGACCTTTACACCGGCAGTTCCGGGGTCACATGACGTAATAGCACGTGTGCTGATTATAATTGTATCCCAATTGGCGAATTGAAGTATTTGAAATGAGTTAATGGCCATCACCCAAGTTTTATGTTGATTATTCCGAAGATAGACTCGTGAAACTTGACAATAAACACATGGATTTAAGACAATATTTCATGTTAACCTGCACTTTAAACAGTCATTGTCAAGTGTTATACTATTGAACATTTCTGTATATAGTAAATAACATGATATATTTCATTTTCGAAAAAAATCAGTTAAACATTAAACAAAAAATGTTATTTTTTTAAATGTAATCTGTTCGTTAATTTCAATTTAATTACAATATGCTTCTTTGTGGGAATTTATTGAGTGTTAGGTTTTCCTTGACCATTAGATGTCCTAGACTATTTTTAAGGCAGAATGTCAAAGGTCACGGTCACAGTGAACAGTTAAATAAAAATTGTTGTCTGCGCAATAAGTCAAGAACGGTTTACCCTGGGATCATGAAACTTCAGTTGTCAGTAACCATTGTCGAGAACAGTTTGCCCTGGGATCATGAAACTTCAGTTGTCAGTAACCATTGTCGAGAACGGTTTGCCCTGGGATCATGAAACTTCAGTTGTCAGTAACCATTGTCGAGAACGGTTTGCCCTGGGATCATGAAACTTCAGTTGTCAGTAACCATTGTCGAGAACAGTTTGCCCTGGGATCATGAAACTTCAGTTGTCAGTAACCATTGTCGAGAACATTTTACCCTGGGATCATGAAACTTCAGTTGTCAGTAACCATTGTCGAGAACGGTTTACCCTATGGATCATGAAACTTCAGTTGTCAGTAACCATTGTCGAGAACGGTTTACCCTGGGATCATGAAACTTCAGTTGTCAGTAACCATTGTCGAGAACAGTTTACCCTGGGATCATGAAACTTCAGTTGTCAGTAACCATTGTCGAGAACGGTTTACCCTGGGATCATGAAACTTCAGTTGTCAGTAACCATTGTCGAGAACAGTTTACCCTATGGATCATGAAACTTCAGTTGTCAGTAACCATTGTCGAGAACAGTTTATCCTGGGATCATGAAACTTCAGTTGTCAGTAACCACTGTCGAGAACGGTTTACCCTGGGATCATGAAACTTCAGTTGTCAGTAACCATTGTCGAGAACGGTTTACCCTGGGATCATGAAACTTCAGTTGTCAGTAACCATTGTCGAGAACGGTTTACCCTATGGATGATGAAACTTCAGTTGTCAGTAACCATTGTCGAGAACAGTTTACCCTGGGATCATGAAACTTCAGTTGTCAGTAACCATTGTCGAGAACAGTTTACCCTATGGATCATGAAACTTCAGTTGTCAGTAACCATTGTCGAGAACAGTTTACCCTGGGATCATGAAACTTCAGTTGTCAGTAACCACTGTCGAGAACGGTTTACCCTGGGATCATGAAACTTCAGTTGTCAGTAACCATTGTCGAGAACAGTTTACCCTATGGATCATGAAACTTCAGTTGTCAGTAACCATTGTCGAGAACAGTTTACCCTATGGATCATGAAACTTCAGTTGTCAGTAACCATTGTCGAGAACAGTTTACCCTGGGATCATGAAACTTCAGTTGTCAGTAACCATTGACTAGCAGTTTGCCCTTTCTTATTTTAAGGTCCGTAAGTCAAAGGTCCAGAAAACAATAGAAATGTATGTCCGCGCAATTCGAGAACGATTTGAGCGATGATTGTGAAACTTAAGTTGTAGATTGACAATTATTGGTGTCCTCTTGGGGAAAGGTATTGATATCTTTCACAGAACCACTTATACGCTGTATAATTATTAATGATAATTTATGACAACAGAATCTCGCTTAGCCGATGTAAGGGTCACTGACAGTGTTGCTATGTGTGTCAATAATGAGCCTCAGTCCAACCGAGGTTGCAGGTTTCATATATTTCAATTTACTCGATTCCGTCTAAGTTTACATTTTATTTCAATATAAGAGAAAAAGGAAATAAATAACGCCCAAAATGCACATTTTCGGAATAGACATTGTTAAGGTCTTCTTGCGAGAACCCATCCTCCCCCGCCAGCACTTTAAACCAAATACATTCTGGGGGAGGGGCGAAAGTCAAAAGTTAACGCCCCTAAGTTATGACCCCCTTACGTCAAATCCAGGAAATTCGTTCATTACGTGAATGACAATCTAAATTGTTTAAATGACCGATTTAATTATGTAGGTCCTTTTTCACCAGAGTTGCATTACAGTTTTAATTAAGCCGCAGTGCAGCACACACGGGAAAACAATTATCAAATATATCGAGTTGATTCATGACATCGTGCAATTATATAGCCTTTTGTGTGATTAAGTACATTTTCCAAATGGAGACCATTGTAATAAAGGAGTTTAGTCGTAACTTAATTTATCTTACAGAGGAGTTCAGTCGTAACTTAATTTATTTTACAGAGGAGTTTAGTCATTACTTCACTTATCTTATAAAGGGGATTAGTTATACCTGCATTTATCTTATAAAGGATTGTAGTCATAACTTCATGTATATTATAATAGAGTTTAGTCATAACTTCAACTATATTATAATGGAGTTTAGTCATAACTTCAACTATAACTTCAACTATCTTATAAAGGAGTTTAGTCATAACTTCAACTATCTTATAAAGGAGTTTAGTCATAACTTCAACTATCTTATAAAGGAGTTTAGTCATAACTTCAACTATCTTATAAAGGAGTTTAGTCATAACTTCAACTATCTTATAAAGGAGTTTAGTCATAACTTCAACTATCTTATAAAGGATTGTAGTCATAACTGCAACTATCTTATAAAGGAGTTTAGTCATAACTGCAACTATCTTATAAAGGAGTTTAGTCATAACTGCAACTATCTTATAAAGGAGTGTAGTCATAACTGCAACTATCTTATAAAGGAGTGTAGTCATAACTTCAACTATCTTATAAAGGAGTTTAGTCATAACTGCAATTATCTTATAAAGGAGTTTAGTCATAACTGCAATTATCTTATAAAGGAGTTTAGTCATAACTTCAACTATCTTATAAAGGAGTTTAGTCATAACTGCAACTATCTTATAAAGGAGTTTAGTCATAACTTCAGCTATCTTATAAAGGAGTTTAGTCATAACTTCAACTATCTTATAAAGGAGTTTAGTCATAACTTCAACTATCTTATAAAGGAGTTTAGTCATAACTTCAACTATCTTATAAAGGAGTTTAGTCATAACTTCAACTATCTTATAAAGGAGTTTAGTCATGACTTCAACTATCTTATAAAGGAGTTTAGTCATGACTTCAACTATCTTATAAAGGAGTTTAGTCATAACTTCAACTTTCTTATAAAGGAGTTTAGTCATAACTTCAACTTTCTTATAAAGGAGTTTAGTCATAACTTCAACTATCTTATAAAGGAGTTTAGTCATAACTTCAACTATCTTATAAAGGATTGTAGTCATAACTTCAACCATCTTATAAAGGAGTTTAGTCATAACTTCAACTATCTTATAAAGGAGTTTAGTCATAACTTCAACTATCTTATAAAGGAGTTTAGTCATAACTTCAACTATCTTATAAAGGAGTTTAGTCATGACTTCAACTATCTTATAAAGGAGTTTAGTCATAACTTCAACTATCTTATAAAGGAGTTTAGTCATAACTTCAACTTTCTTATAAAGGATTGTAGTCATAACTTCAACTATCTTATAAAGGAGTTTAGTCATAACTTCAACCACCTTATAAAGGAGTTAAGTCATAACTTCAACCACCTTATAAAGGAGTTTAGTCATAACTTCAACCACCTTATAAAGGAGTTTAGTCATAACTTCAACCACCTTATAAAGGAGTTTAGTCATAACTTCAACCACCTTATAAAGGAGTTTAGTCATAACTTCAACCACCTTATAAAGGAGTTTAGTCATAACTTCAACCACCTTATAAAGGAGTTTAGTCATAACTTCAACTATCTTATAAAGGAGTTTAGTCATAACTTCAACCACCTTATAAAGGAGTTTAGTCATAACTTCAACCACCTTATAAAGGAGTTTAGTCATAACTTCAACCACCTTATAAAGGAGTTTAGTCATAACTTCAACCACCTTATAAAGGAGTTTAGTCATAACTTCAACCACCTTATAAAGGAGTTTAGTCATAACTTCAACCACCTTATAAAGGAGTTTAGTCATAACTTCAACCATCTTATAAAGGAGTTTAGTCATAACTTCAACTATCTTATAAAGGAGTTTAGTCATGACTTCAACTATCTTATAAAGGAGTTTAGTCATGACTTCAACTATCTTATAAAGGAGTTTAGTCATAACTTCAACTATCTTATAAAGGAGTTTAGTCATAACTTCAACTATCTTATAAAGGAGTTTAGTCATAACTTCAACTATCTTATAAAGGATTGTAGTCATAACTTCAACTATCTTATAAAGGAGTTTAGTCATAACTGCAATTATCTTATAAAGGAGTTTATTCATAACTTCAACTATCTTATAAAGGAGTTTAGTCATAACTTCAACTATCTTATAAAGGAGTGTAGTCATAACTTCAACTATCTTATAAAGGAGTTTAGTCATAACTGCAATTATCTTATAAAGGAGTTTAGTCATAACTGCAATTATCTTATAAAGGAGTTTAGTCATAACTGCAACTATCTTATAAAGGAGTTTAGTCATAACTGCAACTATCTTATAAAGGAGTTTAGTCATAACTTCAACTATCTTATAAAGGAGTTTAGTCATAACTTCAACTATCTTATAAAGGAGTTTAGTCATAACTTCAACTATCTTATAAAGGAGTTTAGTCATAACTTCAACTATCTTATAAAGGAGTTTAGTCATAACTTCAACTATCTTATAAAGGAGTTTAGTCATAACTTCAACTATCTTATAAAGGAGTTTAGTCATGACTTCAACTATCTTATAAAGGAGTTTAGTCATGACTTCAACTATCTTATAAAGGAGTTTAGTCATAACTGCAACTATCTTATAAAGGAGTTTAGTCATAACTGCAACTATCTTATAAAGGATTGTAGTCATAACTGCAACTATCTTATAAAGGAGTTTAGTCATAACTGCAATTATCTTATAAAGGAGTGTAGTCATAACTTCAACTATCTTATAAAGGAGTGTAGTCATAACTTCAACTATCTTATAAAGGAGTTTAGTCATAACTGGAATTATCTTATAAAGGAGTTTAGTCATAACTGCAATTATCTTATAAAGGAGTTTTGTCATAACTTCAACTTTCTTATAAAGGAGTTTAGTCATAACTTCAACTATCTTATAAAGGAGTTTAGTCATAACTGCAATTATCTTATAAAGGAGTTTAGTCATAACTTCAACTATCTTATAAAGGAGTGTAGTCATAACTTCAACTATCTTATAAAGGAGTTTAGTCATAACTGCAATTATCTTATAAAGGAGTTTAGTCATAACTGCAATTATCTTATAAAGGAGTTTAGTCATAACTGCAATTATCTTATAAAGGAGTTTAGTCATAACTGCAATTATCTTATAAAGGAGTTTAGTCATGACTTCAACTATCTTATAAAGGAGTTTAGTCATAACTTCAACTATCTTATAAAGGAGTTTAGTCATAACTGCAACTATCTTATAAAGGAGTTTAGTCATAACTGCAACTATCTTATAAAGGATTGTAGTCATAACTGCAACTATCTTATAAAGGAGTTTAGTCATAACTGCAATTATCTTATAAAGGAGTTTAGTCATAACTTCAACTATCTTATAAAGGAGTGTAGTCATAACTTCAACTATCTTATAAAGGAGTTTAGTCATAACTGCAATTATCTTATAAAGGAGTTTAGTCATAACTGCAATTATCTTATAAAGGAGTTTAGTCATAACTTCAACTATCTTATAAAGGAGTTTAGTCATAACTTCAACTATCTTATAAAGGATTGTAGTCATAACTTCAACTATCTTATAAAGGAGTTTAGTCATAACTGCAACTATCTTATAAAGGAGTTTAGTCATAACTGCAATTATCTTATAAAGGAGTTTAGTCATAACTTCAACTATCTTATAAAGGAGTTTAGTCATAACTGCAATTATCTTATAAAGGAGTTTAGTCATAACTGCAATTATCTTATAAAGGAGTTTAGTCATAACTGCAATTATCTTATAAAGGAGTTTAGTCATAACTTCAACCATCTTATAAAGGAGTTTAGTCATAACTTCAACTATCTTATAAAGGAGTTTAGTCATAACTTCAACTATCTTATAAAGGAGTTTAGTCATAACTGCAACCATCTTATAAAGGAGTTTAGTCATAACTGCAACTATCTTATAAAGGAGTTTAGTCATAACTTCAACTATCTTATAAAGGAGTTTAGTCATGACTTCAACTATCTTATAAAGGAGTTTAGTCATAACTTCAACTATCTTATAAAGGAGTTTAGTCATAACTTCAACTTTCTTATAAAGGATTGTAGTCATAACTTCAACTATCTTATAAAGGTTTGTAGTCATAACTTCAACCACCTTATAAAGGATTGTAGTCATAACTTCAACCATCTTATAAAGGATTGTAGTCATAACTTCAATATCTTATAAAGGAGTTTAGTCATAACTTCAACTATCTTATAAAGGAGTTTAGTCATAACTTCAACTTTCTTATAAAGGAGTTTAGTCATAACTTCAACTATCTTATAAAGGAGTTTAGTCATAACTTCATCTATCTTATAAAGGAGTTTAGTCATAACTTCAACCACCTTATAAAGGAGTTTAGTCATGACTTCAACTATCTTATAAAGGAGTTTAGTCATAACTTCAACCACCTTATAAAGGAGTTTAGTCATAACTTCAACTATCTTATAAAGGAGTTTAGTCATAACTTCAACTATCTTATAAAGGAGTTTAGTCATAACTTCAACCACCTTATAAAGGAGTTTAGTCATAACTTCAACCACCTTATAAAGGAGTTTAGTCATAACTTCAACCACCTTATAAAGGAGTTTAGTCATAACTTCAACCACCTTATAAAGGAGTTTAGTCATAACTTCAACCACCTTATAAAGGAGTTTAGTCATAACTTCAACCACCTTATAAAGGAGTTTAGTCATAACTTCAACCATCTTATAAAGGAGTTTAGTCATAACTTCAACCATCTTATAAAGGAGTTTAGTCATAACTTCAACCATCTTATAAAGGAGTTTAGTCATAACTTCAACCATCTTATAAAGGAGTTTAGTCATAACTTCAACCATCTTATAAAGGAGTTTAGTCATAACTTCAACCATCTTATAAAGGAGTTTAGTCATAACTTCAACTATCTTATAAAGGATTGTAGTCATAACTTCAACTATCTTATAAAGGATTGTAGTCATAACTTCAACTATCTTATAAAGGAGTTTAGTCATAACTTCAACTTTCTTATAAAGGATTGTAGTCATAACTTCATGAATCTTATAATGGTGTTTATTCATTACTTCAACAATCTTATAAAGGAGTTTAGTCATTACTTCAACTATCTTATAAAGGAATGTAGTCATAACTGCATGAATCTTATAATGGTGTTTATTCATTACTTCAACAATCTTATAAAGGAGTTTTGTCATTACTTCAACTATCTTATAAAGGATTGTAGTCATAACTTCAACTTTCTTATAAAGGAGTTTAGTCATAACTTCAACTTTCTTATAAAGGATTGTAGTCATAACTTCAACTTTCTTATAAAGGAGTTTAGTCATAACTTCAACTTTCTTATAAAGCAGTTTAGTCATAACTTCAACTTTCTTATAAAGCAGTTTAGTCATAACTTCATGAATCTTATAAAGGAGTTTTGTCATTACTTCAACTATCTTATAAAGGAGTTTTGTCATTACTTCAACTATCTTATAAAGGATTGTAGTCATTACTTCAACTTTCTTATAAAGGAGTTTAGTCATAACTTCATGAATCTTATAATGGTGTTTATTCATTACTTCAACTATCTTATAAAGGAGTTTTGTCATTACTTCAACTTTCTTATAAAGGAGTTTAGTCATTACTTCAACTTTCTTATAAAGGAGTTTAGTCATAACTTCATTTATCTTATAAAGGAGTTTAGTCATACCTGCATTTAACTTATAAAAGATTGTAGTCATAATTTAATGTATCTTATAAAGGAGTTTAGTCATAACTTCAACTATATTCGATCTGCTGAAACGTCACAAATGGCAACACACTAGGCAGCGTTCCAATGACGTTCAAGAAGAATTAAGAACGCTGATCTGCGCGCGATGGAATCGCAAGCATCGTCGTGGCAACACCGAGGCGCCGCCAATGAACGCGTTGGGATCACATAGAACGATGCGTACTATGAGCATGCCCAACACAAATGATGTCACTCGGCGTTCTGATAAGAGCGCAAATAGATCGCCGTGCGATCGCCGTAGAAGCGCAGCTAGGTCTCCTACAACGCCACGGGATCGCCGCGGGAGCAGACAGAGGTTGCTCTGCGAACGCAATGGTTTTCGGTGGCGCGTGCCCGGCGATCGTTCGGCGTTCATTGAGATGACACCGCGTCCCTATCAAGCTTATACGGCACGTCTACGGCGCGTCTACGGCGGTTACAACGAGTGTTATTTTGCTTATAACGATTGTACTTATCAACTACGGCAAACACTGAGCTCCAAATGCTCTTTTACCGCGTCAATCGACGTTTGGATTACAATAAACCAACCCAATAGTGTATATAGATTATAGTGTATAGAGTGTAAAGAGTTTATATAATATTTTAATAAGCATTAATTCCACCATGACTAAAGCAGGCAGGGCTACTGCTTGCCTATATGCAGGTCCAGCAGGAGTCAGGATGATGCAGACGCTTTGGATCTCATTCTGAGACGACGACGGAGTAAAGATTTTATATATTTTAATAAATATTAATTCCACCATGACTGATGTGCAAAAGCAGGCAGGGCTACTGCTTGCCTATATGCAGGTCCAGCAGAGTCAGGATGATGCAGACGCTTTGGATCTCATTCTGAGACGACGACGGAGGAGGGCCCTAAGGTGCAGGAGGCAGACGGTTGCAACATGTTCTCAAACTGTTCGAGAGCAAATGGCAGAATGGAGAACTGATGAAGACATCGTGTCTGTAGGTAGTGCAAAATAACCCGACGACAGCGCAATGTGAGCCCCATGAAAGCTCAGTGCACATGCCATGCGCGCGCAGTGACAACTCGATGTAAGCAGTGAAGACGCGTCTTGGAGCACCGTAAAAACGCCAAGGTCGCGGTGAGAACGCCGTGACATTGCCCCCTTCATGAAAAACGTCAATTTTCCAGCAATTTCACGGTGCTTTTTGATATTTAACACCGTCTTGCAATCGCAGTTGCAACGCGGCTAAATGTGTCAGGGGCTTAAGGTCAATTTTCCAGCGATTTCTCTCAGAAATTCAACACCGTCATGCAATTGCAGTTGCAACGCGGCTAAATGTGTTAGCAGATTAAGGTCAATTTTCCAGCGATTTCTCTCAGAAATTTAACACCGTCATGCAATCGCAGTTGCAACGCGGCTAAATGTGTCAGGTGCTTAAGATCTGCTAAGATATTTATTGGAACGGGCCCGAGAAATGCAACAAATCAAATGCAGTGGTATTATATTTCACCTGGAATATGTCAATACTTCTGATGTTGAAAGGAATGCTTTCTGTTCCATTTATATTGTTTCTAATGTTTTATTTTACGACATTGAAGTTATAGGTTTAATGGATTTCCACTTTCCAGTTTTACATTAGTGGAAATATGAATTCTTACCTGGAGATAAAATGACAATAACTGCCCTGTATACTACTAGTACAGTCGAACCCCATTGGCTCGGACTCCCAATGACCGGCGAAAATACCTCGAGCTTCGGGAAATTCGAGCCAAGCGGGAATTCTTACAATCAGTATAAAGAAATCGGTCCTTTGAATCCAGCTAGAGCCAACGAGGATTTCGAGGCAAGCAAGTTCGAGCCAACGGGGTTTGAGTGTACTCAGCGCGAGAAAATAGTTTACTTCAATAAAAAAGAATTTAGGACTAGTACTAAACACTGATTGTACGGGTACGTGTGGACTTCTTTTTGTGGACTACGTCATCCATATATGTGTACATTGCACTCGTTTAGAACACAGTGGCTCTAATTTAAGAAATTACTTCATATTATGAACAATAAATGCATTGTTACTTTGCTTAAAGCCATTGATCACCATTCACTAGTTAGTTGTGCAATAAAAATGTGTGCCTGATATCAGTAGTATACATGACTCAGGTGTGCACCTGAAATGTGTTGAACTATACGCATGTACACTTGTGCGAGGTGTCGCCATGTGAAAATCTTCCATTTGCTTGTTCTCAATTTGTTGTACAGGTTTGGAGCGGGAGGGACTCAGTCAAATTACGCCAAACATGACAAGATACCCTAAGCCATTGCTTGTTATTTCTGATTTCGAAATTTTAGCACTTGACATTTCGGAAGCACAGAAACCGAGCGTACTGGCATTTGCATAGATACGCTCCTGCATGTCTAAAATATGAAAACAAGCCATGCTGAATTATGCACAACAACAAATATGCTAACAAGATACCGGTATCACTTAATTCAAAAATGATTTAGCTTTGCGACGGCATCCGGGTACTAACTATTTAAACAGTTCGCGTGTAAGTAAGTTCATGTTCCGTAACCGGCTCTCGCTGAAAAATATAGCGAATGCGAGGGTCAATCGGGTGACGCAATCGAAATAGTCCTGAAGAACTCGTGCCTTATTTCGCTAGCAATGTGAAAAAATGACGCAATTTATCACTTGGTATACACACACTGGTTCCGTAACCGACGCTCGCTGAAACTACAGCGCATGCGAGGATCCGTCGGAGGACACAATCGAAACAGTCCAGAAAAGTCTGCGCTATATATCAAGTGCATAGAAAAAACAGTAATTCGCATATTCACGGAAGATGAAAGGTAATTAAAAAAATAACATGCAATTATGATAAACTCGACGTTAGAAACAGCGAGATCATGAAATTGTGATAAATAAAACGCACAGTCGCTCATCATCAGTGCTTTATTGAGATTGGAATTGAATGACGTCATCTACTGTACGACTCTGCACTTAATAACAAGAAAAACGAGACAAAACATTTTCTATAAATGAGAGTAATTCCCAATTTCAGTGAAATAAAGTTTATAAATTGAATATGCTATCTAATTTTCTAATTAAATTCTAAATCTAAAGCGCTTTCAGGTAATAACTAATTTCACGATAAATTTTCGAAGAACTGATTTGAATTACGACCTATACAGGGTGAGGAATCACGTGACTTCAAAGGGTCAAAAGTGCAGCTTTGCATCCTTCTACAAATTCCGTCAAGTTGAAATTTTGGCCAAGGATTGCATTATTTAAACATTTCACATGTGAAAATCAGCAAATAGCAGTCTTTAAAAGGCTAAGAAATAAAATAAAAATCTAAAAACAGTTATTTAGAAATTACCGTCAAATACTTATAAATGTGTTTTCTTCGGTTGTGACTCGTGGTGACCCATGTGGGAACCCCTTGAAGTCACGCGATTCCTCACCCTGCAATAGCAGATACGATATCTGCAATTCTCTTAACCTAGCAATGCAACATTCAATGGCTGGAAATTTGCTTGGTATTTACTTTATTTCTTTCTTTCTCTTTTCTACGAAATAAAGATAAGGTTATTTTAATTGCAGCCAGAGTTTTTAAACTTAAATTGACGACAAACATCAACCTGCTTAAAAAAGATGGCCAAGTAAATACACGAAAGCATGCAAGACCCGCGTTCGACTTCGGAAATGATCTCTAAACTTTGCGTATCCAGAACATGAGTTATTTTGTCGTAGCTTAGTGTACTTACTTTCCCTTTGGGTTATTTATAGGCCACATTGCCTGTTTCCAACCATGACCTACATTAAGTGAACGCTACCAGACAGTACTTTTTTGCAATACAGACAGGCCATCGATCGGCCTGGTGACTGGCCTTTTTCCTAATTCGGTTTCAGTATTACTGGTTTTTTTGGTCACATCCGTCTGGACAGGACCGCGAAAATGGGCACATGTTCCATATAAAATTTATATGGAAATACAGACGAAGTAGTCCAAAGTAATTAACAAACGCCAGACTCTTTTAACATCAAGGTATCGTATGAAAATAGTTCGACAACATTTCAACAGTTATTTGGCAACTGTTGTCTTTCATTTTTGGTCACAGCGGTCGCTGCATTGTTCAGCAGTCAACGAATTTAGTGGTGTTAGTAGTTTATACTCCGGGTCCCGGCGTGAGCACATTGAAGGGTCCCAAAGTGACAGTTCAACCACCGCACAACCATCCTGGGCAGACTATCAGGCGGTTAACCAGTACTAGGTGCCTTCACCTCTGCAAAGAACTGACAACTTCTTTACATGCCAGGAGCAGTGGTACAGTGCGAATAGTCGTAGAAAGGATTTCATAAGTAATCACAACAGAAGTAACCTGGTCCGCCCGGGAATCGAACCCGGGTTGTCCGATTCATAGTCCAACGCTCTACCGTATGAGCTAACCGGGCGGACATCAACGAATGAGATCAAGATCTTAGCATGAAGAAAGAAGACGAAAGTTTAATACCACACAATACATATTAATTATTTGAATAAGGCCAACATGACTCGTGGTCAAATAAATGTATTACAATGCGGATTAGATGTATAAACATGTTGATTGATATCATATTGTTTACAACGATATCTATATAATCTAATATTATTTTCTAAATATCAATTATGATTCCTATCTGACGCTTGTACATTTATACTTGATTAAGAACACATAGCCCATGATCAAATTGATTTAATAATAAATATAATTGTTCGTAAGTAAAATTGTCCTTGGCGAACAAATTTGGACGTTACATAATATAAATTGAAGAATGCACTTCATAAACAAAACAACTTGTTTTCATTTCATTGTTCACGCAATAAGAAAAAGTACGTTTTTCAAACGTGATATATAAGACTTTGGTTTTGGGGGAACTGTAAAGTGTGTGTCTACTATAAAGAACTTTCTTGTGTCGCCTTGTACTGACAGTCACTTGACGTCCCCCCCCCCACCCCTCAAAAATTAAATTATAAAGAATTGGACTAAAACATTTGGATAAACTACTTTGTTGGAGACGCTGCTATTTTATTTATTTATTTATTTTTTTTATTTTTTTTTTATTTTTTTGGGGGGGTGACTTTTGAAACGGACAGCATATGCCCGAATCAAGTCAACTTGATCAAATGATCTGGTCACCATTTTTATTATGTGTTTCTTAAAAATTAGAGTCCATTTACCGTCATTTTCATCGTCAAAGTATTGTATTTAGGTCATAAGGTCAAAGGTTCAAGTCACAGAAAAACTGTTAAGAAAACTTCTTTCGCACAATAACCCTAGAACGGTTAAACATACGACCATGAAACTTAAGTGATAGGTTTAATTAAACATTTCTTAAATTACTTCGGGTTAGGGGTTAGGGTTAAAAAGAAAAATCCTCTTGTTTCCGACAAAGCGGTACTCAGAGAGCATAAGGTTTGACAAACATCTCTTTTTTGATAATGTAGTTCGATCATTTCTTAAGTATTTGAATATGAAATTTTATATTGTTTATCATTTGACACCAATAAGAAATCAATGATATCTTTGAAATGTCATTTCCATGGGCATCGAATTAATGGTGCACTTCCCAAAGTGTTTTTTTCTTCTTCCAAAAGTTATTAAAATTTATAGAAAGTAATGAATATCAAACTTGTCGCTTATTGCGAAAAATTCTAATAAAAGTACATATTAACTTTTTGTCCTTGCTTCAATAATATGAATACATAGTCATCAATTATTTTGTTAAAAGAAATGTAATTTATTCGCATTAGGTCAAATAAATTAGCATATTCATATGCATGTATTTTTTAAAACTTCTGACTGGGTGTTTAATATACTAAACACTGCTCTTACATTCCTCACTCAAGCTTTGTAGCATTATATTAAATCTGCATTGTAACATAGCTGTACGGTGAATGTTTGTACACTATTTCCCATATAAGTAATTAATGGGACTGCCTTAGTGCACAGGACCCCCGGGTTCTGTTGCATTAAATCTTAATCAGGTTCACAGAAAATGGTAAGCAGCTGACGATTGAAGGCTAGTGCTAAAATATGAATTGGATTACCCCGCAAATAGCATTAACACTTCGTTATTAGATTGTGTGTGTCTGCATGTTACCTCAGAGTGTTTGAGATATCTTCAGGCCTCTCAGGGGACAAGCATTTGTCCAGAAAGCAAAATAATACCTCTCTGATAACAGTACAGTGTCTTAGCTACATATATTCTACAAATGTACAAATATCTGACATACAATTTACTCCACATCATACCATTATAACCGTGTCTAAAATTTTATTCAAGGACGTTGACTCCACGGTTTCCGGCAGTTGACGTGATGCTTGAAGGTGGACAACACTACAAATGTCTAAAATTGGGAATATGATTATAAATTTCCAAAAAAAAAAAAAAAAAAAAATGAAACTATAATAGTTAGAAAACATGAAGCCGTCATAGAGGCGCTTATTGTCGTTATTTTTAGGTTCAACGAAATAATCTGATCGCATCTGGTAGATTCGTACTCACCGCATTTGTACTTATCAAATTCGTTCCCGTAAATCGTACCTATTCGGACGTTATTTCTTTTAAAATTACGGAAAAAGAGAATATGGACGGCGGTTAAAATTTAGAGTCGGGTCTCCGGTACCATACAGAAATAGATAGATAGTTTATTCTGAATAAAGGTTCAATTAGCCAAATGACCCGTGAGAAAAACAAAATACACGAACATTTACAAATGACATAGCAAGCGAAGCATGGAAAGACTTTTTAGATAAGAGGTTTTGGAGTTAAATTTTTCAAAAGATTGTCTGGGTCAACATCATAGAAGAAGAAGGTGTTAATATACCTATACATACATACAGTGCCACAGTGCATTTCCTTCACTTTACATATCATTTCCTTGGCCATCCCTAGAATTTCAGATAATTGTACGGAGACAAGGTTAATCGTAATGCTTACAAACAAAATTATAAAACGTATGGCACATTGAGCCCAATGCGGAACTCCTCGGCCATTTTCATCGGAAACAACCTCGGATGTATGCCGGTACATCAGTAGAAGTAGTTCGTAAAATTTTAAATTATATCATTTATTAAATGTAGTAGTTATATAAGCTTATATTTGTTGATATAAGTTTAAACTGATTGCCAGTTAAGTGTATTATCGCGTACATAATTAAGATTACCAAGAGTTAAGTCATTAACTTTAAATGCAAAATTAAATTACTACGCGATCTACTTGCAGCGGACTTAAACATACCAATTTCTGACTATGTAAACCGTCCAAATACAACCAAGGTTGTTTTCGATAAAAATGACCGAGGTGTTCCGAATGATTGAGCCCATTCGAAAATTACCGATCAATATCGAATGCTTTGAACCATGTTTGTCGAATATCATAGAATGAAATCAATATTCGTTCTTAAAAATGGTATTTACATGTAAATATGACTCACTAATGCTGCGGTAACAGTATTTTAATGTTTACTGCCACAGGGCCAAAGCCAATAACATAGAACAACAACACACACATTTACAAACGACACACACCATTTATACCGTAAACATTTTGTGGGGTTTATCAAGGATTGTTGGGTACCGCCATGGAACGGTCCGCAAAATGTAATTTTACTGTGGGATTAAACTCTTTAATATGCACAACCTAACGATCAACAGCTAAAAAAGACGCTACTTTCTGCGTTAAAAATGCTTTTGGGTTTAACAAAACTTGTTGCGGTCAGAATGGTGTGCAAACACATAAACCATGGAATTCGAATACAGCATAATCTGAAATAGTTGTAAACAAAAACGTTTGTGTTTTTTTTTTTTATTTCTTTGATATTTATTCTTTTTAAAGGTTAAACATGTAGTTTTTCTGCAGTACAATAACAATACCAATTAAGCATAAATAAAAGCATCTAATTTGCCAACAATGTCCAATTAGGAAAGGTATATTGTTTATACTGGCTATTCAAGACAACTGATACCCTACCCAAATTGCCTAAATCATTTCATCTTAAATAAATTCCAGAAAATTGCGGTCTAGTATGCTATTATTTTTTGTCTTTTTTTTTAACATAAACCATTTCAAAAAAATACGTACAGGAAATACTTGATTGCCTTTGATATCATTGGAATAAGACAAAACCATCTAATATCGTGGTGCTTAACTTATTTTGCCGATTATTATTTATAATCATTTTCAAACACTGCTTCTGTTACAATATCTCTATTGCATTAACAGTCCGTGTCACAGGGTCCTTTGAACCAAACAAATTAATTTCTCAGATAGCCTGACAGTTTACATGATTGCGCCATGCTGATATTGTCACATAGGCACCATTTATATCATGAAACTGAGAGCAATTGCATTTCGTCCAGAACCTTCCCGCATAACAGATCGCCTCGTACTCTTTGACATCCCTATCCCAGCAGCAATTCAGATAATGCCGATTGCCAAACAACCATCAATTTCAATGCATTTGTATAATAAGCAGATTACGTCTGGCGAGCAGCGCTTAGCTTGTCCGGCTTCTGGGTTATTATATACAGAGGTTTTGAAACACTACATGAACGTAAATTTGGACATGAACTTGTACGAGGATCTGTATGTATATAAGTAAGTAAATTGTTTATTATAGTGACATGTGTGACATAGCATAATGGCAATTCATAATGAATAGTTTTACATTTACACCCGGCCAATCGGGCCTATAAGTCACCTAATGTCGGCGTTATGTGGAGCATAATTTCATATAAAACATCAGTTGTATATAACAGTGCAGATATACAAACAATCAAGTACTATTTTATATAGCACCAATGACTAAAATTAAGACAACAACAATCAATCGAGTTTAGTGCAATTATTGCAAAATGATACATTTAAGTGATACGTGCATTGCATACAACGATTGTTTAAGAATATTATAAATAAATAAAGATGTTTAAGTGTACAATGTACATGTGATATCAACAGTGACAAGAAATAATTGATGCATAGCATCAAGTCGGCGCAATAAAATCAGAAGGAAAACTTGCATGTAGATAAGATAAAAAGGTTATTATTTCAATGATAACATGTTGGGTATACATATGTCTGAAGGACATTATGGTTAATAATATTGTTACAATAGTTTAAGCCCGGAATAATAATACTCTGGTTTTCCCAAGCTAACCCTCCGGTACAAACAAAATTATACCAAAAATATACACACGTTACTTCGGAAACAATAGAGTCAATGGTCTAATACATGAATTTCAAAAGCATGAAATTCACCTTTTATTTGTACCGGCATGTTATGTGAATTCCGGGTTTTATATATTGTATTTGTTTTTGTGAACACATTTTACTCTTATGAGCAAATAGAACTGGGATAAGAAATAGTTTACATTAAGAGGGAATTATCTGAAATTCATTCTTTCGAATGACATTTTCGAAACAAGCAATTAAGTTCAATGTTAATTTTTAAAAACTCCCTTTTTTTGCTGCTCGCCAAGGGAAATTATTGCGTAGGAGTTTTAGACACATAAAGGATATTGTAAAAGTACCGTGTAACCTTCATCTGTTTGGGGGAAATTTGGTATTTAAAATCAAAATTTAAAAAAAAAATGATAATCAGACTATTATAATTTAAGGTTACATTATCAATTAAAAAGTATTTTTTTATAAAACACATTGAACTTCACATTTTATCGTGCAACGTCGAAAATATGATAGCATTGTTTTGCAATTTATGAACTGGTCTCTTAGCTGGATCAATTTCTTGAGTAATATCGAATATAGAAGGGCGCCGATTAATAATAGTGCGAATTCACATTTATCAACACAATATAAGACGTTAAGAGAATAGGACGTTTCGTCTAAGCGTGTAAGCTTTTACAATATATTTCACTAATTGTATGACATGGTTTTGCATTATTGGTGTATTTTTACCTAAATCAGACAGATTTGATAAGTCATCATTGGACAAAAGTTGTCCAAAACAGGTGATTCTAATAACATCGTACACTTGACATCTGAGAACAAAATGACTTTCGTTCTCAACTTCCTGGGAGTCGCACTGCCTGCATATTCTAGAGTCAACTGTTTCCCCTAAATAACGCCCAGTTTCAATTCGCTATGGAAGTATTCCGGTTCTGAATTGAGCAAGTAATAAGCGTTCGTTTTTCTTCAGTCTAAGTTCAAATAGCTTTCACAGTTAAGTTCTTGTTTAAATGCTCGATATATAACTTCTTACTTTATGCATTGAACCTACATCTGCTGACCAAATGTTATTACTGTAGTGGTTTCGCACAAGTGTGTGTACATTAGATATGTTAACAGGTAACATATTATTGAAAGTGTCAATTAATCCATGTTTTGTCATAATGTCCTTCACCTCGCTTGACCAATTATGGGTACAACGGTTATAGTCCATTTCAAACACTTGGGCGCACAGTCGGTTGTGATCCATGATCACGAGTCTATTTCAGAGGCGTAACATGCTGGTCCATCGGCGATACCGGGCAGGAATACATCCAGTGTCTCC
The DNA here is from genome assembly GCF_026914265.1 of Mya arenaria. Lineage (NCBI taxonomy): Eukaryota > Metazoa > Mollusca > Bivalvia > Myida > Myidae > Mya > Mya arenaria. Next base: position 31,557,531 of record NC_069129.1, on the reverse strand, counting down.
CATTTCAGCGGGTATCGGTGCAAATCGATGAACTCCGAGAGCGTACCTCATGGTGCGATTGTGAACGTTAACCGAAGATTGATAGTGCTTGTATCCCCACACAGAACTACAATAGTCCATTTCTGGCACGATTCAGGTATTAAACAGTTTTTCAAAGGGTTTAAGTCCAAGGTCCTTTAAAGTATGCACTCCCAAGTGCTCTGCCACCCCCCACCCCCCCCCCACCCCCACCCCCTCAGAAAACCCATCGCAAGTAGACGAGACATCACCTTTGTCGTGGATAATGATACCGAGGTATTTGTATTTATCGACCATTTCAATCACATTTTTCCCAATTCGGAAATTAAATTGTGTTCTTTATGTACGTCCTTTTCCGGAAGTGCATACATTTTGACTTTGAGGTATTGATCATTACACGCCAACGTATATGTTTATATGAACTTGTACGAGTATCTGTATGTATATATTTCTACGTGAATATGTACGTGCATTTATACCGGTGTTAAAATAGGCCCACATTAATTTCTGCCTTGTAAATTCTACTCATTTGTGTTTAAAGCTGCACTCTCACAGATATACCATTTTAACAACTTTTTTAGTTTTTGCCTTGGAAAGAGCAACTTTTTGCGTAAATATCTGCAAACCAATAATAAAAGATTGCTGACAAAAGATCAGATCGCAGATTTTCATATTTCCGTTCGAAAATGTATGTGTTATGGCTTAAACCGTTATTAACTGAATTCTATGGATTTTCGCAAAAGTTGGCTCGTTCCAAGACAAAAAAAAGTTGTCAAAACGTTCAATCTGTGAGAGTGCAGCTTTAATATATCGGAAATTGAAACATGTGTTGAGTTTTTCAGCTTGACGACTAACATTTTCACAAATGCAACGTAGACCAACTTATATTGAAAATATTGATTCCAAGCATTTGTTTGTCGATGGTTACCACGTGACCTCTTAATATCGCAATTGGTTTAACACTCGTGAATCATTATATTAATGTGGTTCGGCACCATGTCTATTGAGCAATAGGAACTAGTTTTAACACATTTGGAATTCATCGGTCATTTCCCATCGAAAACAAACTCGGATGTATACGGATGCTTTGCGATGTCAGTATTCATTTCATTTAACTACACTGCAAGTAGGTCGCGTAGTGATTTCAATTTATCAGTTAGACATAAGCACTTCACACTTAGCAGTATGAATTATTTATGCAATTATACACCGCACTATGAATCAGTTTGAGGACAAATGTTTATCTTTGTCTCAGTATTTGAATAAGTGATACGAAAAGCATGTTAAAACACTACAGTCAATTAATAGTACTATTACTACTTCAATTATGTAACGGTATACATTCAAAGGAAAATGGCGAGAAGTTCCGTTTGGTTTTAAATTGCGTGAATTGCGTGATTTATGTCATTACCAGGGTATAAACGCATACCGGGGTATGGCTGGTTCAAGTGTGTGGAGTCCGAAGGACTTCACGCGTACTAAAACCAGCCCAACTGCGTTCATATCCCGATAATTACATCAATCAATTCATTACTTTTATTTACAACAATAATATTTTTTTTCAAGACTTGTTAATAAAATGCTTTTAGTTAAGAAAACCTTACAGTTATTCTCACCCATGTTTTAATAGAACGATCCGACAGGTTTGCATATTTTGCTGCTACGGACAAAATTAGTCCCCAAAGTGAATCACTTTTAAACGAAAATTTTAAATGCTAATGACAACAATACACTACAAAAATCATAATTCAACACTTTCCAACATTTCACTGAATATTGTGTGGCCTGTTGGCACAAATCAAGCAATTATAAAGATTCATATTAATACGCGATGATTCGCGATCCGAACATGTCCGGAGAAGTTAAGGTGTAAATACTACGCACACATACACGTACAAGTAGTGTGTAACCTCTTTAAAAGAGCAGTTAGAGGTTGAGCATGATCAACTTGATAACAGATCTTACTTTATCAAATATTCCCACAGACTAATTCTTTAAAACTTGGATAAATTGTCAACATGTTATATTTAGTCTAGTTTGCACAAATAAGTGATATAATTTGATAATAATGATTGGATACATATTGATAAATTTATAAACGTGTTGCTTAATTTTGACATAACACATTATTTTACCAGTTTTATACAATTGACTGCAATGGACCGTTGTATATTAACATGTCAAACTCGAATGGCACAACATTTAATTTACTGGTAAGGCTTAAAAAAATATGTCCGTTTCGGGTAACCCGACCCTACCTATAAAAATGCGCCGACCCTAACCTTTTTTTTCGTTTCTGAGCCAAAAAAATATTCGTTAGCGAATAGAGAGTTACGAAGGGCGGAAAATGCAGATTTTAATCAGAATTATTGTTTATATGATAAAACAAAGTCAGGCAATGACAGTAATGTAGGAAAGGCTGCCAAGTGCAAGAAAACACTCTGAACTTACGACAGATTTTGAAAAAAAATCCCTACCTAACCTACCTAGAAATTTTGAGAAGGTTACCCTAAACAAACAATTTCTTTTTTTTTGGCCTAATGTAAATATAAATTATATAAGCGTTATTCACAAAGGTTTATGTTATGTAAATAGTGATAGTTTTCAAAATAATTCTCCCAAACATTTCAGTCGAACCCCGCTGCCTCCAACTCGCTTTGCGCGATTTCGTCGTTTTATTAAATTGATCTTAAAGGACCGATTGTTTTAGCTCACCAGAGCACGAAGTGCTCAAGATGAGCTATTGTGATCGGTCTTTGTCCGTCCGTCCGTCCGTTCGTCAACAATTGCTTAAAAAAATCAACTCTGAAACTACCAGTCCAAATTCGATGAAACTTTACCGGAAGCTTACTTGGGTGACCTTCTACAAAAATACAACAAGGGGCCACGATTGATCAACAACAACAACAACAGCAAAATGGCTGACTTCCTGTTTTGCTTTAAAAAACATCTCCTCTGAAACTACCACTCCAAATCCAATTAAACTTTACAGGAAGCTTCCTTGGGTGACCCTCTACAAGAAAAAGGTTCACGATTGATCAACAACAACAACAACACCAACAACAAAATGGCCAACTTCCTGTTTTGCTTTAAAAAACATCTCCTCTAAAACTACCAGTCCAAATTCAATGTAACTTTATATGAAGCTTCCTTGGGTAACCTTCTACATAAATACAACAAGGGGTCTCGATTGATAAACAACAACAACAATCTGGCCAACTTCCTGTTTTGCTTTTAAAACATCTCCTCTGAAACAACCAGGCCAAACTTTACAGGAAGCTTCATTGCATGACCCTCTACAAAAATACAAGGCATTTAGATTGATCAAGAACAACAACAACAAATTTGCCGACTTATTGTTTTGCTTTTAAAAAATCTTTGAAACTACCAGGCCAAATTTAATGAAACTTTACAGGTAGCTTTATTGCATGACCCTTTACAAATATGAAACAAGGCATTGTCATCTGTAAAGATTTGTTTAAATAGCAAAATATTTATTAATGCTTTATCACAGAATAGATGCCCTTTGTATAGGTGAGCGTTTTAGGGCCATCATGGCCCTCTTGTTATACTGACGGTAAGCATTCCCGCTTGGCTCAAATTTTTCGAGGCTGGATGTTTTTTTACCAGTCCATGAAAGTTCGAGCTAACGGGGTTCACCTGTTAATTCCCATACTGTTTCGACAGATAAGACTACGACGAGGTTTTCCTACCGTTCGACGTTCTCTTACTTTTGGACTAATTTAGTTCCAAAGGTCACTTTCTTTGAATGTCAACATGATCTAGTGACAATCAAATGTGTTTAATGTTTTCGTACTGTCTAGGGACTGATTTTGAAGCCAATGTTTCCATCCAGATAATATGTAATCCAGCAGAGAGTGTTTTTGTAGACAAAGATAAACGTGTGTGTGTCCTTAAGTTATCGTTTGGACAGAGAGCCTCGCTGTTTATGGCTTCGTTATGTTTTACACACTAAAAGGGATGGGCTTTGTCTAGCCTAAATCTGTTATCACGGTAACTCATTTATCCCTAACGAGAGACATTCTGACACCATAAATATGGAGTAAAATTGGCAATGGCGCAAAGAAAGCACAGAATTGACAGCATGTCTCAGTCATACATTTAATTTTTATAAATAGAAGTTTTTGCGTTTGTATATATTTTTACATGAACTTGCACGAGGATCTGTTTGTATATATTTGTACATGAACTTGTATGAAGATCTGTTTGTATATATTTATACATGAACTTGCACAAGGATCTGTTTGTATATATTTTACATGAACTTGCACGAGGATCTGTTTGTATATATTTGTACATGAACTTGTATGAAGATCTGTTTGTATATATTTTTACATGAACTTGCACGAGGATCTGTTTGTATATATTTTACATGAACTTGCACGAGGATCTGTTTGTATATATTTGTACATGAACTTGCACGAGGATCTGTTTGTATATATTTGTACATGAACTTGTATGAAGATCTGTTTGTATATATTTTTACATGAACTTGCACAAGGATCTGTTTGTATATATTTTACATGAACTTGCACGAGGATCTGTTTGTATATATTTGTACATGAACTTGTATGAAGATCTGTTTGTATATATTTATACATGAACTTGCACGAGGATCTGTTTGTATATATTTGTACATGAACTTGTATGAGGATCTGTTTGTATATATTTATACATGAACTTGTACGAGGATCTGTTTGTATATATTTATACATGAACTTGTACGAGTATCTGTAAGTATATATTTATACATGAACTTGTACGAGTATCTGTAAGTATATATTTATACATGAACTTGTACGAGTATCTGTAAGTATATATTTATACATGAACTTTGTAAGTATATATTTATACATGAACTCGTACGAGTATCTGTAAGTATATATTTATACATGAACTTGTACGAGTATCTGTAAGTATATATTTATACATGAACTTGTACGAGTATCTGTAAGTATATATTTATACATGAACTTGTGCGAGTATCTGTAAGTATATATTTGTTCATGAACTTGTACGAAGATCTGTTTGTATATATTTTTTGTGAACTTGTACGTGTATATTTATGTGTATATTTGTACATGAACGCGTACGTGTGATTGTACGTGTCTTTGTACGTGTATCTGTACGTTTATCTGTATGTGTAGTTTACGTGTGCTTGTAGGTTTACCTGTATGTATATTGGAACGTGAACGCGTACGTGTGATTATACTTGTCATTGTAAATTTAGCTGAATGTATATTTTACGTGAACATGTATGAGTACGTGAAACCACAGGTAGCATTTAAATTGCCTTTGCGAAATTTACGTGTGTACGGGTGCTTAAATTGGGCCCACAAATACTTGCATCAATTACTGCCTTGTAAATTGAAACGTGAAGCATAGTGCATGATCCTGCTTGTTTAAATTATGTTTTATAAATCACAAATTGAATCATGTGTCGAGATTTTAGGCTTGACAACTTACTTTTGTACAAAAACAAAGTACACAAACCTAAATTGAGATTAATGTTCTTTGTTTAATAAAGAAAATATTGATTCCAAGTACATGTGCATTTGTTCGTCGATGGTTATCACGTGATTACTAAAAAACTCAATTGGTTTAACAATTGTGAATAATAATACCACTGTGGTTGGGCTTCATGTCTATTGAGCACTCGGAACTAGTTTGAACACATTCGGAACTCACCGGTCATTTTCATCGAAAACAACCTCGGATTTATATGGACGGTTTACAATGTCAGAATTTTTTACATATATCTACGCTGCAAGTAGATCGTGAAACAATTTTAAATTAAGCAGTTAATCTAAGGACTTAACACATTTATAATGTTTGCCTGTATATTCCCATACTGTTTGCCAGTACATTCCCATACTGTTTGCCAGTACATTCCCATACTGTTTGCCAGTACATCCCCATACTGTTTGCCAGTACATTCCCATACTGTTTGCCAGTACATTCCCATACTGTTTCGACAGACAAGACTGCGACGAGCGTTTCCTACCGTTCGACGTTCTCTTACTTTTGGACTAATTTTGTTCCAAGGGTCACTTTCCTTTAAATGTCAACATGATCTGGTGACAATCAAAATTGTTGGAGTTTTCGTGCTTTCTAGGGACTGATTTTGATGCTAATGTTTCCATCCAGATAATATATAATCCAGCAGACACAGTGTTTTTGTAGACAAAGATAAATGTTTGTTTGTCCTTAGATATTATTTCGCCAGGAAGCTTCGTTGTTTATGGCTTCGTTATGTTTTACACACTGAAAGGGATGGGCTTTGTCTAGCCTAAATCTGTTATCACCGCAGCTGATTTACATCTGATGAGAGACATGCTGACCTCATAAATATGGAGTAAATTTGTCAATGACCCATAGGAAGTAACAATCTGACAACATGTCTCAGTCCATTCGGAACTCCTCGGCCATTTTTTTCAAAAACAACCTCGGATGTATATGGACGGTTTACATACTTAAAAAGTGGTACGTTTAAGTCCGCTGCAAATAGATCGCGTAGTAATCTTATTTAGTAGTTAAAATTTATGACTTAACTCTTGGGAATCGTAATTATGTTTGCAATAATACACTTCACTGGCAATCAATTTAAACTGAGAGCAATGAATACAACTCTTAAACACTACATTTAATTAATGCTTTTATTCAAAAAAATACGGACTACTTCAACAGATGTACCGGCATACATCCGAGGTTGTTTTTGAAAAAAAAGGCCGAGGAGTTCCGAATGGTCTCAGTCATACATTTAATTTTTATAAATAGAGATTTTTGCGTGCTTTTTGAAAGTCTATAATGATATGGCCAAACTGTTATGTGCGAGTGTAGAATTCATCATGTATATATAGTTCTGTAACATAGAATCTTAATCAGCTTCACAGGAAATCGTAAGCAGCTGGCTAATGGTGGCTGATGCTAAAATATTAACTGGATTACCCGGACAATAACATTTAGAGTTCAGGGTTAGATTGAATGTGTCTGCATTTTACCTCAGTGATTGAGATTTCTTCTGGATTCTCGAGGGACAAACTTTTGTCCAGAAAACTGACTAATAACTTTATAACTGAACACAATGTCTGAGCTAGAAATATTTGACAAATATACAAAAATCTGACATTTATTTTTTTTCCACATTTTACTAGTATAAGCGTATCAGAAATAGCATTAAGATTGATGAATAGATTTATAGGTGTAATGTAATGATACTGTGCTCCTTAATCAAAACAACTAACTGCTTTAAAAGATATGATCCTATTTCCGGTGTATATGTGTGTAGAACGCTGCATGTGTATAACAAATGCTTCTTGTGTATGTAGAACGCTACATGTGTGTGTTAGAACGCTGCATGCGTATGTAGAACGCTTCTAGTGTATGTAGAACGTTACATGTGTGTGTAGAACGCTGCATATGTGTGTAGAACGCTGCATATGTGTGTAGAACGCTGCGTATGTGTGTAGAACGTTCTTGTGTTTGTAGAACGCTACATGTGTGTGTAGAACGCTGCATATGTGTGTAGAACGCTGCATATGTGTGTAGAACGCTGCATGTGAATGTAGAACGCTTCTTGTGTATGAAGAACGCTACATGAGTGTGTAGAGCGCTGTATATGTGTGTAGAACGCTACATATGTGTGTATAAGGCTGCATGCGTATGTAGAACGCTTCTAGTGTGTGTAGAACGCTACATGTGTATGTAGAACACTGCATGTGTGTGTGTAGAACGATGCATATGTGTGTAGAACGCTGCATGTGTATGTAGAACGCTTATTGTGTATGAAGAACGCTACATGTGTGTGTAGAACGCTGCATATGTGTGTAGAACGCTGCATATGTGTGTATAACGCTGCATGTGTATGTAGAACGCTTCTTGTGTATGAAGAACGCTACATGTGTGTGTAGAACGCTGTATATGTGTGTAGAACGCTACATATGTGTGTAGAATGCTGCATGCGTATGTAGAACGCTTCTAGTGTATGTAGAATGCTACATGTGTGTGTAGAACGTTGCATGTGTGTGTGTGTAGAACGATGCATATGTGTGTATAACGCTGCATGTGTATGTAGAACGCTTCTTGTGTATGTAGAACGCTACATGTGTGTGTAGAACGCTGTATATGTGTGTAGACCGCTGCATGTGTTTGTAGAACGCTGCATGTATGTGTATAACGCTGCATAGGTGTGTAGAACCCTGCAAGTGTATATAGAACGCTACATGTGTGTGTAAAACGCTGCATGTGTATGTAGAACCCTACAAGTGTATGTACAACGCTACATGTGTGTGTAGAACGCTGCATGTGTATGTAGAACGCTGAATATGTGTGAAGAATGCTACATGTGTATGTGAAACGCTGCATGTATGTGTAGAACGCTGCATGTGTATGTAGAACGCTGTATATGTATGTAGAAAGTTGCATGTGTATGTAGAACGCTGCATGAGTATGTAGAACGTTACATGTGTGTGTAAAACGCTGCATATGTGTGTAGAACGCTACATGTGTATTTAGAACGCTTTATATGTATATAAACGCTGCATGTATATGTAGAACGCTTCATGTATATATAGAACGCTTCATGTGTATACAGAACGTTGCATGTGTGTTTAGAATGCTACATGTATGTGTAAAACGCTGCATGTGTAAGTCAAACGCTGCATGTGTATGTCTAACGCTGCATATGTATGTAGAACGATACATATTTATGTATAAAACTGAATATTTATGTAGAACACTGAAAGGTGTATATATAACGGTGCAGTGTATGTAGAACGCTGAATGTGTATAAGGACGATACATGTGTTTTTAGAACGCTGAATGTGTATAAGGACGATACATGTGTTTTTAGAACGCTGAATGTGTATTAGGACGATACATGTGTTTTTAGAACGCTTAATGTGTATAAGGACGATACATGTGTTTTTAGAACGCTGAATGTGTATGTTGTCGTTCGATGTGTATGTAGAACAACGTTGCATGTGTATGTAGAACAACGCTGCATTTGAGAACAGTAATTGTGTATGTAGAACAAAGCAGACCTGTGTACGTAGAACGCTACAGGAATACGTAGATCAACGCTGAATGCGTATGTGGAACGCTGTATGTTATGAAGAACACAGGCCTTAAAGCTCTAAATTCAAATCTCATTTTAACCTTAACGGTAACCACGATTCCTCATCATTGGTTTATTTCATCAGTAAGCTATGGGGTGAAAAGTTCTTCATGCAGCAGACACATGCTTTTGAATATTCGTGCACGATGTCCTTGGACATTTATACGATTCTATAACTATAGCTTGCGGAATAAACTTTAGCTTAACAAACAACCTCCGTAGTTCTTTGTATTCTTATTTAAAATCTCTGCATCTAAAGCGAACGTGAATGCAAGTTATTGTATCTCTGCAGGAGGGACCCACTTTGGATTCAGACAGGAAAATCGCCTTAACAATTCGATCTCTTTATAGCCGGTTACTGTGTCAGAAGGGAAATACTCGACCCATATAAACCAATCTTGGACCTAGAAATTAATTTTAGATCGATCAATCTTGTGCACTTTTTCAAGTACCAATTCAATATGTGGGTCTTTGTAGGAAATTTCAGAAGCAAACACGATTTCTTCTTTGCGTACAAAACTTGTCTTCCATATTGACTCTTTTTTTCAAATTATATCGAATACGTTGTGATGTAATGCATGACTTTGAACAGATTAGCTTTATCACGGACCTATAAATCGTTGATAGGTCAGTGGCTTTATATTCTTCTTCGAATATTGAATCAAATTGTGTCAGTTATTGAGAAAACATTTTCTTACATAAGAACAAACTCCAAAGGATAAGACGACTCACTTGCAATAACGCGCTCTTTCAGAACAACATTTAAATGGATACTGATACACGATTGAAAGAATGGTGATTTAGGCGACTATAAAATATTTGCTAGAATTTCATCCCCAAGCGCCCCCTCTTTTTCAACCGCCCCTTAACAGTTACTGACTCAAATAAAAATGTTGGACTAGGGTCTCCATCTGCGTTTTGGTCCGGTATTGTCCGGGAACGGCGTTTATTGATACCAACGGTGTAATTGTACAACATTCACATGTTAAAAAGGGGATATGTAACGTTCATGTTCTAGGTTCGTCTAGAAACACATGTAAATGGTCCCTTTTGTAACACGAAACAGTAAGAACACATATTCAACAGTGAAAAAGGCATTTAAGAAAAAGTGAAAGAAAATCCCCCCCATAGTTAATTTATATTGGCGCAATGGATACTGATCCACGATAAAAAGAAAGATGCCTTTTAGGGGCATAGTTAAAATGCGATACATTTTTAGAGAGAATTGATGAATTGGCCGGTGTTGAGACTTAATGAGCTACTTACATTATACTTGATTATTATTCAAGTATTTATGGTAAGCCATCCATCATTAGGATGCAAAATTATATTATTGCATTTTAGATATTAATTAACATCGTGTATAATTTATATTGCTTAACCAGTATATTACTTTTCCATGGATTACATGTTCAAAGAAAAATAAATAAAAAAGCTACTATTATGATATTATGTATTAAAGCTGCTCATTTGCTCATACAAAGACAAAAAATTAAAAAAAAAATATCGTTAATTAAAAATAGTAAAGATACTCAATAAAAAAATAAAAAGGGTAGATTAAACCCATTTCCTGGTTACAAAAATGCAAATGTCCTTTTTAAAATAAATATATATATATATTTATTCAAACAGTTTATGTTTTGGCCATTTAAGCGACTTTTGCACTGTGAAAGCATCTTAAAATGTGCATCGACGACCGTTCAAATTGGAGTGACGGCACCTTAAGGTTTTTGCTTGGGCGTTGAATTCACCACGCAGTGGTGTTTTTTTTCGCTAATTACCGCACACAGATTTGATGGCTTTGTATTCTTATAACACATTTTGTTAAAAAAGAAACACACAATATGTATGATTCCTTAGTATATAAGGCTTTGCCATTGCTCAAACTACAAGAAGAAATTCAAACGTAGGTCAATAGTCACGTTGATGAATGTACTATAATACCGATATGACTTGGTTTGAGATCTACGAGATGGAAGTGCGGTATTTGACAGACATTATTCCAAGAAGTATTCTATCCGTGATTAGAATACAGCCTTCATTTTCAGCCAATAAAATTGCAGATAGGCAGTCATTCAGTAGTAGACTTATTCATTAAGAGTTTCAACTTCCCCGCGTGTTTAAAGATTTTCCATTGACAATGTAATAGCCAATGAGGTTGTATTCTAAGTCAGTTAGATGACATGAAGTGATTTCTTAAGGATTAAATAGGACTCTACTACGCTCACCCCGCCCATTCTTAATCATTAAGAATCAATTCATGTCATCTAACTATTACTTATACATCATACACATTTTTTATACACCGTTGAACTTATTCCTACATATGAAAAGAAGTGTCGGCGTGAGGATTTAAATGAAAGAGTTTGGTGACATCCCCAAGATTTTCTTTTAAATAATTGTTTTAAAAGGGTTTGCTGGTGTATAATGCACGAATACTAACGAATGGCTTCTCTCTAGAACACGGTCAATATAAAACTAACTTTGCACTTAATATGGTACGTATTATAAAGTTATATATCACTTCTGCCGATTGGTCGGAAGAACAGTTATTGTTTACCTAGTATTGCAATACCTCGACAATCGCAGTTTTACTATGTACTTTTCCTATGTATTCTATAGACAATTCCCATTTTGCACGCGAAAAATAAATAACACTGATTTCTAGGGCTTCGCCACCCCCGCCACCACATATAGGGAGAAAGTTCTACATGTGTACTCAAACACCCGTTACGTTTGTTATAAGAAAAACCAAATTGGTTGAATGTTTTAAACCACTATGCATTCGATAAGGTTGACCAGGTGATCCGATGTAGGAGTTCAAACATTGTAGTGAAAATGAAAACAAAAGAGTAGCCTTTCTTTATCATAAATCCATAAACAATACAATACAATTAAGGGTGGTGATTGCAGACCCAGAATTAATTTGCAAAATTTAAAGTGAAATGTTTGAATAATACCCAATTCTACGCACTCTCATTAAAGAGAATAGGAGCAATCATAGAGTCAACAAACAATGCTTTGGTTTCAGAAAGTTACCATTGTAATTGAAATGAAACACATTCTTATAGGTTGCTGGACTTATGTTAAGTTTGTTTTGTTCTTCAACCATGTGTGTTTATAAGAGCGGTAGCGAAACAATGCGTGTATGTGTACTTGTATGTGTATTTGTATGTGTACTTGTATGTGTACTTGTATGTGTACTTGTATGTGTACTTGTATGTGTACTTGTATGTGTACTTGTATGTGTACTTGTATGTGTACTTGTACTTGTATGTGTACTTGTATGTGTACTTGTATGTGTACTTGTACTTGTATGTGTACTTGTATGTGTACTTGTATGTGTACTTGTGCGTGTACCTGTGGATTAACCGTATACCTGTTATCGTCTTGTAGCAGGTCCCGTGGCCCAATGGATAAGGCGCCTGACTACGAATCAGGAGATTGCAGGTTCGAGTCCTGCCGGGATCGAAATTTTATTACAGCTTATGGCCCATACATGTTGGATTATGTCAATGATTGATTAAAAAGTAGTCGGTGTAACATAAATATATGCCTACTCAATGCTTCTAACAGTGGTATGAAAACGAGCGCTGGAACTATCGGTGGTGTAGCTGAGCGTTTGGTTTATTTGTACACACGTGTGAATGACTTATATTCAATCTGATATGTTTATTATGCACCAGTCAATTGTAGCCACGGCCCCCAGGTCCGGGGAATGGCGGGGACTTTGACTTCGGTCCAGCCAAGTCCGGGAAAATCCCCGCCCTGTGGGGACGACCTGCTGGTAAAATCCCCGCCAAATGCCCCCGCACCCAAGGGACCCTAGGTAAGGCCCATTCCCCGCTATTTTTGGCGCGAAGACAAAACCACCGCATTCACCAGGCACTACGGGGCCACCTGGAAGGTAAAAACACGGCCCATTTCCCCGGCTATCCCCGGTATACCCCCGGACTTTGGAGGGGGGGGGGTTCAAATGACTGGTGCATTAAATAAACATTTTTCGTTGATGCTCACATTAAGCACTTTCCTCGTGCTTTTGTTGATACTATTCTAAACCTGGATGACGTTCATAAGGGAATCCCAAACGTAAACTTACAAGAAGTGTTATGGTGCCCACCCTATTGAATATTAATTCTCCTACAAAATTGTCAACGTTTTGAATAAAAGCGTTCGTAGAGAGTATTTAAATGGCATGATTTGTTAACATGTTGAAACACCCAGTAGTAATAGAAAAACAACAACATATGCATGCCGAGGAATCATTGGAGGCACGACACGACATCAGATTCTTTAAGTTGAACACAGATAAACAGTCCTGTATGGAACTAAATTCACCGATTCTTGAGGTTTATGCTGATAAACCTTTTCAACGGAGAAACAGCAGACCATAATGATATCTTCATTTTCAATTTATTGAAACCTCAATGGAAGATGCGTTTGAGTATTTTCAACACATAGCAACAATGTTAGGGGCTACAATGCTTCTCCCGGCATGCAAATATGATTCTACTGTTTATTGGTGTTCGCACATATTTGTGGGCCAATGATATTCGAGGATTAACCCCATTTACTGTAGCTCCATATCTTGTAGAGAAGATTTGACGGTGAATACAAGCAATTATTTTCGTAGAGAGTATTTTATCGATCTATATTATTCAGTGTGTGTATACCACGTAATAAATTGCGTCATAAATGCTACGTCGGAAGGCAATATTCGATTTGAAAAAAAAACCTTTAAACAGTGATAACTTCACTATTTTTTCATCATTTTAAATGAAACATAGCGCAGTCTACGCCGCTTACGGAGCCCCACCTTCGGTCTTTTACCAGAGTTTGCTCGAGAGTTTAGTTTCTTTAAACACTTCGACAAACCTGTTCACAATACGGCCGTCTGACGGAGCACTGTCAAAACATTATTTTGGAAACAGGTTTGTCAAAGTGTTTGATAAAACTTATCACCTTAACAAACTCCGGTAATGAAACCAAGGTGGGGCTCCGTAAGCGGCGTAGACTGCGCTATGTTTCATTTAAAATTGTGTTGTAAAACAAAAGTTACCTTTGATTTAAGTCTTCATTTTTAGCACAATATTGCCTTCCGACGTAGCATATATGACGTATTTATCACGTGGTATACACACACTGTTATTTGGTACAGTCGTCTATTTTCAATAGTGCGCTATTTCCTCTGCACATGCGCTAAGTAACTATGATTGACAGCTGATGTGCCGTTGTCTAGAGGCAGTTGAAGATTACGTGATGAATCCGAAGTAACATCATATGTGTAATCAGTCCGCTATTGAAATCGTTTAAACAACTCTCAAGTACAAATTAAAAAAAAATAATAATATGTGGACGATTTCACTTTCACGCCAAAATACTACGTGACTATATAAAGGGCGTAACTAGTGAGTCAAATAAGTGCGAACTTATTTTTTGTAGATCTAACTAAACTCGGCGAATGTTTTTAACAAGTACATATACAACTCAGGCCATGTTAATAGCCGTTACGTGCGCTTTACATAAAACGTTGGCTTTTTTAATGTATATTTCTCTCCAATGTTTTATAACGTAGATGATATCAACACGACCTTACAAACAGTGTTTTTTGTTTGAGAATTTACTAAACCAGACAAAATAAAAAGCATTGTTTTCTGAACTTGTTGAAAACATTCGTTCGTATTACCCTTGACACATTGTACCAATTATCATACACAAAAAATGTGTTGTTTAGTTGGGTGAGTGTTGTTCTCTCCATTTTTATACTGTTGATGATTTTAACACGGCCTTGCAAACAGGGTGTTTTATTTGATATTTTAAAACACAAAGCAAAATAAAAAGAACTGTTTTGTGAACTTGTTAAAACCATCGCTCATACAAACCTTGACATGCCTTTCTCCATGTACATACGGATAACATCTGTGCACTTTTATGACGTTCGTTCGTATGTGTGCCCGTTATAATACGATAGCAACATCTGTCTTTTAAATGTGATTGTGAGGAAGAATCTCCTTTATGGAATGCAGTTTTACATGGGGTGGGGGGTCTCGGGAGGACTCGGTTCTCAAAACGGGAGTACTCGTTACTTAGGACGGGAGTATTCGGTACTTAAGAAAGGGGTTCTCTTTACTCAAGACGGGAGTACTCGGGACTCAAGACGGGAGTACTCGGGAATCAAGACGAGAGAACTCGTTCCTCAAGCCGGGAGTACTCGGGACTTAAGACGAGGTTACACGGTACTCAAGATGGGAGTACTCGCTAATCAAGACGGGGTACTTGATCCTCAATATGCGGGTACTCGTTACTCAAGAGGGGAATACTGGTTACTCAAGACGGTAATACCCGTTACTCAAGGCGGGGGTAATCGGTTCTCAAGACGGTAGTTCCCGTTACTCAAGGCGGGAGTACTTGGTACTTATGACGGTAGTACTCGTTACTCAAGCGGAGAGTACTCTTTACTCAAGACGGGGGTACTTGTTACTCAAGACGGGAGTACTCGTTACTCAAGACGGGAGTACTCGTTACTCAAGACGGGAGTACTCGTTACTCAAGACGGGAGTACTCGTTACTCAAGACGGGAGTCCTCGTTACTTAAGACGGGAGTACTCGTTACTCAAGACGGGAGTACTCGTTACTTAAGACGGGAGTACTCAAGACGGGAGTCCTCGTTACTGAAGACGGGAGTACTCTTTACTCAAGACGGGAGTACTCGTTACTGAAGACGGGGGTACTTGTTACTTAAGACGGGAGTACACGTTAATCAAGACGGGAGTACACGTTACTCAAGACGGGAGTACTCGTTACTCAAGACGGGAGTACTCGTTACTCAAGACGGGAGTACTCGTTACTTAAGACGGGAGTACTCGTTACTCAAGACGGGAGTACTCGTTACTGAAGACGGGAGTACACGTTACTTAAGACGGGAGTCCTCGTTACTTAAGATGGGAGTACTCGTTACTCAAAACGGGAGTACACGTTACTTAAGACGGGAGTCCTCGTTACTCAAGACGGGAGTACACGTTACTCAAGACGGGAGTACACGTTACTCAAGACGGGAGTACTCGTTACTTAAGACGGGAGTACTCGTTACTCAAGACGGGAGTACTCGTTACTCAAGACGGGAGTCCTCGTTACTTAAGACGGGAGTACTCGTTACTCAAGACGGGAGTACTCGTTACTCAAGACGGGAGTACTCGTTACTCAAGACGGGAGTACTCGTTACTGAAGACGGGAGTACTCGTTACTCAAGACGGGAGTACTCGTTACTTAAGACGGGAGTACTCGTTACTCAAGACGGGAGTACTCGTTACTTAAGACGGGAGTACTCGTTACTGAAGACGGGAGTACTCGTTACTGAAGACGGGAGTACTCGTTACTGAAGACGGGAGTACTCGTTACTGAAGACGGGAGTACTCGTTACTGAAGACGGGAGTACTCGTTACTGAAGACGGGAATCCTCGTTACTACAGACGGGAGTACTCGTTACTCAAGACGGGAGTCCTCGTTACTTAAGACGGGAGTCCTCGTTACTTAAGACGGGAGTACTCGTTACTGAAGACGGGAGTACTCGTTACTCAAGACGGGAGTCCTCGTTACTTAAGACGGGAGTCCTCGTTACTGAAGACGGGAGTACTCTTTACTCAAGACGGGAGTACTCGTTACTGAAGACGGGAGTACTCGTTACTTAAGACGGGAGTACTCGTTACTGAAGACGGGAGTACTCGTTACTCAAGACGGGAGTCCTCGTTACTGAAGACGGGAGTACTCGTTACTTAAGACGGGAGTACTCATTACTTAAACGGGGGTACTCGTTACTTAAGACGGGAGTACTCGTTACTTAAGACGGGAGTACTCGTTACTGAAGACGGGAGTACTCGTTACTCAAGACGGGAGTACTCGTTACTGAAGACGGGAGTACTCGTTACTTAAGACGGGAGTACTCGTTACTTAAGACGGGAGTACTCATTACTTAAACGGGGGTACTCGTTACTTAAGACGGGAGTACTCGTTACTCAAGACGTGGGTACTCGTTACTTAAGACAGGAGTACTCTTTACTCAAGACGCGAGTACTCGGTATTCAAGAGGGTGTTACTCCTACTCAGAAGCTAAAAAATTAGCATTATATGCTTGCGAACTGGAAGTCGTACCCTGTTGCATATAATGGTCATAAACCCGATTGTATTTGTATATTACGCTGCTTAAAAAGGCATACCATTATGCCATATCTCTGTTTTGAAATAAGACAAATCAAATATAAAAGAAAAGAACGAGAACACCAAATATGTTGGATTCCAGTTTCGACGATTTACAGAAAAATATAGCTTGCTGCTTCGTTAAAACTGAACCCTAAAACATAAACAAATCTTTCAATGAAAGCTAGATACTATATTTAGTTCAGTATCTCGCAAATAACAATCTAAGAAATGTTAAATTGCATTGTGCTCCTTAAAAAATATGTCTATCGATACTGACCCGGTTGCTTGTATTCGACTCCAAACTCCACCCATAGTTACTTCCCTTTCAGAACAGTTATAACTGCCACCATGCAAATCACGCGACTATATATATTATCGGTCAAGTTTGTAAAGAATCTTAAATTTTGAATATTTATTTTTCATATTTCAACCTTAATTCACATTGAATTTTAAAATCAACATTTAAAAATGTATATATAGCTGAAATCCAGCTTTTTGCGTTCATAGTAATAAATTATATTCTACTTGTCAGGGGAGATAACTGGGTAAAAAGTTTGATGCGACTCCACTTCGATTTTTTGCAGAATTGAATTTCACGAGCCTCTATCAAGACGCTTGTAGATTTATGATGCCTTTTAAAGCCCCCAATAGGGTATTGACGTACGGTAAAATGCACATTTTACTCAAATAGAATTTCCGCTTCAATTGTGTAGTATTTGCCATGTATTTTATCTACTAGTATTTGTTACTAATATTTAGCCTTTCTTATAAATTTAAGTATTTTGGAAGGCATTTGAGTTACCAGTTTGAAGAAAGATAAAACTAATGCATATCTTATTACGAACAAAAATTCAAATCAAAAGACGAACTCGCATACTGAGGGATATTTCTTTTCATTTCATTGGTCAACGTCAAATGATTGCGGATACACGCGCGTTTACGGCCGTACCTAGGCGTTTACTTACTAAAATTGTTTAGTAACTTTCACAAACCATTATACTCTTATGTAGTACACATGTTTCTTAATTATTTATGAACTCTCACTGAAACCCCGTTTTTATGACAAATATTTGCCCCTCGGGAAAATATTTGGCCCAAGGGGCAAATGCACCCAACTGGGCAAGTTTACCCTTTGGTTATTTTTTAGACGCGTTAATGTGCCCATGTGTATATTTGTCCCAGGGGGCAATTGTTTGTCATAAAAACATGGGGTATTTGTTACAAAACAAAAACAAGGCCATTCAATGTGAAGAGTAATAAACTCTGGCCAATAAATCGCCAATATTTAGAAAGAGTTCAATAGGGTGTTATTTACAGATCATTTTGAAGCCGCATAAGTGAAGACATCATTTGTTTCTTGAGTAAGTTTGCTGATATGAGAAATCACGGTCTACGTTGTGTGCCGCGTGATTTTGGGGTTGTGACCCTGTTGAATTTACACACATATCTGCCCCTAGACTGCAATGTGGACTCTCGGAGTTCTGTTGAATAGCTTGTGCAAGACCAACAAAGTCAAACTTGTATGCGTATCTCTTGCCATGTACTTTTGACATAATGTTTTTGTCATAGTAGTATCTGAGAGCCCGACTTAGCTTGTCATAATTCATGTTGGGCTTGCTCTTCCTCTCTCCCCAACGTCTGGCAACTTCGTCTGGGTCAATAAGCTTAAATTCGCCGTCTCTGCCTTCCCAAGAGATCGTGGTGTAGTTTGAGGCATCGGCGAGTAACTCGAGAAGAAACTGCCACAGCTGAATCTGCCCCGAGCCTGCAAAACAACACACTTATATATTCACGGTGAAGAATCACGTGACTTCAAAGGGGTTCTCACATGGCTCACCACGGGTCACAACCGGTGTTAACAAACAAGTAAGTGACGTTAATTTCTAAATAACTTTTTGATTGAAAATATATGTAAATATTTCTTAGCCTTGACCCATGGTGACCCAAGTGAGAGACCCTTTTGAAGTCACACTGATAAGCATTGACATATTCCTTTCTTTCTTTGTTGCCATTTGTACTTCTGAAAACAACAGAAAACATTTACGGGTTCAAGGCAAGAGTCCACTGAGAGATCACACGAAGGGAATAACAGCTGTCGGGAGCAATTACAGTTACAAACGAGTCTGCCAAGATGGTGTTGTCAACTTCCTATGATAGGTTTGGTGGCCAGACATTATAAACTCACCAAGCTATGTAGATGAGCTTCATACACTGGGTGAGTACCTAAATCGGACCAGTACCTAAATATGGAACACCCGTTATAAAAGCGTTTTTCCATTCGCGATCGGTTTATTTACGATTTTAATCAATAAAGACGCTTGCCTTAGATGCAAGTTCCAAAGAACACGATACTCCGGTAAGTATTTCAAATGCTGCTATCATTCAAAGTATTTCATGTTCAAATGTTAATACATGGCTCGCGGGGGAATAACGTTCATGCTTGCCACAATCACAGTATATTGGTACAGTCTGTACCAGTAAAATAAATTATTAATTTATTAAAACAAAACATGTAGCAATAATTTTAAAATATTTCAAAAATAGTGCAAAAAGTGTTCCGATTTAGGCTCTCAACCAGCATAGTTAATCGGCAAAATCATTTCATCATTATTATTTTCTTAATTCAACCTTTAAGTTGCACTATCACTGATTGACAGTTTTTACATGTTTTAAAAAAATTGTTTCAAAATGAGCTGATTTTGGTCTTAATGCATTCAATTCAGTCATTTTAAACAACTCACTATAGAACATTTCTCAATTGTTTGGAAAACTGCCGAAAATTAGACTTGTCTTAAGGCGTTTGTAACCGCTTTTAGACATACAATATCAATTTTCGAACGTAAATATGGAAAACTGAGATCTGATCTTTTGTCAACAGTCTTATATCACTGGTTTCCAGACATTTGCACAACAATTGGCTCATTCAAAAACAAAAACATAAAAAATTGTCAAAATGATCATTCTGTGAGAGTGCAGCTTTAAAACTATTAGGAGTTAGGTTTAATTATATTTTTATTGCCTTTTTCTTCAAACAATTTCAATGTTCACAACAAGAATACAAAATACAAAGTACATTATATATTCAGTGATTTCAGAGATAAGTTTTTTTAAAATTTTAACTCGAAAAAAAAAACTATTTTATTGTCATTAATTGCAAAAAAAACGCTTTTTTATATATAGTAGAATCTCGTTGGCTCGAAGTCGCTTGGCTCGATAACCTCGTTGGCTCGAACTGAATCAAAAGGAACGATTTCTCAATAGTGAATGTAAGTATTATCGCTTGGCTCGAACTCTCGAGGCTCGAGGTATTTTCGCCGGTCCCTTGGAGTTCGAGCCAACGGTGCGACTGTATTCTTCCTCTACACCTAAACTCTTTCAATTTTTACCAAGTAATTTCGGATCACCACGCCTCCCTTATTCGCATATTTATGTTTTTGATACCTTAAAATCATTATCAGTTACCATATCATAAAATGAGTAATAAGAATAAATTTCCCAAAAATGAATTCTTTAAACGAATCTTAATTATTGTGTCTTTGAATTGTGTAATTAATGTTTTAGTGTAGTTGTTTATGCATTGATATGTTTTGTTATGTATGAATGTTATTCATGTCGGAAAATAGCTTATTAAGCTTATGTTTCTTGTTATCATATATCAGACTTTAAATAAAGATTATAAGTATCTTCCATGGCCGAGAGTGTAAGATAGGTTCATTCCGACCCGAGCGCAGGGTGTTTTGCGGAAACGAGGTTTACCAAGTTTCCGCAAAACCCTGCGCGAGCGGCTATGGTAGATGCTTTTTCTCCCACCTCAGTTAAACAAATTTAAGTAAAAATGTATTTTTTGCTGGAACTCTTTTGTACTTAGTGAAAATAATTTCGTATATATATGTGATAGCACGTTGTTATCTTGGATATGCGCGCAGTTATCCAGTTAATGATAATAGTAAAATCGGTCTTTTTTAATAGTTCTAAGGAAAATGAAGCATTATTTCTTGAATGGTGCGTGAAAACTGTTTTATGGTGACATTTGAAGCGAGAAATAATTAATTAGCGTTCTAAATATTACCATAAGACAAAATTTCCTTGATGCTACTGACGACAGTCTTCAACAAGGGAGGTAATTATAATGTGGTGACCGTTAAAAAGGAGTTCCATACGGGCATTTTATCTTCGCCCGTGGGCAAGATAAGAATATCTAGCATGGTTAAATTATTGGATCTACTTATCTGACGTGGGAGAATATTGTATCTTGTATCTTGTATCTTAAACTCCTTTATTTTCGAGTTTTGGTTGTGTATCTAATATTAAATTAAGAACTTATATATTGATATGTTATTGCTATTGTCCTCTTTCAGAGAGAAAATAAGACTTGGAAATGAGGTAGCCTATTTGACACAGATTAGTGTTGGTGCTAGTATAGTCTTTGTAAAACGAACTGATGCTCTCGCTATCTGCGCTTCTTGATTGGATGCAATGTATTGCTTTATTTATTTTATATGTATGTATGTTATATATACTCATCAGATATAATTCGGTTTATTTGGTGTGGCCATCTGTGTATATATTATAATGTTTGTGTTTGGCAAAAGGCATGTATTTACTGACATTGCCAATGTACTGAAACTTAATCTGAAACTGTATTCAATTGTATAACCGATTAGAAGAGATTCGATTCTGGATTAAATCAGTGATCCAATCACGTCATTGCAAAGTCAAGGGAAGAAACTGGCGTATGGTTCCTTTTCGGTCAAAAGGAACACCTCGTCAATATCTGCCAGTTGAAGAGCCTCGGATGTTTGCCGGTGTATTTGTAAAAGTAGTTCGTCAAATTTATAAAAAAAAATATTTTTTAATGAAATGTGTTGCCTTAAAGTGTAATTACTGTAATGAAGTTCAAATTGATTCCCAGTAAAGTGTTTCATTAAGATTCCTAAGAGTAAAGTCATTAGGCTTAACTGCTGAATTTACTACTCGATATACTTGCAGCGTAGTAAAATACAAGGAATACTGACATTATAAACCATTCATTAACATCCCATGTTGCTTCGAAGGAAAATGGCCGAGGAGTTCCGATTGCCCGTTCGGTATGTTAAGAAGTGCACGTTCCACATATCGAATGAGACATTAAAACAAATCTCCAACAAGTAAGTAGACACCACAAACGAAGGGGAGACATAATTATAAAATTTACATTGGACACGACAGGGAAAACGACTCGGCAAACGAAATGCAACGATGCAATTACCAGGAACGAACACATAATTTGACTCTGTAATAGACCTCGGTTTGTCTCATTTGCCAATGTCAGATTGTTGTAACGTAAACATGCAATATGACGCACAAACATATTAACTTTATATACGAATGTAGCACGGAATGTGATGTTTACATTGTAACATTATGTTGTACTGACCTTGGTTTTTGAACATTGACGTTCGCAATATGTAAATATATAGAAACTAAATGAAACATGAAACTAAACAGAATCATATTTGTGTCAAAAAATCACGTAAATACAACTGTATGACACAAAATCACTGCAAAACGATACGATATAACATTTGCTGAGAATGAAAAACAAAATGACTCTTCAAAAATGGATGTTAAGGGCGACGCGACGCACTTAGCTGGCTTGCAGCAGTATAATCATAACTTGTATATTATCTATTATTATTATTATTATTATTATTATTATTATTATTATTATTATTATTATTATTTATTATTATTATTATTATTATTATTATTATTATTATTATTATTATTATTATTATGGAAGAAATGCAACCCACTTTCAGAACGTGTGTAGATGTCATTTAGTGCAATTTAATTTCGGTGTCTGTTGTCAGATCAGGTGTAATAGTCTAGTAACATTTCAAATTTTAATTATAAAATAGGCGTTATATTTAATATTTAAGTTTAAAACAGACGCATTCAATTTAATGTCAGTAGTTAAGTGGCAACAAAAGACAGAAACTGAGACACATTCATACTAACGACGTGCTTAGAAATCCCCGTAAAAACACTGGCTAAGAACCTTTTCCCACAACTAATGGGCTTAAACAGCACATGGGCGAGAACAACTCTACAAAAGCGTATGTTCGCCATATCAGCAAGAACAATGCTGCCACAAATGTGTGTTCACCTCATGTCCTAGAACAATACTACCAAAAATGTATGTTCACCTCATGTGCTAGAACAATACTACCAAAAATGTGTGTTCACCACAGGCTAGAACAATACTACCAAAAAAGTGTGTTCACCTCACAGGCTAGAACAATACTACCAAAAAAGTGTGTTCACCTCATGTGCTAGAACAATACTACCAAAATGTATGTTCACCTCATGTGCTATAACAATACTACCAAAAATGTGCTAGAACAATACTACCGAAAAATGTGTGTTCACCTCATGTGCTAGAACAATACTACCAAAAATGTATGTTCACTTCATGTGCTATAACAATACTACCAAAAAAGTGTGTTCACCTCATGTGCTATAACAATACTACCAAAAAAGTATGTTCACCTCATGTGTTAGACACCACATCGGCTAGAACCACACTTCCGCAAATGAGCGTGCACCACATCGGCTAGAACCACACTTCCGCAAATGAGCGTTCACCACATCGGCTAGAACCACACTTCCGCAAATGAGCGTTCACCAAATCAGTTAGAACACTACTTTCACAAATGAGCGTTCACCAAATCAGTTAGAACACTACTTCCGCAAATGAGCGTTCACCATATCGGCTAGAACCACACTTCCGCAAATGAGCGTTCACCACATCGGCTTGAACCACACTTCCGCAAATGAGCGTTCACCAATCAGTTAGAACACTACTTTCACAAATGAGCGTTCACCAAATCGGCTAGAACACTACTTCCGCAAATGAGTGTTCACCTCATCGGCTAAAAGAGTACTACCAAAAATGTGTGTCCACATCGACTAGGACAATTTTATCACTAATGTGTGAATAATGTTACCATTAATGTGTATTCACAACATCATTTAGAACAACACTATCACAAATGTATGTTTACTTAATCGGCTAGAACAACACTACCACCAATGTATGTTTACTTAATCGGCTAGAACAACACTACCACAAATGTATGTTTACTTAATCGGCTAGAACAACACTACCACCAATGTATGTTTACTTAATCGGCTAGAACAACACTACCACCAATGTATGTTTACTTAATCGGCTAGAACAACACTACCACCAATGTATGTTTACCCAATCGGCTAGAACAACACTACCACCAATGTATGTATACTTAATCGGCTAGAACAACACTACCACCAATGTATGTTTACTTAATCGGCTAGAACAACACTACCACCAATGTATGTTTACCCAATCGGCTAGAACAACACTACCACAAATGTATGTTTACTTAATCGGCTAGAACAACACTACCACAAATGTATGTTTACTTAATCGGCTAGAACAACACTACCACCAATGTATGTTTACTTAATCGGCTAGAACAAAACTACAACAAATGCATGTTTACTTAATCGGCTAGAACAACACTACCACAAATGTAAGTTTACTTAATCGGCTAGAACAACACTACCACCAATGTGTGTTTATTTAATCGGCTAGAACAACACTACCAATGTGTGTGTACCCTATCGGCTAGAACAACACTACCACAAATGTGTGTTTACTTAATCGGCTAGAACAACACTACCACAAATGTGTGTTTACTTAATCGGCTAGAACAACACTACCACCAATGTGTGTTTACTTAATCGGCTAGAATAACACTGCCACCAATGTGTGTTTACTTAATCGGCTAGAACAAATGTGTGTCAACTCTATCGGCTAGAACAACACTACTACAAATGTGTGTCAACTCTATCGGCAAGAACATCAATACGACAAATGTGTGTTTACTTAATCGGCTAGAACAACAATACCACACATGTGTGTTAACTCTATCGGCTAGAACAACACTACTTCAAATGTGTGTTAACTCTATCGGCTAGAACATCAATACGACAAATGTGTGTTTACTTAATCGGCTAGAACAACACTACTACAAATGTGTGTTAACTCTATCGGCTAGAACAACAATACCACAAATGTGTGTTAACTCTATCGGCTAGAACAACAATACCACAAATGTGTGTTAACTCTATCGGCTAGAACAACACTACTACAAATGTGTGTTAACTCTATCGGCTAGAACAACAATACCACAAATGATAAGTGTTCATCTCATCGGTTTTAAATGTACTTCCATAAATGTGTGTTCACAGCACCGGCTGATATAAAAGGTTAAAAGTGAAGCAGTGTTATGTTGCACGTTCAAATATCTCCTTTGAATTATGAAGGTTGAAGCACTGAGAAAGTCGTTCGATATTATTATGAAACATTTGTGGTTTTATTCCAGACAAATTACTTAAACTTGAAAATAAGATCCACATTTCTGGTAAAAGATATGTTTAATAAGTTTAGAATGTCAATAACGTATGCGTGTGTATTTAAAGAATCTGGTCATTAAATAAGCTAGCGTA
This sequence comes from Mya arenaria, assembly GCF_026914265.1. NCBI lineage: Eukaryota > Metazoa > Mollusca > Bivalvia > Myida > Myidae > Mya > Mya arenaria. The sequence goes on along the minus strand of NC_069129.1, from coordinate 31,531,646 downwards.
ATAATTGTAATAATATCTATCAGGACATCCTTATAACTGGATATCTGATTATCGCTAAGAATATTATATAACGTTGTCAGTATCTCCCAATTTGTAGAGACACGTGCCAAGAACCTCGAGACCATGAAAAGTACGTTGGAAAAAAATGTTGATAATGAGGGACTTTTACATTTATTTCAAAATAAGGTTGTCATAATTATTCTATAAAAAAGAAACATAAATGCTTTATTGTAGAGTTTATCTCGTTATATTGCTCCAAAGAAGTAGTTCGATATGGTGAAATTATAAGTATCTTCCATGGCCGAGAGTGTAAGATAGGTTCATTCCGACCCGAGCGTAGGGTGTTTTGCGGAAACGAGGTTTACCGAGCAAACACTTAATATAAAATGTTGTTAAACTGGTTACATACTCAATTTATATTGTCATTTAATATCATCTCGTACGTTCTTTGTATATTGGCAATGTTCTAATTGAGTATGCTGATAAAACGTTGACTTGATCAGCTTGTAATGAATATTACACACAACTAGCATAATATAAATTATTAGCATAAACGCGGCGTTTAAATTGTGATATTGACAATATTAGAAAAAGACACTTTTAAACTAGGTTTATCTAGGGTTCATTAAGTAATTTATTTGTGAATAAGTAACCTAAGGTAGCGGAACGCAGCGAAGCAAAAGTGGTTTCTTATTCACGAAGAAATTACTTGATAAATTCTAAACCGACTTGGTGTTTGCCCTTTCCAAATGGCATTAGCCTTAAAATGAAACCGTCCTATCAAATAGATCTGTCAATAGTTGCATGGCGGGACAATGCTTTAACGTTCACACTGAAATTGCTCCTTTGCATAGGCAAACACAGTAGGCGCGGGTATATGCGCATGCACAGTTATAGCAATACTTTATCATGAAGAGTCGTCTTCATTTATCAGTAATAATTCTTCACCAATAAGAAACTAAACATTTTTAACCAGTTTTGGTGGCCTTTTTGAGAGGCCAAGAAAATAGGATCTAACACACGGAACTAGAAGGAAATCTTTCCAACTAGACAAAGCAGATATACCTGAGAGGCCAGGAGAATGGGATTTTACACACGGAACTAGTAGGAAACCTTTCCAACTAGACAAAGCAGATGTACCTGAGAGGTCAGGAGAATGGTGTCTAATAAACCAAGAAAATTGTACCTAAAATACAAAAGAAGTAAAAAAAAATTATAACTACACAAAGCAGCTAAACCTGAGAGGCCAGAATAGTGGGGATTAACACACGAAAATAGTGGGAAACCGTAACAACTAGACGAAGCAGATACATCTGAGAGGCCAAGAGAATGGGGCCAAACACACGAATATAATAGGTAACTTTTTTACAACTAGACAAAGCAGATATACCTGGATTTGCTCGCCGTATGTCCACTAGATCGCCTCCGTGTCGGTACGGCATCAGATGAGGAAAGTAGGGAGGAGCATAGTGGTCACGTTCGTAACATTCTTGAGGTCCCATGGGTGACGGACCTGTGACAATTTATGTGCTGGTGTTAAATGATTTAAATAAGATATGTATACTCGTTCTTACCACAAAATTGTTTTTACAACGAAAGTTAGAACAAATGCTTATATAATCATAAAACGAAAGTTCTATATTATTATTATTATAAGGTACTCAGTATTCAAACTTCATAGCCAGTTTACGATAAATTTCAGATTCAATAATCGCTTAAGTATAATGAAGATTTTCAAGTCAGGTTATTTATTGTTGCATCGTTATGCATTTTGTATGTTAACAATGAAAATAGTTAAGTCATATTTTGTATTCTTCATGTTTAGATATTAAGTACTATATCACTGCATTGTACAGCAATATATAGAAAAGTTGATAATTTTTAAATGTTATGTGTAATAAAAATATGCCATGTTCTGTTCTGTTCTGTTCTGTTCTTAATTCCATGACCAGAAAACAAATACCACTAAGCAGCGCATAATAAACATTATGATATTATTTTACACCAACTATAATTAATTTGTGGTAACATATATATTATTCACATATCGAGAGTTCTAAACAAGGTACTTATCGATAGTTATTGAAAAAAGAGATGAGAATAGAACACAAAATATCAACCTTCACACTCGTTCGTTAGTTCCTCTAAACCTTTCTGCTCTAAGATATTTAAAAGTAAAAATGTAACCATAATTGTATTTAAATCAGCGCCTTGAAATAGGACACCCTTCTCTTCATTGATCGCAAGTTCACTGTGTTATTGCACTGATCTCAGCGCAAAATTTTGCCTAAAACTGTATTACATTAGCGTCATTTTTATAAAATTCAATTTCCAGAAACATTCCAAAGCCATTTACATCGACTGAAACAAATTCTATTGCTGCCAAATTGAATCGGTAAGAAATGTTATTGAACTCTGGCGGACATCACTAGGTTATCGTACAATTTAGAGGGACAAGTCATGTTAAAAGTGAAGACTCACAAAAAGTCGCAAATTCGTATGTGGGGTTCAAGATCTGTTCAGTAAATGTGACATGTAAACAATAGGAGAAAGCTGTTGACCTCAGTTCTGTTTTTCCTTTTTTAAATATGTAAGATGTAGACAAAAACAAAAATAATACGAACTCTTTTTTACTTACCGAATGGACTGTCGGAGACAACCATTAATGAATGTTTTCAGTGGTGCAGCGTTAAAATGTAGTATTCGTCAATAACAAAAAATAAGATAAAAATATTTACAAGTCTTTTCCATCAATATAAAACTTCAAAAAATGGTATCATATTTACCACAATAGGACGTCAGGGATTCATAGTTTCTTTCGGAAGAGACTTTGGCATAGCTGTTCAGAAGGCCAGAATAAGGTGTGCCGAAACATGCGCAAAGTTTTTCCCGTCCAATGTATTCGTGACAGTCAGCTTGCTCGTTAGAAACTCTTCCGTTGCGGCAAACGGTCGTGTTAACGCCTGGTACAAAACCTTCCTTGCCATTATGTAATTCAAACGTCTTCACCGGTGCATCGTTCGCTTCATTCAGCTGCCTCCCAAATGAGTCTGTATTTGCTGAATATCTCTGTCCTTTGGCGGAAGCCTTTTGCCAGCTTGGTATGGTAGGTGCAGACGTTTGCAGTTGAACGTTTCCCGAAACTACGCTTTGAGACACGAAGGCAGGGTGAGCGTATTGTATCCGTGTCTTCGAGTCAAGATAAACATCATTTCTGTTTGGAACGAACCATTCATTCCTTTGAAAACTCTGTGAATCAGGGCGGAATATTACAGAAGAAAAAACGTATAAGTAGGTAGTTATAAAAAGGCTGGTTGATTATTACAATAAATTGTTTTCTTAAGCAACCAGTGTTTGCAAGTACGCTTTAATCCAACAGTTATTAGAAAATCAAATTTTATTCCAAAGACTTTAAGAAAAAAATTGAACACTTTTTTAAACAATACACTAAGTCTTAGTCATTTTGAATTAAACGAATTGCTTCGTAAGCATGTAAGCGTGTCAACGAAATATAGTTAAATGTCGCAATTTACTTAAATCTCCTTAAATAAATGAAAGCAGCGAGCTGATGTCAGTACATAATACAAAATTCATTGGTTATTTCCTTTCTGAAATTCTTACCATTTTGCGTGTGTCCGGAGTTGACGCCTTATCCGGATCTCCTCCACATTATGTATCCCCCGGTTTCCGGAATGAGGCAGCATTGTCAACTCGGTTTGCTTATAAACAGGTTACAACAGATATAAAATAATTGATTTGCAAACGTTGAAGGATCTTATCAAGCTGTAATGGTCTCTATCGTTTGTCCAATTAATAGTTCATTCATAATTGATGAGGAGGAACAATAAGTTTCCTTCGTTGTCAAACTAGATGCTTTCCAAGACATGCAACCGATCGGCTGAGAACGTGCTAGCCTTTTGCTAAAAAACCCACTTCTTGGCAACGGTTATGTATACTTTAATAATTTTGATCATACTCGTCTTAGATATCGGCTATATAATTACAATATACCAAAAGGCAATGGAGTTTTGAAGTTTTGAAAGCAGTACAATACAAACTGTAGGGATTAGCCCAACGGTGAATTACTGATCTTATGATACACAGATAAAAGAGAACAATATCTAAACAAAATTTTCAATTCATAAATATTAATATTGATTCTCCAAATTAATCCCTTAAACCCGTACCCCCTCCTTTTGTTTAAAGAAAACTAAAGTGCTTATGAAGGTTTAGTCTCAATGTATAATAAAATAAACAGAATATTTTACCCAATACAATTTATCAATTTTTGGACATGTTTTATTAAAAAATCGGTTTATATCAACGGAAGCTTTATCAATCTGCCTCTCATCAAAGAGATCGAATCGAATCCAACCAGGGGAACATTCTCATTGCTTCTCAAAAAGAACAGTGCTGGTTTTTGCCAAGGAAATGGACACGAAAGTGACTGATATCACTTTTCAGCTGCTTTTAGCAATCGAACTTTAACAATTTGAATACTAACTAAATAATCAATTTGCCTTCAAAAACATAGCATTTGTCACGGATTTTATTTCATAATAATTTTTTATCTTTTTAAAATACAAACGATAATAAGAAATATCAATGCATTTTTCAGTAATCGACACAGATTTGTTTTGTTTTTTTTTTTATTTTTCAATGTTAAGAAATATTATACAACACAGCACATTGCAAACATATGTAGACATATCATTGAGATATTTATAAAGTATACTTGTTATTTGTATTATGAATGTAATACTTGTCTTTTAAGTATTGGTATATGAGTGACGTCACATGCAAAAACATATTGTACAAAAATGTCTATATTGAATTGTTGTTGATTATTCAGTCATTGAAACTAAGAACACTTAAGAATATGGAAAGTTTTTAAAATATATCACATTCTAAAAACAGTGCGCCTTTTGTACAATGCTGGAAAATCAAGGGTCAGATGACACATAAGGGATTCGCTGATTGGTTGATAGAGAACACTTCAGCACGACATATAATACACGTTTTGGAGAAGAAAACGCAATTCATATTACTTAAAACTGAAGACTAATGCAAGAAATGGACTAAAACATAGATAGAAAGATCTCAAATATACCTTTCAAACGGTATAAATATATCATATTTCGCCAAAAAAGATTGATAAAACGTTACAGCTGTACATGCTGTTAATTCGAACTCGGAAAAATATAAAAAAAATAATCGGCACAACTCCATTATCCTCTATATTATCCGCAGTAGGTCATTTTGATATTTATAATATGAGCTCTGGCCCCAATTTTTCGAAACTTCTTAAGCTTAACGGACTTAAGTCGCTTATTTCAATTAGCCAAAATACATACTGAAAATGTTTATTAGTAAATGAAAAATGGTTTATTCTGATAATCATACAGATTATTCCTACATAATTTCTAAAAATTCTTGAAGAAGTAAATAGAACACATTTTTATAGAATTATAAAAATAGTGAGATTAGCTTAATCCTGTTATAAGGGACTTAAGAAGTTTCGAGAAATTGGGGCCAGATTAACAGCACGAAGAGTTTTTACTGATTATATTATAATTTAAGTAATTTAGACAATTATGTTTGATTACTGACCTATTGTAGTTTTAAACATTACAATGTCACGTACCGTATGCACGTCATTGATTAAAAAGATCTTTAAATTATATATAATATTCTCAAAGATTTGGAAAAAAAATGCCAAGCCTCTTTCAAACATAATACCATATAGGAAATGTATCCGAAGAACCAATGCAGCATTCAATCCAATAAAATCGAACGCTTTGTCGTTGCTATAAAAAGTATCAGCTGCGCGAGTGACACGCATGTAAATTACGGCTGTAATAATTGCTTTTAATCACTCCTGTATATGATATGCCGTTTTATGTATTCGTTATTAATTCTCAATAACAATAGACAGGTTGTTTCAGTTCCCAAGCAGCCAAGAACAAATTACCCATGCAGGTGGAAAATATAATCATTTTCTAAGGACGCAACGATTGAGAACGTCCACATACGAACAAAATTGTATTTGAACACATTTAAAGCCGTAGATACCTCTACTTATGAGCATTTCTCGTGGCTAACATACTCGTTGTTTACAGGATGAGGAATCACGTGACTTTCAAGGGGTTCTCACATGAGTCACAACGGGTCACAACTGATCCAATCCTTGGTCAAAATTCAAACTTGACGATATTTCGTTGAACGATGCAACGCTGAAATTTTAGCCACGGGTGCATCATAAAAATGATAGCGAATCTAAAATATCTACATGTGTAGAAACAGTAAATAGCATAGTTTTTTATAGGCTAAGAAATCTGTTCATATATTTTCTTTCAAAAAAAAGTAAAAATTGAAAAGTAGAAATTAACATATTTTAAATGTTTGTTTACATCGGTTGTGACCCATGTGAAAACCCCTTTGAAATCACGTGACTTCTCACTTTGTTTAGAGACCATCAAAGACGCTATAAAGGGGGCGTATAAAAGATGTTAGCGTTATTATGGCGGTTCTTTAAACTGAAAATGTGGCCACGTAGCTATAGGATATGAAAAAAAACATGGACAAAATATATCACGGACTTTAGATCCGTCAATTAATGAATCATATATCCTCTTCTGTAACTACTTCAATGTAGTATTTGTGTATTCCATTTACTTGAAAAGTAAAAAAAAAACATCAATGTACTTTGTTGTTGCTAATTTAATACGAATTATTATGCGCCGTCTGGAATCTAACTACCTTGACCAATTCGAACCAGTGACATTATAAATGAATTAGTATAATGCAACCACAAACAAGGATACGGTCAAATATGGCCTTTTCATGCACCATAAACAATGGGGCAACTGTGGTTTCAGTTAGTCAGTGTATAGAAAGAAGATAAATATCCAAAAGTTATAAAAGAAGTGTCATCATTCTATAAACAAGTTGAGACCTGCCCCTTCAAAATTTCACTTAGTTATGAAAAAGAAATTATTGCTTTCATTTATTAACCGAGTTTTGGAAAAAACAGGCCATGTGCTCGACCCATTTCCATAAGTAGAATACTTCAGCAGAATAATATCAAAAACACATAGGTTAATTTTAGAATATACAAGCATCAAGCAAGTAGCAATATATGCAAAAACAATGAGGGTTATGAAAGAGAAGCACGTTTACTTTTATCATTTACGTCATTCAAGAACAACTAATTAATACAAAAACATGCAACGAGATAAAAGAACGGAAAAGTATGCCTCTTCTCAATATCTGCTGTGTTTTCTTGGAGATGCTTTTAATGCTAATAAAAAAAGGTGCTTGACAATAAGACTGTGGATTCAGGTTAGGTGAAACATAACATTTGATTGTTTCAGGTTTCGTGATCAACTTTAATTTTTGCACCAACCCCATTTGTGTATGGCCAAAAAGCTTGTCTTTGATCCAAATTTGTTTTGTCGTTTAAAGTATATATTTTCAATAGTTTAAAGATGTGTTTCTTATAAAGCCCTCTAGTCAACGTTTGCCCAAACAAAATGCGATGGTTTTAATTGTGATAATGATATCACGGCACAATTTTACTTAGAAGCAAAGGTCCCGACCTACTGACTCTATTATTTTGGTCAGTATAATAAGAAACAACATTCTATTTTAGGCCATAGACCAACTACTTTCTGTAGCAGGAATATTCACCAAAAGGGAGCAACAAACAAGTCTAGAAAGGTTTACGACTCTTCGTCCTTTATACAAATAATCCAACGATTCGAAACATACTTTTTTGTCGTCTTTGAAATATTGACACCGACTTAATATATATAACTGTTTTAAATCAGGGTTAAAATAGACATGAATGGCGTGCGGCAGTTCAACTACTTGCCAAAATAAGTATTGCAACTTGTGAAGGTTTTCGGAGAATTCAGAAATCATTGGGCAGTGTTATTTCTTATTGAAAAAAATGTTATCTTATTATTGGCCAATCTATTGATTTGGTTGTAGCCAATATTGTTGTTTTTGTATAACCTTTAACTCATAACTAAAACATTAACTTTACAATTGTTAGTATAACAAAACCAGGGATGTTAAGCGCCAAAGGTTAGCATATAGTTATCTGATCCTCTGATCGTCCATCCAATCGTCCTCACGGTTTTCGGTCAATATCTAAAATACGCTATGGTCTAGGGTTCTTAAACATTTTATGTTGGTCATGAACAGCCGATAAAGCCTTTTGATTTTGAGGCCAGTTGGTCAAATGTCAATAATTTGGTGACCTTCAGCTGTAAATCAGTTTCCGATCAATTTATGAAGAACACTTAGGCCAAGGGATCTTAAACTTTCTAGGTAGGTAGGTCATGACCATGATATGAACTATATTGATTTTTAGGTGAATGGGTCAAAGGTCGAGGTCCTGGTGACCTTCAATTAAAAATCATTTTATATATGAAGTACTCTTTGGCTCAGGGACCTCAAACTTGGTGGTATAATTGGTCATGACCAGCAGATAAACCATATTAATTTCGACATCAGTGGATCAAAGGTCATGTTGGTGGTGACCTGAAGCTGAAAATCGGTTTCCGATCAATATCTGAAGAACGCTTTGGCAAAATGACCTCAACTTTTAAAGGCATGTCGATTATCTCAAGAAGTAAAGAATGTTGCGTTAGCCATTCAAAAGCTGCTAATATTTTATAATATAGTTTCTTGAACATATAGCACCAACTTCTTAAAGGCGCTAAAGCTCCAGTAGCTTTCATCATTAAGCTAAATTTCTTACTTAGTCTTGGTTTTACTTAAGAAAAAAAATAATCGTGAATATCATAAATATAAATTCCTTTTGAAGTAAAACAAAACGTTTAAAGCTGCACTCTCACAGATTTACCGTTTTTACAACTTTTTTATTTTTTGTTTTGGAATGAGTAAATATCTGCAAACCAATGACAAAATATCAGATTGCAGATTTTCATATTTCCGTTCGAAAATTAATGTTTTACTAACGGTTTAAGAAAAATGCATAAAACATCAATTTTTGAAAATAAATATAAAAATCTGCGATCTTTTTTGTCAGCAGCCTTATATGACTGGTTAACATGCATTTTCGCTTAAATTGGCTCGTTCCAATACAATTTTTTTTTTTTTTAAAAAGTCTGTGACAGCGCAGCTTTAAGAATGTCAATATTACACAAATGATTCGGAAAGAAAAGTGAACTAAGCTTAATCTTGTTAATAGGGACTTAATATTTTTTGAAAAATAGGGGTTCAAGTGGCAAAAAAATCTTGCATCCAGTGTTCAGAGTCCCCATAAACACTTGTGCGATTTTCCACTTTCAGTCGGTCACAATCTGCGTGCGTGCTTTCGTTCACACGTTTATGAAATAATTCGATTTAAAATAATGTTTCTAAACTGGAATAATGTTTGCGAACAGAAAACAACAACATTTGATTAACCCATTCGTAGATAACTATCAAATGTACCGTTTTTCGTAAGCACAAACCTTAGTTGTTTATCCAGTTGACATTGAACACGCTTCTGTATTTCTATTTTGACATGGCACATCTATGTGTAAGGGAAGAAACTTTCCCGTTTTAGTGCTAAGATTAAGTAGGCAATTGAAAATTGAAATAAATGTCTAATTAAAATACCATTATGTAATGTTTGTCCATAAAACAAGTGTTTGTTGTTTTATCGACATTTTCAATTAATCTCCATGTCTGTTACCACTTCAAGTGTATTCGAACGATATTGATCGATCAACTTCGATGACATTTTCCATCTGATTTTGGAACGATCTTGAAAATGGATCGACATGTCTCGATCTACACTCATTCATTTCGATCATTTCGATCGCATACTGTTCTGGTATAAAATGCCATGGATTATCGGCACAGAGAACTAGTCCGCGGGTTTTGACGAACAAGCAGTATAAAACTGCACATGGCGTGTACATTTATTTACGATAACGGCTAAATTAAGAGTTTGAACATTATTTATTGGATATATGAGAATAACCCAAGCGCAAGTTTTGGCAAGAATGTTCATTAGTTTTGAATCAACAAATGATGACGCGTGTTGATAAATTGTCGCGCCACATGCATTACAAATATGAAATACACGGAATTATTCAAAACAAACTAGAGTTATTACTGTATGTTGTCACCACCTACTTATATGAAGTATAAGGAGTGATGCATGATCATTGAATGCCTTATGTCGATATGAAGGCACAAACTAATGTTTTTTGTACAGTTGATGTCAGTTGATGTCAACCCAAACACATATACAGTTATGGGGAGAATTAAAAAGAAATAACTATGGAAGATATCAAAGTGGCAATAACTATATAATTAAGATATACAAAATATTGTCTTTTCTGCATAGCACTTCTCCTCAACATCGTCAATATGCGTATTAACATTACAGCCAAAACCGCAAAACATATAGAGTTAATGATTTTTTTAAAGTATAAAAATAATCAAGGGGCAATTACTTCATACACAAATTCAATAACAAAATAACGTGTGTGTTTTTGCACATCACTTATCCTCCACACTGTCAACATGTGTATAAAATTGGAGTCAATACCTCAAACACAAATTGAGTTATGGAGAAAAGAAGAATTGTCCCAGTAATGAATTGTACAAAAGTAGTCATCAGAGGGCACTAACTCTTACAATACCATAAAAAAAATTATGTTTATTTTGCACAGCAATTCTTCTCAACACAGTCGATACCATGAAAATGTGTGTGCAGTTTGAAAACAATACCTCAAAAGCATATGGAATTAGGGAGAGAAATAAAACGAATAAGTTTAAAAATTGTTTTTTTAGTAATGTTTAACTTTATTTATTTCCATGCATAGATACCTTTTTGATATCTTTTAAAATAAAGCTGGTTACCTTTAAGTATCAACCGTACCTGATAACTTGACCAGTGGCTTAACGAAGTCATCAAAATTATTATCAACAATATCAAACCAGATTAAATAATCTCTACAACACTTCAAATGTGATTTGACTAACAGCTAGACCCTCAACTATATCATTGATATGGTATTTTTTTTATTCATGGTGGTATTTAGCCCTTATTTTAATCAGTAAATGTTATCATAGCATTCAAAATAACGCCTTTAAAGACGCTGATGTTGGAAATTTAAAGGAGGTACGCTAGAATATATTTAATATGTGGAATCTGTTTGTGATAATAGCTCTGTCAATTTTTGTTTTAATACACAATGAAACAAATTGTACATGTGTGTTTCAACAAACCAATCAAACGCTCCAAAACCTGTGCGACTGGAGCGATTGGTTGCCATGGAACTGTACTGATTGTCATTGCTACAGTTCGGGAGATCTTTACCTTGCAAAGAGACAAAGGGGACTCTGTTGCAATAAGTTACAACCTCTAGACGAGTGCTTGAACGACTGCGGATTTAACCAGGGCGCAGGTGCTCAATACCAGAAGTGCAGTAATATATGTACAGTTTCAGCGCTTTACAGTTCGACAGACTCTTGTTTATCACCAAGTTCAACAAAGGTGTCGAAGGGTTTTAAGGCAGTCATGCAACTATCAACCGATTCAAATATAGCAATGTCAAAACCATTGCGAATACTGGTTACAACAACTGAACATTCGAAAATCTCAAGTTCAAGTACGACAGCATCTACCACCTACTCGACGCCAATAAAACAGCAATCCAATCAACACAATACACATACTATGGCAAAGAGTGAGTCAACAGTGACCCCATCCGAAACGTTCTTCGGCATAACAGATTTACCTGAAATAGTTTCATCCACATGGCCACTGTCAGCTACACCTCTAATGGTCTTTAGCAATTCAATGTCTGAATCCGTAGAGAGCTCGGCAATCGACCGAACGCATTCATCGATGCATCCAGTGATTTCCTACAACATGGTGACGTCTTCAATAACCACGTCGTACCAAACTGAACCAACAGCATCTTCTGAACAAAAAGCCTCCGGTCCGTCAGGTATTCGCTGATGCTGTTGTTTTCTTGTTTGTTTTTCGTCTTAGAATTAGTTAAGATTAAATATCTACATAATAGCTTACATGAAATGACCCTTTCCATAAAAAAGAATTCCACAATTCATTAAACAATACAGTAGAACATATAAAGTAGTAACATTATAACAGTTGGAGTCTATGTGAGATGCATTCCCTCTCTGTTTCAGTTTCGACAGGAGTTATCGCTGGCAGTGCTGTCGGCTTTCTGGCTGCCATAGCAATATGCGGTATCCTCGTTGCTTTAATCGAGAAAGAAAAGCGGAAACTTCGTACAATAAGTCCAGACACAACTGACCAGAACAACACTAAACTTTAATTAGTGTCTTTGTACAGTTTGACCTTTGCTCAAAGTGCAAGCATTGTTTTCAGTTGTAGTACAAGCAGTATGATATAAACATGCATGATACCTTTTACATATTTATCATCGATCCATGACATTTATTCCATTGAGTTGTATACTGTATTTGTATAATGAAAAAAATGAGCATTATAGAACATTACACATGTTTTGCTTATGCATATGCTTACACATTGTTTATCTGTTCAATAACGTGATATAAAAATATCGTGTGTTTAACATACGTATGTATGTTTGCGTGCCTCATTGGACAGATTTTAAGAGTTATACCACATAAATGGTAGGACCCTATATATGTATCTGTTTATAAGCTTTTAAAAATATCGGCAAGGATTGAAGAATGTATCTACTTGTACATGTTTATCAATTATATCAAAGTTTGCCACTTGAAACAAAAGTTACCATATTCATATCGGAGTATTAAGAGAAGTGTCATGCAAGGACCTACGGCGATGTAATCAAGGGTGGTTTAGATATCGGTCAGATAAGGACTAATAGCGATTGTCCATCTGCACGTATTCGAGGGTTGTTTATGTGGGGGTCAAGGACTTAAAACGATTCTCAATTTGCACGTATTCAAAGGTTGTTTATGGGGTGGTGGGTCAAGGACGTATAGCGATTCTCAATCCGCACGTATTAAAAGGTTGTTTATGCGGTGAGTGGGGGGGGGGGGTCAAGGACTTATAGCGATTGTCCATCTGCACATATTCATGGGTTGTTTATGTGGTGACGGGGGGCGGGGGTCAAGGACTTATAGCGATGGTCCATCCGCACATATTCATGGGTTGTTTATGTGGTGACGGGGGGCGGGGGTCAAGGACTTATAGCGATTGTCCATCTGCACATTTTCATGGGTTGTTTATGTGTTGACGGGGGCGGGTGGGATCAAGGACTTATAGCGATTGTCCATCTGCACATATTCATTGGTTGTTTATGTGGTGACGGGGAGCGGGTGGGATCAAGGACTTATAGCGATTGTCCATCTGCACATATTCATGGGTTGTTTATGTGTTGACGGGGGGCGGGTGGGATCAAGGACTTATAGCGATAGTCCATCTGCACATATTCATTGGTTGTTTATGTGGTGACGGGGGGGGGCGGTTGGGGGGGGGTCAAGGACTTATAGCGATTCTCCATCTGCACGTATTCATGGGCTGTTTATATCGGGGTCAAGGACTTAAAACGATTCTCCATCTGCACGTATACGAAGGTTGCTTATGTGTGTGTGGGGGGGGGGGGTCAATGACATATAGCGATTATCCATCTGCATGTTACCGAGGGTTGTTAATATGGGTGTCAAGGACTTATAGCGATTATTCATCTGCACCAATTTGAGGATTGTTCACATCGGGGTCAAGGACTTATAGCGATTCTTCATCTGCACGTATTCGAGTTTTCTTTTATTATGGGGGCTTAGGACTTATAACGAATCTCCATCTACACGTATTCGAGGATTATTTAGATAAAGATCATGTATGGACTTATAGCGATGCTCCATACGCATGTATTCGAGGGTTGTGTAGACGCTGGTCAAGGACACGTGGCGATGCACAATTTACACATATATGGGAGTTGTTTAGCTATCGATGTTCCATTTACACGCATTGTTGTTTAGGTGAAGTTCGAATCGTGTGAGGACGTATAGCGACACTCCATTTGCACGTATTCGAGGGTTGTGTAGATGTGGGTCAAGGACTTATAGCGATGCTCCATTTGCATGTATTCGAGGGTTGTCTTAATTTTGGTCATGTTAGGACTGATAGCGATGCTCCATCTGCACGTATTCGAGGGTTCTTGAGATTTTGGTCATGTAAGGTCGTAAAGCGATTCTCCATTAACACATATACGGAGGACGTTTTGATGCGGATCGTGAAAGGACTTACGGCGATGATCGATTTGCACGTATTCAAGGGTCGTTCAGATATTGGTCATATAACAACTTATACCGATGCTACATATGCACGTGTCCAAGGGTCATTTCAGGAATGAATTGTGGGGTTGATGTCATTATCGGGGTATGAACGCAATTGGGCTGCCGCTGGTCAAAGTGTGGACTCTACGCGTACTTTGAACAGCCAAACTGCGATAAAGATAAAGTAAACGTTTGAAAAATTCCAAATATATCTTTACTTTTACTTGTGTAACATTTCTTTAAATTATATTACATACTTTTTGGACATCGTTTTCTGGTTCAAAGTGAAATGTTGTGTTTTTATCAAGTGGGAGTAACTACAAAGGATTTTACATGTATATTGATATTTTCACTCCTTATTTTGCAGTGAAAATATCAAATTGATATTGATACGGTATCGTATGCCGAACACAATATTATCGTGTCCAATCGTTACGAGGTGAAGGAGGATATAACGTTGGTTAGCACGACGTCTTGTGTTTCATAGCTTAAACAGCCATTGGGGATGTTTTCATGGGTATTTTTAATAATGTAGATCCGACCCCGGTGACGAGCGTGCAAGGTATGTAGGCGTGTTTCTGGAAAGGCACGTTTGCAAAAGATTCATGTTACCTTTGTCATATATTAAATCCGAGTCTTCGTAGCCCTGTTTTCATGATCATGTCATAACGATTGGACAAGGTGAATGTTATCGAAACGTTGCAGAACGATAGCCTTCATAGCAGGAAAATTGAGAAGGTTATTGCAATTGGAAATAAAACACATTTATTACTTTTAATCTGAGCGATAATGTCAGCTGGTAAAATTGAGGATGAAGTGAAACTATTAGATGTATTGAACAATATATTTTGAATTAAATTTCACGGTCATATTTATTTCAAGTAAAAGCAGAGAAGCAAACTAAATAGTAAATATCAATCACTCCTTTATGTCCCGTTTTATTTTTTGCCCACTGACTTAGAAATTATGTGGTGAATTAAATTCTAGAAAGATGGGAAATATTAAAAAAACGAGCACTTAAATTTATAAATAATGATCATGTTTAAAAATGTGATGAATTACTTGAAAATCTAAATAACCAACTGTTTAAGAAAGACAAATAAAATCAATAAATAATCAAATACCACTTTATCTTCTGATAAAATAAAAACTATTATCATGCTTTTAGAAATGGTTTAAATTATACCCGCTAGAGAGTGTCAGACTCTGGAGCACTTTTCCCAAACACTACCATGAGGATATAAATCTTCATCAAGTCAAGAGTGTGGTCGGTGTCTGGGACGGAGGGATCTGCCACTGTTCCTGCTGTACGGACTCTACGGAAATTGTGCTAAAGTTAATTAGCCTGCTGCATGTTGTTGTTTGTCCCTCAGCTATGCTTTAATCGTTTATTTCTTGTTTTGATATTGTTTGTATCTATGCACTTATTTTGTTTAAGTTTAGCCTGGTGCATGGTATTTGTCAGTCAGTTCTTGCTGGAGCATTTCTTGTTATTTAAGTTATTTAGTTCTGGTCATTTTCTTCTTGATAGCCAATGCCACTAGGTAATAGTTGTACTTTATGTGTTTATATCATCAAATTTGTTGCAACTCAGTTACTTATTTTAATGACTTATGCAGCTTTTCTTAACCCTTTTCATGCTAGTATTATAATATCTTCCAGATAATTTTGACTACTTTTTTGCAAACGCTACCGCATATCAATTAATATGTTTTATGTGATATTAATTTATAAAAATATCTTTATAATATGGACCGTTATTACTGAACGCTAGATCATAATTTTTATTCGATGCATATTTCTTTTCTTCTTATATACTTTACTAAAATTATTTATTATATTTATTAAGTAAATGTCGGTCATAAACATTTCCTACCGTGTGCTTACTGTTGTTATAATTCCCGACAATAAATAACTTTTGACTTGAATTGACTGGAGTTGTTTCAGTGTGTGTATACCAAGTGATAAATTACGGCATAAATGCTACGTCAGAAGACAATGCTTGCTTCAAATGAAGTCTTTAAACAAAGATACCTTTTACTATTTATTGACCATATTAAATGAAACATGGCGCTGTCTTAGCCGCTCACATAGCCCCGCATTCGGTTTATACTAGAGTTTGATTAATAAATTAATCTCTTAAAACACATCGACAAACCTTTCCTCGAAACCGCCGCCTGATGGAGCACTGTCAAAACATTATTTTGAAAACAGGTCTGTCAAAGTGTTTAAGGAAACTAATCAGCTAATCAAACTCCGATAATGAAACGAAGGCTGGGCTCTTTAAGCGTTTTAGTCTTTATATGTTGTGCGCCCTAACTTTAATGCGTTCAATAAGGCAAAGTTATACAGAAGAGGTCGAAGGTTCAATATATATAATAGGGCAATCCACATGTGTGTTCAAAGTGTATATGTATTTACAAATATCAGTATCGTAACTATTTATAAAAATAATAAATTATGATTTTACTCAACTTTCGTTTATTTCCGGTTTCCCGACCGACCCAAGTTTGTTGCACCAGACCTTATTTTTTTATTGCCACCAGACAATATTTTATGTCACAAATACATGTTTTCTCATTGAATTTTTATCCATTTGTTAGTTTCGTTAACTTAAAAGACGCGTAAAAGGTGTGTTTATAAAGCACTTTAGTTAATAGTTCAAAACAAATTAGAAAACAACTCATCGACACATTACACAACTATAAAACAAAATGCACACACACACACAAACAATAATGAAATTATAATGCGTTTTGAATGATTTTGTAGTCTATATACTTTTTAAAAAAAAAACAACACCCGTCAACCATGTTACCAAGTGTGTATGATGGTTGATATGAAAGTGAGAATGTTCAATAGATTATTTAACACAAAAACTATGTAGATAGTGAAAAGCAATAGAATAAGACATGAAACGTTGAGCAGACAAATGCGACGGTATTAAGTTTGAAAATGACATTCAGACCCACTCACATTTACACTTTTGTTCTTGTTTTTCAGGTTATGTTGGTTTCGTAGTTGTATGTCTTGGTGGCTCCTTTGTTGCACTAGCTACTGGCTGCTTTGCAGTCTATTTGATTGTCAAGCGGAAAGATAAGAATCGCGTACATGCCTCGGAAACCGGTGTAACCAAACACACGAAAATGACATTTCATCAGAATAAGTTGCCACAGAGAAGCAAAGTTAAAACGTTATTTCTTATTCAAATACAATACCAAAACTGCACTTTATCAGGCAAGAAATGGCGCAACAAATTCTGTTCAGCCATATTTTTAAGTACTTGCCGTAATGTTAAACCAAAACATAGTTATCATGGTAATCAAAATGGATCCTTTATCGAACAACTTAAAAAGGAGAAAATTGCAAAATGTGTGCCAGAACTCAAAACGTGAGCTAAGTTTCATCTTCTTATAAAGCACTTCGAGAAACTGGGACTCAATTAAAATATCATTTCTATGTACTTATGGGTAAATATGTTATTGTTTTAACCCGTTAAATTTGACAATACATTTAAGACGTTAGGATGGATTGTCTCCCTCAAAAAAACTCTTTGTGTATTGTTGTTTTTTGTTTCATTTTATGTATTTTTGATAAATGTTCAGTCTCAGTGGGTTTCAACTTTCATGTAAGAGATTCTTCGCAGAAATTCATCACAAATGGTGAAGTAAATGAAATTATGAGTGCGTTTTGAATAAAGGACACTGCAAAATATATGCAGTTAAAAGTGTCAAACCTGTTACGTATTCGTTTCGGTCACGATTATTCAAAATGTTTGTTGATTGGTCAATATATATACAAAAATAACTTCTTACAAATCAAATCGTTTTAATGAGATAACCTGTGGACAACTTATCAAAGTTTTATTCAATTGACTGCAGAACATTTTGTGCCATATATATGTTTATATGATTGACCTTATTTTTGTATGAGCAATAAAAAGAATTCGACTCAGTAACTTGTTAAAATGCCTTAATATCTCGTTTCTAACGACTTACGCATCTCGTCAAAATGACTTAGTGTCTCGTTTCTAACGACTTACGCATCTCGTTAAAATTACTTAGTATCTCGTTTCTAACGACTTACGCATCTCGTTAAAATGACTTAGTATCTCGTTTCTAACGACTTACATATCTCTCTGAAACGACGCAATTGGTCAGTCATAAACGAGATACTCAGTCGTTTATACGATATACGTAAAAAAGCATGTACGCTTTGCCCACGTAGATTAATAAAAAAACTGTTTAAAAGACCCTATGCCTTGTGTTCATGAATCAAGTTATAAAATTTCCAACGCCTCTAGAAAGGTTCAATTAAAAGTGTGCCCCTTTTGTTGCACTAGCTGTTGAATACCAACATGTCAAACACAGAGAACAAAGATGGCGCAACCTGGCTATGCCCCTCTTGTTGCACTTGCTATTGAATAATAATAATAATAATAATAATAATAATAATAATAATAATAATAATAATAATAATAATAATAACTTTATTTATAGAAGGTAACACATTAAGACATAGGCATCATATTATGAAAAACATAACACACGTCTTATTTACATTGCGGCCATCTGAAAGAACATACACAGACACACACACACACACACTAAATAAGATGTGATGCAAATAATTAATACTCAAAACACAAATGTGAAAACATATTTTGAACAATACCGCAAAAATACATATTGTTAAAAAAGCATTATTACATTTTTTCGTCATGGCCTATAACTAGAATTAATGATCGTTTTAACATGTAAAATGCTTAGAATGGGATTTCAGAAAGGTACGTATTAAAATGTAATACGAAAACATAAAGAAACATGAATATAATACATTCATTTAACACATCAATGCTTAATAATACATCAATTTGTACCTAAATGTTAACAAGAAAACTCATCAAAATTGTTTAATTGAGTAAGTAGGACAGTCACACATTTATTTAACACCTTACTCAACAAATACATACGTATAAACTATACCTGTGGTATGCATGGAATTATGCATATAATTTTTACAACGGATTTTGCGATTGATGATGTAAATAGAACTTCTTACAGCGGGTTTTAAATGTCTTTTCCGTGTTAGACTTACGTATTTCTTCTGGTAAAAAATTCCAAACTTTCCCACTGTAGCATGCAAACGAGTGTTTCTTGTATTGTGTTTTATGTCGAAAGTGAGCAATGTCTTGTCGCGTGGAAGATCGTAATCCATATCTTGTGTTGCTAGATATCTTAATAATGTCTCTTATGTAACTCGGTGTAAGATTATTAAAAGATTTAAATACCATAACAGCCGTTTGATATCTGCAACGGTATTCAAATTGAAGCCATTCTAATTTTTTAAATAATTCATGCGATGGCGTTCTAATAGGCTTAAAGAGAATAATTTTTGCAGCTCTTTTTTGAAGCAAGGTGATTCTTCTCATATGCGTTTGCTTACTTTTCCCCCAAACGCTACAACAATAGTCAAACATAGGAAGTATATACGATTTATAAAACAATTGTCTCATTTGATCCGTTAAAAAATAATTGAGTCTTTTTAAAAGGGCTATCTTTGCAATTACTTTCTTGCAGACAAATTCAACTTGCAGATTCCACGACAATGATGAATCAATAATAATTCCAAGCAATTTCTTCGAAGTTACATTTTCAATAAGTACTTTGTCTACGAATAAATTGAGTGCACATGCATTTCTTAATTTTGCATTTGAACCCAACAACATGCAATTAGTTTGTGGATGTATTGCCATGTTGTTTACTTTGCACCAATCCGATACCATATCTAAATTTATTTGCAACGTACGTTCAATTTCCTGCGTATTTGAACTTTTTGCATATAGTGTAGTATCATCAGCATATAAGTCAATCATGGAATTTTCAATTTCAAAGGTTATGTCATTAATATATATAAGAAAAAGAATGGGACCAAGAATGGATCCTTGAGGAACTCCAGACCTTATACATCTTCGTGAAGATTGGGAATCCCCAAACTTTACAATTTGGTGTCTATCTTTCAAATACGAAGTTATCAGATGGACGGAATTATCACTGAAGTTGTATAATTTCAATTTATGTATAATATTTGGTGATCTACTAGATCGAACGCCTTTCGTAAATCAAGAAAGAGAGCACCTACATAGTTTCCATTGTCAATTCCATCAATCCAATCTTCAATTATTCTTATCAACGCTGTATGACAAGAATGTTTTTCTCGAAACCCAGATTGAAATTCATGTATGACATTCGTATTTTTTAAAAATGTTTTGATTTGATTTGCCAAGTGCCGTTCAAACACCTTTGACAGTGTTGGAAGGATAGAAATTGGTCTATAATTATTTGGATCATTGCGATCAGAAGATTTATATAAAGGCAAAACCTTAGCCTCTTTTAATGAGTCTGGGAATATTCCTAGCCGTATGCTATTATTTATAATGGACGTTAGTGGTATAACAATACAATCACCACATTGTTTTAGGATATTAGGCCCTATTCCATCTAATCCTGTAGCTTTCGCCGTATTAAGCTTATCAATATACATTTTTACCTCTAATGGGGTGTTGTAAGATATATCAAAGTACTGACCCTTTAGCAAACTATTTAATTTGGTACCAAGTTTTGAAAAATGTGTTTCATCAAACACTGATTTATTGATACAATCGGATATGTCAGTAAAATGCTTATTGAATACATCTAATATTTGTGCATCGCCAACAACATTTATTCCGTTTGTATGAAGGTATTGTGGTAATATTATACTATTATTGTTAATAGTGTCATTATTATTATTCAACTCTCTGAGGTTCTTCCATAACACCAACATGTCAAACACCAACATGTCATATTGAATACCAACATGTCAAACACACACAAAACAAAGATGGCGCAACCTTGCTATGCCCCTCTTGTTGCACTTGCTATTGAATACCAACATGTCAAACACACACAGAACAAAGATGGCGCAACCTGGCTATGCCCCTCTTGTTGCACTAGCTGTTGAATACCAACATGTCAAACACACAGAACAAAGATGGCGCAACTGGCTATGCCCCTCTTGTTGCACTAGCTGTTGAATACCAACATGTCAAACACACACAGAACAAAGATGGCGCAACCTGGCTATGCCCCTCTAGAACAAAGATGGCGCAACCTGGCTATGCCCCTCTTGTTGCACTAGCTGTTGAATACCAACATGTCAAACACACACAGAACAAACGTTTCAACGTTTTGCTTCCGCTCCCGAAGATTGTGCTTTATTGCGCGCATACAAATAAAGAAAATATATGGATTAAAAGGCAAAGCAAAAAAAATAAAGGATTTTCTAAGAGTCATCATTTTCGCACGATAAAAAATACAAAAAAAGCGCTCTCTGTAATTGAGCTACTGAGCGTGTTTGAGCCGGATTCTGGATTCACTTCCGTTCTATTTCATGTTTAAAACTTTCTGATTGGAACCATGTGGAAATCCCGTGTAATACGCTCACATCAATAACACCGTTGTTAAAATTCATTTATTGTCTTTCGAAGAACTACTGTTTTTAGTATTATGGGAAATGCATTTTTAAGCCACATGTTTAAACGGACCAATTTTCCACAATTTACTGGGCTGATTCAATTTGGATCATCTCTTTCGCTCAGACCGTAAAGATTTGTAACTTAATTCGAACAAGAAAACATAAGAAAGATTGCAAGTAAAAGCAGCAAATCAAAAAGGCAGTCGTAATTAATTTTGCGACCAGTTATCAAGTAGTATATAGGACAGGATATTAGATATTTCGTAGTATTAATTTTAAGTGAAGAAAACGTAAGATATTCCAATTCAAAAATAGATGCGTTATAAGTTTGGGTCAATATATATGTATAGTGTTGCACTGTAACTCACATAATAGAATAACCCAAATCCGTATGTATATCGATGGTTTACTATGTCATAATTCTTTACATCTAACTATACGCTGCAAGTAGATCGCGTAGTGATTCAAAGAATTGAATAACAGAATACACCTGATTTCGTAATCCTTCGTTGTTTTTCAGGCATAAAAGTCGCCTGTCCGAGACTAAACATTAAAAACAGGCAATCAACAACTTTGTAGATGTCCCCGCCATGTTAATTTTACGAACTACTTTTACTTATGCACTGGCAAATACCCGAGACTCGTCCTTTGGCGGAAATTGCCAAGTGTTCCGCTTGATAATAACGTTATCGTGTCAGAGTTCAATAAGTAGTTTTACTTCCAAATAAAACAGTAAGTCCATCAAATAGATTGAACGTACAAAACGTGCCCCCCCCCCCAGATGGCAGGCAAATGAACCATAGAAACACCTTATTTTTACCTTAAATTGATATCTTAACAATTAAAATGATGTTATATGTATGGGTTATACATAGTTTTTATTCATAAGAATATTCAATTTATAAGATGTAGAAATGTTTTCTTGAATAAAGGGCTGTAAATACCGCTTAAGGTAGAACACCCCCACTTGAAACTCTGTCCATCTAACCGCAACTGGTATACTGTTACTCACAATTACTTCCATTCTTGAATTAACATGTTATATTTAGTGCTCGGAGTATCAAATTTATTATCATTTTCATTTATAACCTGTGAAGCCTCATTTACTTCAACATTAATTATTTTGGCTTGATCAGGGCGTTATAACCCCCCGCCCCACCCACCCCTTCACACCCACGCACGCACGCACGCACACACACACACATGCACGAGGGAATATAGGAAAAACGGTGTTGTGTTAATCATAGTGATGGTGTTTTTCTATTTGAACCATGTTTGAGAGGGTTTCAGTTTCTTGTTTTCGTCTACAATTCAAATACGCAAGTTTACATTTCGCTAACATGCTTTCTTGAAAGATATTTATTTATAAGATTCACTTTAATATCTACTATTTAGATGTGTGTAACAAATTATGGTGTTGCTCCATTTGCACGTATTCGAGGGTTGTTTACATGTTGGTCAGGTGAGGACTTATAGCATGTTCCATTTGCACGTATTCGAGGGTTGTTTACATGTTGGTCAGGTGGGGACTTATAGCGAGTTCCATTTGCACGTATTCGAGGGTTGTTTACATGTTGGTCAGGTGGGGACATATAGCGATGTTCCATTTGCACGTATTCGAGAGTTGTTTACATGTTGGTCATGTGGGGACTTATAGCATGTTCCATTTGCACGTATTCGAGGGTTGTTTACATGTTGGTCAGGTGAGGACTTATAGCATGTTCCATTTGCACGTATTCGAGGGTTGTTTACATGTTGGTCAGGTGGGGACATATAGCGATGTTCCATTTGCACGTATTCGAGAGTTGTTTACATGTTGGTCAGGTGGGGACTTATAGCATGTTCCATTTGCACGTATTCGAGGGTTGTTTACATGTTGGTCAGGTGGGGACTTATAGCGAGTTCCATTTGCACGTATTCGAGGGTTGTTTACATGTTGGTCAGGTGGGGACTTATAGCATGTTCCATTTGCACGTATTCGAGGGTTGTTTACATGTTGGTCAGGTGAGGACTTATCGCGAGTTCCATTTGCACGTATTCGAGGGTTGTTTACATGTTGGTCAGGTGGGGACTTATAGCGATGTTCAATTTGCACGTGTCGAGGGTTGTTTACATGTTGGTCAGGTGGGGACTTATAGCATGTTCCATTTGCACGTATTAGAGGATTGTTTATCTGTTGGTCAGGTGGGGACTTATAGCATGTTCCATTTGCACGTATTAGAGGGTTGTTTATCTGTTGGTCAGGTGGGGACTTATAGCATGTTCCATTTGCACGTATTCGAGGGTTGTTTACATGTTGGTCAGGTGGGGACTTATAGCATGTTCCATTTGCACGTATTAGAGGGTTGTTTATCTGTTGGTCAGGTGGGGACTTATAGCATGTTCCATTTGCACGTATTAGAGGGTTGTTTACATGTTGGTCAGGTGGGGACTTATAGCATGTTCCATTTGCACGTATTAGAGGGTTGTTTATCTGTTGGTCAGGTGGGGACTTATAGCATGTTCCATTTGCACGTATTCGAGGGTTGTTTACATGTTGGTCAGGTGGGGACTTATAGCATGTTCCATTTGCACGTATTCGAGGGTTGTTTACATGTTGGTCAGGTGGGGACTTATAGCATGTTCCATTTGCACGTATTCGAGGGTTGTTTACATGTTGGTCAGGTGGGGACTTATAGCGATGTTCAATATGCACGTGTTCGAGGGTTGTTTACATGTTGGTCAGGTGGGGACTTATAGCATGTTCCATTTGCACGTATTCGAGGATTGTTTATCTGTTGGTCAGGTGGGGACTTATAGCATGTTCCATTTGCACGTATTCGAGGGTTGTTTACATGTTGGTCAGGCGGGGACTTATAGCATGTTCCATTTGCACTTATTCGAGGGTTGTTTACATGTTGGTCAGGTGGGGACTTATAGCATGTTCCATTTGCACGTATTCGAGGGTTGTTTACATGTTGGTCAGGTGGGGACTTATCGCGAGTTCCATTTGCACGTATTCGAGGGTTGTTTACATGTTGGTCAGGTGGGGACTTATAGCGAGTTCCATTTGCACGTATTCGAGGGTTGTTTACATGTTGGTCAGGTGGGGACTTATCGCGAGTTCCATTTGCACGTGTTCGAGGGTTGTTTACATGTTGGTCAGGTGAGGACTTATCGCGAGTTCCATTTGCACGTATTAGAGGGTTGTTTACATGTTGGTCAGGTGGGGACTTATAGCATGTTCCATTTGCACGTATTCGAGGGTTGTTTACATGTTGGTCAGGTGGGGACTTATAGCATGTTCCATTTGCACGTATTCGAGGGTTGTTTACATGTTGGTCAGGTGGGGACTTATCGCGAGTTCCATTTGCACGTATTCGAGGGTTGTTTACATGTTGGTCAGGTGGGGACTTATCGCGAGTTCCATTTGCACGTATTAGAGGGTTGTTTACATGTTGGTCAGGTGGGGACTTATAGCATGTTCCATTTGCACGTATTCGAGGGTTGTTTACATGTTGGTCAGGTGGGGACTTATAGCATGTTCCATTTGCACGTATTCGAGGGTTGTTTACATGTTGGTCAGGTGGGGACTTATAGCATGTTCCATTTGCACGTATTCGAGGGTTGTTTACATGTTGGTCAGGTGGGGACTTATAACATGTTCCCATTTGTACGTATTCGAGGGTTGTTTACATGTTGGTCAGGTGGGGACTTATAGCGATGTTCCATTTGCACGTATTCGAGGGTTGTTTACATGTTGGTCAGGTGGGGACTTAAAGTAATGCCCCATTTGCACATATTCGAGGGTTGTTCAGAAAGCTAAAATAATGTGGGAACAAGTGCAAACGGTACTAGCACGATCTACTTAACCCTTCGACAACCGAAGGATGGATTAATTGCAGTAATGATCTGAAAGTTTGTGGTGGCAACTTCAAATAACGGATACCTGTAGGAACATTTTATTCACACATATCTGTCAAATTATTCTTACATTGAGAATTAGCCTAAGTAAATAGGCAAACATTTTTATTTATATAAAACCAGAAATATAAAACACATTATTTGATATTAACGGTTTTTAAAATTAAAGTGTTTTGTTGCTGTTTCACTCTTGGAAATGTCACAAGCACTCGATACCATATGTTCATGAAGAAAATATTCGTGACAAAGCGTTTTTAGCTTCTCTCGGAAATCAAAACTGGCATTTAAATATTTGCATCTGATGAATCTGATGACATATTACACTACAGACATACATTTCTAGCGTTTATTCATTACAATTTAATATCACGACACGTCTGATGAGATGATAGATATTAAAGAAATGATGATCATTCTCTGGTAATCAGAGGGGAGCTCTCTTGCAGTGCAAGCATGGCTGTCAAGGGTCAAATGAACCTTAGAGTGAGAAAATAAATTCTAGGGTTTTTTCGGGGGCATGACCCCCCCCCCCTCCCCCCCCCCCCCGGATAATAATGATTACTACATCGTCTGTGGTGGGTTCTGGGGTGTTATTTACATTTTTAATCATTTTTTTCACAAGTTTCATTAATTTTGTATTTTTTTTCTAATTTTGATGAGATAACGGGATATTCTCGGGACCATTTAGAAGCACATTTGCTTTAAATACGGCCGCACCACCATATTTCTTCGAGTTTTGGCGTTTTTTTTGGAGGCGAGCTACTAGCACTAGCAGACGACATGATGTTTACATAGACACCGGGAAACGATTGTTATGTGTCAGTTTATCATATACGAACACCCGTTCCGGTGGCTAACCTTAGGTCAGACAGACTTATACACGAATCAATGTTTTAATCGATGTATTCATAAAACTATAGTATTTATTTTCGTGAATTTTGAAATGCATGAGAAATTAAATAGTCAGCGTGAGACCGTGATTTCATTGCCAAAATTGTGAGATTTGACATTTATGTGCAAGTCAGGTACGCGTTAAAAAAAGAATAAAATTTGAAATAAGTAACCTGAAAGATGTAAAAAAATATTTGATTTCAGCCCCCCCCCCCCATGATAACGTCAGGGGGGGGGGGCATTTAAAAAAACAAAAAACATTCTCGTCGGTTTGCCTACTTCAAGAAATAATCGTACAAAAAGTAGTTAGATAATAAAACAATTGAATCAACAAGACCAGTAGCCTTAAAGCCTTCTATGCTACTATTTTTGAAAACGTAATTAAACAGAAAATCAAACCAGATCATATTTAAAGCCCAAACAGACTTCAAACGACCAAAACAGAATGACACTAGATAACAAACACATTACAAAAACTCCTAAATATCGTTATTAAATAGTAAATAAGTAGAAAACTTTAAAAAACAAAATTAGGAATCAAATTTGCCCTGACATTTATAAATATGTGCAAAACCTATAATATAAGTATGATCGTGGTCAGCATCAACTTGACGGCAATGGCGTAATATACAATGTTACACTGTTCACGTGTATAAGTTCCATGACAACGATAACAGCAAGGCTATGACCGTACCTCGACTTAAGCTAAAATTAACTTTTATTTGGACATTATTTCTATACAATAAGTTCTAGTTGTCAGAAAGTCATACAGATGTCAAAATAGTTTTATAGAGGATTAAACTAGCTTAAACCCCCAGTAGTCTCGTGTTCCGAGTGAACTCGTGTTTCGGCGGTAATTCATCTGTCAAGCTATTTTGGTGCGTGTGTGGGTTATGCTTGTGATGGGTGTATGTCGAGTCTCCAGTTTATGGTCGCGGTTAATTCTTTAATTATTGACTACTGTTTTTGTCCCCGTAATTTTCGTTTTATTGTTGCAGATTTTATATGTTGTGCCCATTCCATTACAATGTTTACGACGTACGTCTGTTTTTGCCTCCACAAGGGAGGTCACTGCGTAAATCACAAAACGAGGCCTAATTTTCAACAGTTGTTCATGAAACTTGTAATCAGAATGTTCTTTTATTTTAAAATCAATTTCGGGTATTGGTCAGGTCTACTAAAAAAGTAGGTCATAATATCAAATTTTCGAAAACAGTAAACACTCCGAAATCTTGGACTTATTCAGAATGATTCTTTGAAATCTTTGTCAAGTCTGCTGAAAAGAAGATCATAAGATTAGTAGCCTTTCAAAAACACTGTTATCACTGTCGAAACAAAATCTAACCACATTTATCTAATGTAAGATGCAGAACCGAGCTTGCCAGATGTGGTCAGGGTAATAATAAATTGTGTTTCCCAATCGGGTAGTGTTGGTCAATTTGTTTACTCGATCGGGAAACAAAACACCCTCTTTGACCCTTTGAGTCTACGGACACTGTAAAACCATAGTCTGCCATAGCTGTGAGAATAACAGATATAAAATCCAACCCAGAATCGTTTTCCCATTCTTGAAATATCGAGGGTCAAAATGTGACATTGAAATGTCAAGTTTCAAACTGTTTCCTGATTTTGAAGTGCTATTTCCAAATCGGAAGCAAAACAAGCCAAGCTGTGAACACTTCCTGATCAGAGACCATTAGCCCACATCCTGACAAGGAAGACGTTTTAAGCTGCTATTATAAGATTTTTATAGGTGAACTAACAAGTTTCTTAGCATTATATTAATCGCATTTATATAGGTTCATTTTAATTTTAGAAATAGGTGTTATGTGGTTCTTCTAATTATGATATAAGAGGACAGATTGTTCGCATACACCTGCTGTGACACCTAGTTTTAACAATAGGTTCACATTTGTTTAGCAACAAAATGCAGCCCTTACAATAACATTTTTTTTATGATTTGAAATGAAATATTCATAAAAAAATTCTTGGCCAACCTTTGGTCACCTTTAAAGGATCTGACACACTGCAGATATATAATTATAATTAAGAAAAGTATACTATTTATAAAGGATTTACATACATGCCATATTTATGAGAGGCTTCCCAGGGAAGTTTGGTCTGAATTCCAGGGGATTTTGATATTACACCAGGGGATTTTTATGCTACGAAATTAAGCGCAAGATCAACATTTATAATACAATACTGAAAACAGAAATCTGAATTTACTTACATTTATTTATTGAACGAATACACATAATATAAGGAAAAAAACATATTATAAAAGCATCACAGGTTAAAAATAATAGCATGACTATATAATACATCATCTTTATATAAAGAAAAACAGGACGTTATGACTTTACAGGACTAAAATGGTTATAAACTTTACCTAGCATATTCATTTAAGTAACTTGTTATAACACTGAGCAGGATAATAAAATATGTTCACTATTAGTTATATCATGAAATAGTTCCAGCACAACAATTCTTGGGACGTCTACATGGTCTTTGATGGAGTGATTTCATTATTTTTTTTCTACCCACAATAGTATGGCTGCTTCCAACTGTCATGCGTGCAACCTTGATCTAATTTCTGGGGTGTTTTTGGAAGGGGGTTATTCCAGGGGATATTGAATACTCACCGGGGGACCGGGGGATAGGTCGGAATTCCAGTCGCATCCCCCCCTCCCCGGGGATATGTCATGTATGTTTTTATCACATTCAAAGACATGTCTTAGTGTAGACATTAGTGTCAGATGCATGTTGTTTTTTTAAATGTGAATTTTGTACATAAGAAAGAGATGTAGGTCAAGGGAGGGATTTAGTAGAACAATTTTGACGATAAAACGTCCATATAGTTAAGTAGCGTAAGAACTATGAATAAGCAGTCGACCGTGTTTTCTAACATTTTATTCAAAGAAATATTGCACATTTTCTGCAAGGCTTGACACAATCATAAGCACACGTGAACTCTAAATAGGTCATTCATATAGTTTACAATATTACAGACAAAAACGTTAATTTTTCATTAGAGAATGGTAAAGCAAGTTCATTGTTTGTTTTTACCAGATAGTTAGATATGTTTCAAACTCGATTTGTCCTGTTAACAGTTCATAAGCACACCAGATCAGAAATAGTGCCTATAAAATATTTTTTTTTTACACAATGTCTACATTAGTTATTTTTTCTGTTGCTTTTTTGTCAGCTCTTTTAGGTGCTCATATTTCAAATGGGGAGTGTGCACACAGAAATTGCTTCTTTATTGGATAAAGAAAGTAGACTTCCCCATATGTATGGCTTTGCAATATTTTAAAATTTATAAGAATTTGATTAATACATCACGCTTTGAAATAAAAGAAACTCAAAAAGGAAAACGACTTTAAACTGGATCATCGTTTAAAGGGACCAGACGGATGGTCCCAAAATCGGCAAATACAGTATTTCCTCGAAACAAGCATTTAATTGTCAATGTGAGCTACTATGAGGCCGATAATACATCTCTTTACATGATTTAAAAAATAAACGCAAAAATCATGTCGATGTCTCAGTGGAGTTTTCCCATTTAAAAATAGCGCATAGTGGTTTCCACGTTTATAAAAGCGAGGATTTTTTTTCTGAACACCTTGCAAGTCAAGTGAAGCCATGAAGTGTGTATACTTTGCATGTGAAGGTCGCGTGATTAATACAGGTAAATATACCAACGTTATTTTTAAAATTATTCGTTATAGATAAGCCCAGTAAATTTCGAAATGGAAAGATGCGCAAAAAATCGAAAGATGGAAGTGTCGTTAGCGTTGTGATACATCAGTAAATAAGATTCAATGCGTTTTACATAACCATATTAATTTAATGTAAGTTTTTGACAATTGTATTTTTTCTTGCAATTGTATCATATGCTATCTAGTCCTTTTAAGAAAAAATGTAGTCTAAGTACTTTCCGAATTGGTCACTCGTCTAATTTCGATGGCGGATGCGTTGCGATAAAGTGAACTCAGTCTGCTAAATGTAATGGTTGTTTAGCAATAAAATTACGCCGATATATCCCTGGATTGGTGTTTGCTGATTAAATATCTGCAGGTGGCACTGTCAGTATAGCCGTTTGTCGAAGGACATCGATTCCCTTGTGCAGTGTACACACTCGTGTATACCCTAATCGCACCAATTCGTTCGCGAACTGAAAGAAACAATGTCGCTTTGTGAGTAACTGTGCAAAATGTCAGGATGTCTGCGGGACGCCAAATGCATTAAAGAATTACCAATTTAGATAAATGAAGTAAGGTAGAGTACAAATGCGTTTTAAAAAGGCCATTGCAAATCTTAGTAATCTACTTATTCTCTTGATAAACAATCATGGCTTTACTATTATTATTTGCTGTTAAATATAAATGTGTTTATATTGTTATTTCAAAATATTTTCAAAGTGCAAACACGTCTTTATCATAATATCCATCAGTCGATGTGTCTTCCAGCATATATAATCATAGCAAGAATATTGTTTCTTTCTATAACATAAAGCAATGAAAAATACATAACTTTGCATTAATTTATTTTCACATTTTTTTTTACTTTTTTAGAAGAACCCTTAAAAGACAATATAAATGTAGCATGTGGGTATTCAATTGTTTTCCCTCCCTCTTATATGTATATTCGGAACTTTAAAAGCATAATTAATTTTATTCTTACGAATTGATCTATCTTATTTATTTTGATGACGTATTTTACCAGATTAGCAACAAAGGTTTTCCTTACGTTCGATGCATTTTTGCCCCTGCTACCGACCACCACCTTAACCTGAGCTTTGCTCTGCTTCAGAACCGTCACAGCAGGACAAGCTACAAGGTCGCCTTCGGGGGAGAAGGCAGTCTGGAACGGAATGTTCACACTGCCCGGGACAGTGCCTCTTTTGTATCTACGAGAAATTAAGGCCAATTACTTGTTGCTAAGGTCTGGAGGAAATTAAAGCTGCGTATTATTGGATTTGCTTAATGATTTTCAGACTAAACTAATAATTGCTTGGCCTGTAAGGCTTTAAGGGGCAACTGATTTTATTTTCGCAAAATCAGCATCGTTCATTTATAACACAAGCATTGCTAGAACAGTTCCTTAGCGTTACAATACGTGTACATAAAATCTAAAAGAAATCGTTTCGAAAAAGATACATGGAATAGTGTAAGTGTTCTAAAAATCGCCAAGGTTTGCTATAATTTATAACAAATAATACGAGCGAGATGCATTAAGATCCGCGAAAAATACGACAATTTATAATTGCCAAGGTCTGCAAAAAGTAAAAGACAGTTCTATTTTCAAGGACTGAAAAAAGCAAGGACATATATTAATTTCCGCACTCTTCGAGTAATTAAGGAAAATTAATCATGGTGAAGGTCTGCAAGAATTTAAGGACAGCAAAAATTAGAGCAAGAAACATTTCCCAGAAAGGTCATTGGCGTTGTTTACTTCAATCTATTTAGATGAGACCTTTTTGCAGATAATTTTCACTAAGGAGAAAACAACAAGGCCATAAGATAATTAGCATACAATGAAATAGTTAGGTTCATGGAAGTTCAGCAACAACATGTGAATGGTGAGTGGTATGTGTTTATATAACGCAGGAACACGTGGCGGTGCGTTTTAATCGCATATTTTGTGTAATAGGCATTATCATAAATTAATACAGATATTGTAAGGTCAGTAACATACCAGGAAAAATGCTTCTTTTTGTAACAACAAAAAACAATCAAACATACGTAACATTGCATTTATTTATTTTCAAAAATATTGTAGTTTATATTTTAAAAGAAACCCTTAAAGACTATATTTAAATGTAACATGTGGGTATTTATTTTTATTTTCTAAAAGACTATTAAAGGATACTCGTCCTGGGAGCGGACGTCAATGACCAGCAACATGGGCTTAGTGTTGCCTGGTTTCCGAGTAGGACTTCTCGTGCTCGAGTTACCCATGTATTCTCCAAGCTCAAGCAGGTCTTCCGCAGATATTCGAGGACATTTTTCAGATTTAAGCTCATCCAAGGTTAGAGGTTCCATGGACTGAAAACGTGTGTTTGAACAGTTTGTGCATACATGTAGAGGAAGATTTGGGACTGAAGATAGATTGAATGTATGAAACATTCCTGGATTATCGTTTGATCTGATACATTTATAAATTGTAACGATAGTTTGATATTTTTATAATGTGTTTGTTGTCTAATGACGTTGTATGACTCTCATTTTGAGCCGATTGTTTAGAGTTTTGTTAAAATGAACAACTTTGTAAACGTCATCGTTATAAACTTTCAAATCTTTCTTGGTCTGAAATAAATATGGACACATTTGTGCTCATCAGTATTTCAAAAACTGTTCGAGATACCTGTGTTAGATATATTTTCTCACTATATGAGCAGGTTGCAAAAAAGTTCACTTTAAAGGTAAGTGTGTGTTTGTCCTTCGTCCATGTGCTTTTTAAAAACTTGGTTGAATTTCAAGCTACTGTGTGTGTCCATGTATTTTCCATGGTTTTGTTGTTTAATATTTGGTCAACACAGAAGAACGCAATAGGAATCATATGACAAGGCAGCTCATGTAACCTAAGCTGGTAAAGAACAACATTGATACACATTTCTAACATCAATTCCTTGAAAAACCCCATCTTATTTGATAATTACTAATTTACTGTTTATTGGGGCTGAGACAGGGGGGCGAATATACATACCCTCCTGACACGAGGTAATGCCGATACTGGAAAACTGCATGCATTATAATTATCATGTAGTCCATTTGTGTAAAATAGCATAGACATGTTATGAAATACTGGCTACGGTATTAATTTTAATACCAGGTAATAATATTATTTTTTATGACAATAAACTGTCAATAAATAGGGTATACCAACTAATTTGAATGTTCTCAAAATAGTTATCTGTCAATTCCTGTGAAATTATACAGTGCAAACGTAGGGTATACGAAATAATTTGATTGTTCTCAATATGATAATCTATTATTAATATTTTTCCTGTCAAATTGTAATGTGCAAAAAACAGGAACCAAATAAGTTGATGGTTCTCAATATTATTATCTGTAAATGTATTTCCTGTGTAATTGTACTGTGCAAACATAAGGTAAACCAAATAATTTTATGGTTTCTGTTTCATAGTTCAATCTATTTTTTCTACGACATTGGACTGATTGTTCACAATTTTGCAGAAGTTTACAACGTTGTTAAAGTCATCGTTGTTAACTTTTTAATCTGGAAGTTTAATTAATACACATGATCCAATATTTCACTTTTAAAAACTAAAAACGATGTTGTAAATCTGTCAGTTCTGAACAATCGGCCCATTATCCTGTACAAAATTAGGCTGTACCAATTCATTTGATGGTTGTTCATTGTAATCCTTGGAATAGTAGGATAAGTTAGGCTTCTCTTCTGTCTTCTTTACATCCTGCCTTGCATGTTGGCGGTAAGTTGCACTCTTTGGTGTCTTGCAGAATATTTGTATGGAGTCCTTTACACACACTTGTATGTCTATTTCTGGAAAGTTAAAGATACAACATTCTTTGTATAGTCTTTAATACACTGTTGTATGTCTGTTTCTGGAAAGTTAAAGATATAACATTGTTTGTGTAGTATTTGACACACAGTTGTATGTCTATTTCTGGAAAGTTAAAGATATAACATTGTTAGGGTATTTGACACACAGTTGTATGTCTGTTTCTGGAAAGTTAAAGATACAACATTGTTAGTGTAGTATTTGACAAACAGTTGTATGTATGTTTCTGGAAAGTTAAAGATATAGCATTGTTAGTGTAGTATTTGACACACAGTTGTATGTATGTTTCTGGAAAGTTAAAGATACAACATTGTTAGTGTAGTATTTGACACACTGTTATATGTCTGTTCTGGAAAGTTAAAGATATAACATTATTAGTGTAGTATTTGACACATGGTTATATGTCTGTTTCTGGAAAGTTAAAGATATAACATTGTTAGTGTAGTATTTGACACACGGTTATATGTCTGTTTCTGGAAAGTTAAAGATATAACATTGTTAGTGTAGTATTTGACACACTGTTATATGTCTGTTTCTGGTTAAAGATATAACATTGTTAGTGTAGTATTTGACACACAGTTATATGTCTGTTTCTGGAAAGTTAAAGATATAACATTGTTAGTGTAGTATTTGACACACAGTTATATGTCTATTTCTGGAAAGTTAAAGATACAACATTGTTAGTGTAGTATTTGACACACAGTTGTATGTATGTTTCTGGAAAGTTAAAGATATAACATTGTTAGTGTAGTATTTGACAATCAGTTGTATGTATGTTTCTGGAAAGTTAAAGATATAACATTGTTAGTGTAGTATTTGACACACAGTTGTATGTATGTTTCTGGGAAAGTTAAAGATACAACATTGTTAGTGTAGTATTTGACACACAGTTGTATGTATGTTTCTGGAAAGT
Source organism: Mya arenaria (assembly GCF_026914265.1). Lineage (NCBI taxonomy): Eukaryota > Metazoa > Mollusca > Bivalvia > Myida > Myidae > Mya > Mya arenaria. Next base: position 31,496,589 of record NC_069129.1, on the reverse strand, counting down.
TAAAGATATAACATTGTTAGTGTAGTATTTGACAATCAGTTGTATGTATGTTTCTGGAAAGTTAAAGATATAACATTGTTAGTGTAGTATTTGACACACAGTTGTATGTATGTTTCTGGGAAAGTTAAAGATACAACATTGTTAGTGTAGTATTTGACACACTGTTATATGTCTGTTTCTGGAAAGTTAAAGATATAACATTGTTAGTGTAGTATTTGACACACGGTTATATGTCTGTTTCTGGAAAGTTAAAGATATAACATTGTTAGTGTAGTATTTGACACACAGTTATATGTCTGTTTCTGGAAAGTTAAAGATATAACATTGTTTGTGTAGTATTTGACACACAGTTGTATGTCTGTTTCTGGAAAGTTAAAGATATAACATTGTTAGTGAAGTATTTGACACACAGTTATATGTATGTTTCTGGAAAGTTAAAGATACAACATTGTTAGTGTAGTATTTGACACACTGTTATATGTCTGTTTCTGGAAAGTTGAAGATATAACATTGTTAGTGTAGTATTTGACACACAGTTATATGTTTATTCTGGAAAGTTAAAGATATAACATTGTTAGTGTAATATTTGACACACTGTTGTATGTCTGTTTCTGGAAAGTTAAAGATACAACATTGTTAGTGTAGTATTTGACACACAGTTATATGTCTGTTTCTGGAAAGTTAAAGATATAACATTGTTTGTGTAGTATTTGACACACACTTGTATGTCCGTTTCTGGAAAGATAAAGATATAACATTGTTAGTGTAGTATTAGACACACAGTTGAATATCTATTTCTGGAAAGTTAAAGATATAACATTGTTAGTGTAGTATTTGACACACAGTTATATGTATGTTTCTGGAAAGTTAAAGATATAACATTGTTAGTGTAGTATTTGACACACAGTTGAATATCTATTTCTGGAAAGTTAAAGATATAACATTGTTTGTGTAGTATTTGACACACAGTTGTATGTCTATTTCTGGAAAGTTAAAGATATAACATTGTTAGTGTAATATTTGACACACTGTTGTATGTCTATTTCTGGAAAGTTAAAGATACAACATTGTTAGTGTAGTATTTGACACACAGTTGTATGTATGTTTCTGGAAAGTTAAAGATATAACATTGTTAGTGTAGTATTTGACACACTGTTGTTTGTCTATTTCTGGAAAGTTAAAGATATAACATTGTTAGTGTAGTATTTGACACACAGTTGTATGTCTATTTCTGGAAAGTTAAAGATATAACATTGTTAGTGTAGTATTTGACAAACAGTTGTATGTCTGTTTCTGGAAAGTTAAAGATATAACATTGTTAGTGTAGTATTTGACACACAGTTGTATGTCTGTTTCTGGAAAGTTAAAGATATAACATTGTTAGTGTAGTATTTGACACACAGTTATATGTCTGTTTCTGGAAAGTTAAAGATATAACATTGTTAGTGTAGTATTTGACACACAGTTATATAAATGTTTCTGGAAAGTTAAAGATACAACATTGTTAGTGTAGTATTTGACACACAGTTGTATGTATGTTTCTGGAAAGTTAAAGATACAACATTGTTAGTGTAGTATTTGACACACAGTTGTATGAATGTTTCTGGAAAGTTAAAGATATAACATTGTTAGTGTAGTATTTGACACACAGTTGTATGTCTGTTCCTGGAAAGTTAAAGATATAACATTGTTAGTGTAGTATTTGACACACAGTTATATGTCTGTTTCTGGAAAGTTAAAGATATAACATTGTTAGTGTAGTATTTGACACACTGTTATATGTATGTTTCTGGAAAGTTAAAGATATAACATTGTTAGTGTAGTATTTGACACACAGTTATATGTCTGTTTCTGAAAAGTTAAAGATATAACATTGTTTGTGTAGTATTTGACACACTGTTGTATGTCTATTTCTTGAAAGAAAGAATACAAAATTGTTAGTGTAGTATTTGACACACAGTTATATGTCTATTTCTGGAAAGTTAAAGATATAACATTGTTAGTGTAGTATTTGACACACTGTTGTTTGTCTATTTCTGGAAAGTTAAAGATATAACATTGTTAGTGTAGTATTTGATACACTGTTGTTTGTCTATTTCTGGAAAGTTAAAGATATAACATTGTTTGTGTAGTATTTGATACACTGTTGTTTGTCTATTTCTGGAAAGTTAAAGATATAACATTGTTAGTGTAGTATTTGATACACTGTTGTTTGTCTATTTCTGGAAAGTTAAAGATATAACATTGTTTGTGTAGTATTTGACACACAGTTGTATGTCTATTTCTGGAAAGTTAAAGATATAACATTGTTAGTGTAGTATTTGACACACTGTTGTATGTCTATTTCTGGAAAGTTAAAGATATAACATTGTTAGTGTAGTATTTGACACACTGTTGTTTGTCTATTTCTGGAAAGTTAAAGATATAACATTGTTAGTGTAGTATTTGACACACAGTTGTATGTCTATTTCTGGAAAGTTAAAGATATAACATTGTTAGTGTAGTATTTGACACACAGTTGTATGTCTATTTCTGGAAAGTTAAAGATATAACATTGTTAGTGTAGTATTTGACACACAGTTATATGTCTATTTCTGGAAAGTTAAAGATACAACATTGTTAGTGTAGTATTTGACACACAGTTGTATGTATGTTTCTGGAAAGTTAAAGATATAGCATTGTTAGTGTAGTATTTGACACACAGTTGTATGTATGTTTCTGGAAAGTTAAAGATACAACATTGTTAGTGTAGTATTTGACACACTGTTATATGTCTGTTCTGGAAAGTTAAAGATATAACATTATTAGTGTAGTATTTGACACATGGTTATATGTCTGTTTCTGGAAAGTTAAAGATATAACATTGTTAGTGTAGTATTTGACACACGGTTATATGTCTGTTTCTGGAAAGTTAAAGATATAACATTGTTAGTGTAGTATTTGACACACTGTTATATGTCTGTTTCTGGTTAAAGATATAACATTGTTAGTGTAGTATTTGACACACAGTTATATGTCTGTTTCTGGAAAGTTAAAGATATAACATTGTTAGTGTAGTATTTGACACACAGTTGTATGTCTATTTCTGGAAAGTTAAAGATACAACATTGTTAGTGTAGTATTTGACACACAGTTGTATGTATGTTTCTGGAAAGTTAAAGATATAACATTGTTAGTGTAGTATTTGACACACAGTTGTATGTATGTTTCTGGAAAGTTAAAGATATAACATTGTTAGTGTAGTATTTGACACACAGTTGTATGTATGTTTCTGGGAAAGTTAAAGATACAACATTGTTAGTGTAGTATTTGACACACTGTTATATGTATGTTTCTGGAAAGTTAAAGATATAACATTGTTAGTGTAGTATTTGACACACAGTTATATGTCTGTTTCTGGAAAGTTAAAGATACAACATTGTTTGTATAGTATTTGACACACTGCTGTATGTCTATTTCTGGAAAGAAAGAATACAACATTGTTAGTGTAGTATTTGATACACTGTTGTATGTCTATTTCTGGAAAGTTAAAGATATAACATTGTTAGTGTAGTATTTGACACACTGTTGTTTGTCTATTTCTGGAAAGTTAAAGATATAACATTGTTTGTGTAGTATTTGATACACTGTTTTTTGTCTATTTCTGGAAAGTTAAAGATATAACATTGTTAGTGTAGTATTTGACACACTGTTGTTTGTCTATTTCTGGAAAGTTAAAGAATACAACATTGTTTGTGTAGTATTTGACACACAGTTATATGTCTATTTCTGGAAAGTTAAAGATATAACATTGTTTGTGTAGTATTTGACACACAGTTGTATGTCTATTTCTGGAAAGTTAAAGATATAACATTGTTAGTGTAGTATTTGACACACTGTTGTATGTCTGTTTCTGGAAAGTTAAAGATATAACATTGTTTGTATAGTATTTGACACACTGCTGTATGTCTATTTCTGGAAAGTTAAAGATACAACATTGTTTGTATAGTATTTGACACACAGTTGTATGTCTATTTCTGGAAAGTTAAAGATATAACATTGTTAGTGTAGTATTTGACACACAGTTGTATGTCTATTTCTGGAAAGATAAAGATATAACATTGTTAGTGTAATATTTGACACACTGTTGTATGTCTATTTCTGGAAAGTTAAAGATATAACATTGTTTGTGTAGTATTTGATACACTGTTGTATGTCTATTTCTGGAAAGTTAAAGATACAACATTGTTTGTATAGTATTTGACACACTGCTGTATGTCTATTTCTGGAAAGAAAGAATACAACATTGTTAGTGTAGTATTTGATACACTGTTGTATGTCTATTTCTGGAAAGCTAAAGATACAACAGTGTTTGTATAGTATTCGACACACTGTTGTATGTCTATATCTGGAAAGTTAAATATACAAGTCTTTGACACACTGTTGTATGTCTATATCTGAAAAGATAAAGATACAACATTGTTTGTATAGGCTAACACACAGTTGTATGTCTATTTCTGGAAACTAAGAATACAAAATGGTTTGTACCAAGCATTGATAGTAAAAGAGGCAAAAAATAAGGTTGGACAATACTAATATAATTTTGCTCAATTGTGAAGACATTTGCAAGCTGATATGAATCACTCTGGGGTCCATTACCTGTGGGCAGAAAACAGTACTGTGTTCTTTTTGAGAGGCCACAACTTCTTGGGTGAGAGGTGTGGACACCAACTGTATACCACTAAAATAATGTTTCGTTAAATATGATCTGAAAAAGACAATTGGAACAACAACTGGCTAGAAGGAACTGGATTATACTCGCTATCTTAACTTCTGATTGACAGTCTGTATGCCTATAAAGAAAGTAGCCTAGCATTGTAATACAAGTCTTTCATTTTTCAGATTTAAAAATGACAAAAAACTCAGTTAATTGAATGATAAAAGTGAACAATTAAAATGATAAAAGTTAATATTTTTTCTTTATAACATAAAGAGGATTGGCCAATTAAATACTTCAATGGTATCTAAAACATTATTTTTCTAAAAGTGAATATACATGTAACTTTCTTAATAAATTTCATATAAAACATTAATAATGCTAACACAAGTAATATAATTACTTCTCTTGATATCAAGTTGTTTTGGGATCAAAACCAAGTGTACAGATAATGAAATGTTAAAACATTATTTTCAAATCTTTATAAGAGAAAAATACTTAGTTTACAAAGGAAAAATTAGAGCAAAAAATATGACTGTCACAATTTCTTTGTTTTTGCAATAAAGTTAAGGTAAAAGGTGATAGATCAGGCCAATTTTTTAAAACCTCACTTATAAAAGAGAAGCAGAAATGTGGAATGTCCTCATTAAAGCTTTGTTAATATATATACATATTGTACTTTATTCAGGGTCATTTGGTATTTGATATAAGGTAATATAAGGCCATACAAATTACCTGGCATGTCAGAGAAGAGTAATATGCACTCATTAAAGCCGTAGGAGAGCAACCGATCGTGAAACTGCTGGAGTATTGCCACACCCACACACAACGGAAATGAGGAGTTGCCTAGCAACAATGTGTCCCACAAATGAAAGACCTTCTGGAGCGGAAATACGTCTGAAGGGAAATAGGCAGAACAATAACTTGCTGAGAGACAGAAAATCAACCATATTTTTTAGATTGACACAATTATTCAATATTCATTATAATGTTTAATGAAATGCCATATAAATCAAAGATACATGTAGTATTATTATAAATCCAAGTGTTGGCCAATTTTTTGGTGAATCTCATAAGACAGTCATTAAATTTGATAACTTTCAATGAATACATATACCAGATGAAAAAGTAATTGTGCAAAAAAAGGATGTGGAAAAAACATGGTCAAATATTAAAAAACATCATTCTTTACCATTTTGCATGCTTGTATAATTCAATGTACAGGTAATATATAGGTATCCATAAAACATGTGATATCATTTATAAATTTAAAAACTGGTTTTAATTTGTTCCTTTCTTAAAGGTTTTGTATTTTTGCAAGCAGATTCACTTTATATACGCTTAATAGTATATTTAAAATACCGTATGTAAAAATTGATAATGGTTACAATTTAAGATTATAAGTCTAACAGGTAAATTTGTCCACTGTGGAATGTATATCATAAATAGTTTGAAATGATGGCATAAACATTAATTTTATCAAAAAACCAAGTTTTTACTGTTATAACCAACTGTGCAAAACCAAAGATAATTTTGTGTTATATGGGATGCTATTATGAATAACAACTACCAAGCTATAATTATCAGAAAAAATGTCATATATTATTTTAAGAATACTCACGAGCAAACATTGTCAAAAACCATGGTATCGCATACAGCTGAAACAAATACATTGAGAAAACCAGTTATTTATTTTGAAAAGTAGACACTAGACTTTCACTTTAAACAACTTTGTATGTTTGTTTAAAAAAGTATGATATTGTTACCTCTTATACATATATGATAACAGCGCTGCATTGCGAAAGCCAATTTAATTGTCTGTTGTTGATTTCAGTTAAAAAGGAGCAATTCTATACAATCATTTCAGGCAGAGTTATGGACCTTGTTACAAATCCCCTGTTACCAAGTTTCATTTAAATATCTTGAACTGTTTTTGAGTTTTGATGTTCAAGTGTTTTCACTAAGACAACACCAATGAAGTCAATGAAGTCAAGGTCACATTGTCAACACCATGGCATTGACAATACCTCAAAAACTTTTCCATGAAAAACAGACAGGCTAACAAATAGCAATGTAGTGGTTCTTTTAATAGGAAACACTGTAAGCTGATGCAATGTAACCACTTCTGAGCTTAAGGCCAATATAAATTAATTCCTAAATTTTCATCCTTTTCTTTAAATAGGGGTGGGATAACATTTTTGTTATTTTTCTTAAATGACTGTTTCAAAATTGAATTCATGTTCATGCTCTTTCGTATTGCGCAAGGGGCCATAAACATGTGTTTCTAGACATAAAACAATGACCATGATTGTAACACTTCTCCTTTTCTGCATGTGAATGATTACATCGACACCGGCTGGTATGAATAAAGGCTGTTCCCGGACAGTACCAGACCGATACACAAATTCAGACCCTAGTTCAACATTTTTATTTGAGTCAATAAAATGAAAGCGGCTGCAAAAAAGAGGGGGCGGGCAGGGATAAAAATCTACAATGTTTTATAGTCGCCTAATAATCAATTGATCAAGGTGCAAACCTCGACAATAAATACAGCTAGTGTTGTAGGCCTTAAAACATATAGTTGTATTATAGCTGGTTACAGGCAGATTCAACTGAATATCGGAACAGTTTTCCACAATGTGAAGGGTGATAATGAGAACACACTTCCTCAACATTATTTTTCCCTTGAAAAAAAACACCAGACATAATCTTTAGTCTTAAAGTCAGTCTAACATAAATTTTACTTTTGAAAGTCAATCTATCATTGTAATATGAGAATGCTAGATATTTCAAGCATGCTATATATGTAATGCATGTCTTACATCTGGTATAAAGCCGATTCCCTCCATGTGGTTGGACAATTCTGGATCATGAAAGGCGATCAGGTGGCTGAATACTGGCAGATATTCTGCAAACAATGTGACATAATTTATAAATACATTCTGGATGAGAAGTATGGAAACATGCAGCAGTCAGAGTTTGATAGAAACAGTTTAATTACAGCAAAACAGATGCAGATATTCTGCAAACATTCTGACATAAGCTATAAATACATTCTGGATGAGAAGTATCAGGATATGCAGCAGGATATGCAGCAGTCTGGGTTAGATTGAAACAGTCAAATTACAGCAATATAAGTGCAGATATTCTTGAAGAAAGACCCTTTGGAAATACAGAACGCATCCAAAGTAATACTAAAAAAACTGTTTTAGAAGCAAGTAAGTCGGCCAGTCAAATTATTATTGTGGTGAAACATCAGTCTCAATTGATTAAAACTGTCTCAATTTTATTGAAACTGTTTAATGACAGCAATGAAAGTAGCAATACTGTCAATGCCCTCTAGCTCTAGAGTGATTCTGATCTCTAGAATTGCAGTCCATGTAACAAACATAATAGGTAATTCAATAACATTTTACAAAACTCAGTGTCTATATTCGCTGCTTAATATTATATATCGGAAAGGATATAAGCAATTTGAAACAATGTGTTATACCAATGACTATTGAACAATGCTATGTATAATAAGGCTCCAATTTCTCGAAACTTCTTTAGTCCTTTATAACAGGATTAAGCTAAACTCACTATTTCTGTTGTTCTATAATATGCATTATATTTACTTCTTTAAGAGCTTTTAGAAATTATATGAGAAAAATCTGTACGCTAATTAGAAGAAACCATTTTTCATTAATCAAAGTCCATTATTAGTATGTATTTTGGCTAATTGAAATAAGCGACTTAAGCCTGTTAAGCTTAAGAAGTTTCGAGAAATTGGGGCCCGATCCTGTCAACTCCACCTCAGTAATTTACTCCTTTTAAGCCCATATCTTGTTAACAAATATTATTGATAGTAAGAGCATAACTGTTCAACTATTATAAGGTTGATACTTTTCTTTCTACAAATACTGTGAAAGGCTCTGCCATCATGATTTTTTTTTTTAATTTAGCACCAAAAATAATGTATGCATTTTGGAATTTTGCTTTTATCATCAGGTCATAATATGAATGTTAATATTGGTTCCTGAAAATCAACTAATCAGTGGGTTCTGTATTTCGAATATCACACCAGATATTGTAGTCACCTTTGAAAATTTGACTTTGACAAGTGAGCTGCAGATCAAATACCAATACTCAATTATTTTTTATCCAGTCACACAAGGGGCATAACTTGACAATAATTAAAGCCAGAGGCTTTGAATTTCATAGGGCCAAAAAAAAAAAATTGTTCGTTTAGGGTAACCTTCCCAAAATGTCTAGGTAGGGTAGGTAGGGATTTTTTTGGATTTAAAAAAAAAAAAAATTCAAAATCTGTCATAAGTTCAGAGTGTTTTCTTGCACATGGCAGTCTTTCCTACATTACTGTCATTGCCTGACTTTGTTTTATCATATAAACAATAATTCTGATTAAAATCTGCATTTATCCCCCCTTCGTAACTCTCTATTCGCTTACGAATATTTTTTTGGCTCAGAAACGGAAAAAAAATAGTTAGGGTTGGCGCATTCCCCGAAACAGACATATTTTTTTTTTTTTAGGCTTAGGCATAATTGCGTCAGGCAACATGCGTATGAAGTTTCATTTAAATACCTTGAGTAATGGCCAAGGTTAAAGATTTCGCACAACGACTTTACAATGACTATGACAACAGTTACTATACACAAAGGCTATGTAAAAACCTTGACCTTTGTCATTGAAAAACAGATCAGTTAATTATGTAATTTTCCATGAACTTAAACTTACACTGACTATAATATAATCTTTAAACTAAGTTAATTAACTGAAAGTCGAGTTTTATTACTGATTATTGCAATATAATATTTTTATAATATAATCATAATATATATGATGCTATGACACACACAGTTCTATAGCAGAGCTGACATGCGAAAAACCAGTTCGAGAACCTGTACTGATATCAAATAATTACTCAACAAGACACGCCGCAATGAGACGAAACCAGGTTTTCAAAGATTGACAGAAAAACTTCAGCCTGTGTTGTGAAGAGGGCCAAATGTTCTACTGGTTACAGAAATGTATTGAAGCATACACTTATTGAAGATTTTGCAACCAATTTATATTGTATCTTAATCTTCTATAATACTGCAAGGGCACTGTAACATTAGGAAAAATATACACAAAAGTTTTACTTGTGAGCCAGATAAATCTGCCTTTAGGTCAATATAGCATTTCTATAGCCCTCGATTGGTTGGAAAAAAATATTTCCTTAAAATATGCTTGGGTAGAAAACGTGTAGCTATTTCACAAACAGTAACACGGTTAAGTTGTAATAAATCAACTGTTTTTCAAGTTTTAGTAACAGTGGAATTGACCTTGACCCTAGGGGCCCCAAATGCAATCTTATGAAAGGTCTCAATAAAGTGTTCCTATATACCAAGTTTTGTCACAATATGTCAACCCTAACTAATCATATTTTGTTTCAACAGTTTTTCTATCTTTAGTAACAGTGACCTTGAACTGGACCCTAGGGGCCCAAAAAGCAATTCTGTGAAAGGTGTTTATTTGAGTTCCCTACATTCCAAGTTTGGTCACAGTATGTCAACCCTAACTAAAGATATTCAGTGTCAACCATTTTTCTATTTTTAGTGACAGTAACCTAATGACCCTAGGGGCCCAAAACACAATACAATGAAAGGTCTCCATAAACTCTTCCAACAAGTGAGGTTTTGTCACAATAATGTCAACCCTAACTAACGATATTCAGTTTCAACCATTTTTTTCTATTTTTAGTAAGAGTTATCTTGACTTATAATGAACCTAGGGGCCCAAACACAATCCCATTAAAAATCTCCATAAACTCTCCCTCTATACCAAGTTTGGTCGCAATATGCCAACCCTAACTAAAAATATTCATTGTCAACTGTTTTTTTCTTTTTTTAGTAACAGTGACCTTGAACCTTTGGGCCCCAAACGCAATCCAATGAAAAGCCTCGGAGTCCATAATCTTTTCCTATATACCAAATTTGATCACAATATGTCAACCCTAGCTAAAGTTATCTAGAGTGAGTTTGTCACCACCAGGCCACCAGTCAGCCCAAACAATGACAAACATCATTCTAGTAATGCACCAGTCAATTGTAACCACAGCCCCCCCAGGTCCAAGGAATAGCGGGGACTTTGACTTTCGGTCCAGCCAAGACCGGGCAAAATCTCCGCCCTGCTGGGACGAACTGCTGGTAAAAACCCCTCCAAATGCCCCCGCACCCAAGGGACCCAAGATAAGGTCAATTTCCCGCTATATTTGGTGTGAAGACAAAACCACCGCATTCACCCGGCACTGCGGGGCCACCTGGAAGGTATCAACACGGCCCATGGCTATCCCCGGTAAACTCCCCGGACCTGGGGGGGCCGTGGTTACAATTGACTGGTGCATAATCAGGTTTCACTATCGTTTTTTGTATAGCCTTGTGTAATATGGCATGAAATGTCTACTAAACCCCCATTAAGCCACAATGCAGCATTGAAAGTTTAAAATTTCAATCAAAACACATTAAAACCATTGTGATGTGAGACATGAAATGGAGTATTTTGCAATCCTAGAGGGTAAACAAGTTTTTGTTTCACATATTCTGCATCTAAAACTCTTTCAAAAGATACCAGAATAACATGACAGGCACGTAAAACAAAACATATCTGTGTTTTCGATACCTTAAACAAATTAATATCCCCTGACCAGCCAAACAAAGGCTTAAGATGTGTTAAACAAATTAATATTCCGCCAAACACAGGCATGATTTGTAATAAACAGACTAATTTCCCGCCAAACACACTCTGTCTACTGCTATATCTCATGCCACCGGCGAGTTATGAACTTTGTCTGAAGTGACTTTTTTGTCATCATATGATATAACGGATACATTTACGAGTGATTGTATATAGTTGAACAGTTCCAAAATAATTGCATAAATACGCTAAAAGCTCTTTCTTGTACAATTCTAACCGAATGAGCAAACTTACCTTGTATAATTGGAGAATTATCCTTCAGGAAAAAGTTATGTAGGTACTTCGGAATAAATGCTTTGATGCATGAATAGGCAAGGGCTGTAATGGAAATACACTTTATATGAAACAAGAACTGTCACAGAGACAGCGCGCTCGACTGTTCCACCGCTTTTCAGTGTATGGATTGAAAAGTTTTAGCGAAACATGCATGGATCATTGTTGGATTAGATTTCAATGCAATACATGATGTGCTGAGATATTTACATAAATTAAATTGGAAAATATTTGAGGTGGTACACAAACTGTAATGTAAATTCTAAGTAAAAAAAGGGGCATAATTCTTTCAAAATGCTTGATACAGTGACCTCCTTCTGTGTACAGGTTGGGGGCATGATGGTGAACAAGCGTGCAAAGTTTCAAAGCCAGATGTCAATGGACTTTGAAAATATTTGAGATGGTACACAAACTTTAACATAAATTTTAAGTAAAAAAAGGGGCATTATTTTGTCAAAATGCTTGATAAGAGTTACCTCCTCCTGTGTACAGGTTGTAGGCATGATGGTGAACAAGCGTGCAAAGTTTCAAAGCCAGATGTCAATGGACTTTGAAAATATTTGAGGTGATACGCAAACTTTAACATAAATTCTAAGTAGAAAAAGGGGCATAACTTTGTCAAAATGCTTGATAAAGTTACCTCCTCCTGTGTACAGGTTGGGGGCATGATGGTGAACAAATGTGCAAAGTTTCAAAGCCATATGTCAATGGACTTTGAAAAAATTTGAGGTGATACGCAAACTTTAACATATGTGGTTATGCCGACGCTCGGGGGACTAGGATAGCTCTCCTTATTCTTCGCATAGTCAAGCTAAAAACTGACGCCATTCGCACAATAACAAAAGGCAAGGCTGCATCAGTCTTCTCATTGAAAATTAACATGAAAGGTTCTAAGAGACTGCAAGCCATATTTAATTTTGATAGACCCTAAGAGACGTCCGTTTTAAAAAGTATTTTGACCAACAAAGTATAAAATCAGACTAATAGGTAATGTCTGCTAATCAAAGCCAAACAATTTTGTGATTTAACATTTCTCAAAATGTCAACTCCTGCTACCATTCAAGCTACCATTAAAATAGATCCGCTTCATAAGGAAAAAGATCACACGAAATGCCATCTGAAATCTGTTAGACCATCCATAGAAAAAACGTTTGAAGAGAAATGACCCAGACTCTTTTGAAGCCATATGGGTTCTTTGCAAGAGAAATGTCATTTGAAATTTAATAATGTGACCTTACCAAGGATTTTCCAGTGGCAGTGATTTTTTTTTTAATTTGAGTTGACTGAAGGTAAGCCATCGCCATCATTAGGATGAAAAGATGTTGTAGTGCATTTAAGATATTAACATCAAGATTAGTTCTATGGTATTTATAATTATGGTATTATAATCTATATTGATTAGCCACTATATTATATTTGAATGGATTACATTTTCGAATATCACCATAATGGAACCTGAATTATGATACAATATATCAAAGGGAGGTAATAAAACAAATTTTCACAATGATTTTAAATTTTATGTAAATTTAATTTGTTTGTTTCTTAAATAACATAATTTCTAAATCAAAAAAAAGCTCTTGATAAAACCTTTTTTCTTTCAAACTTCACATTTTATAAAATAAAACTTAAAAAATAAGATTTTTATTGTATATAGATGATGGGTAAATTACCTTAACATTAAACAAAAGAACAGAACAAGAATTCCGCTGAGCAAACGAAAATGATCATCTGTTTCCCCATTCAAACAAAAGGCAGGCATAACTCAATAATGATTAAAGCCATAGTTATGGGCCATGCTATGCATGTTCAAATTGTATCTGGCACATCTGTATCCAGTTTCATTTGAACATCATTAATGATGTCTAGTTATACCAAGACTTATGTTTTTGTAGTACTGTGATACCGCTGATGGGAACAATGTCAAAACCAAATCTATGATAAAGATTAATACCAAAAAAACAGCAACTGGACACAGAAATGGTTTAAAGTTGTGTTATGGAAATAAGGAGTTAAATTTAAAAGAAATGGCAGGTGAATTTAACAGCATGAAAACCAATCAGTATTCATATGAAGTTTCATGATGAAAGTACAATACTTCTGGTACTACATTCTACACAATATTTTGTAATACAGTTTTTACTAATTAAAGGGCCAAAACTCTTGTTAAACAGAGTAGAGTGTAAAAGGAATGGCAAGTGTACAACATTCCTATAAAGTTTCATGAATGTGTGTGCAATACAATTGGAGCCCAATGCAACACATGATGTTTTAGACATTTCTTTTGCTTATTAAAGGGCCATAACTCTGCCCAAGTAAAATGTGTAACTAGTGGCAGGTGCACAACTTCTCAGGACGACCAACATACCTATGACATTTCATATGTGTAGGTGCAATACTTCTACTGCTGCATGCAACACAATATTTTTTAGACATATTTTTACTAAGTCAAGGGCCATAACTCTTGTTAGCCCATGTGAAATTTGATAAAAATAGGAGGTGTACCACAGCCCTCATTGACAGGCATTTCTATGAAGTAACATATGTGTAACACATGTTCACATGTTTAATACCATTTTTTCCAAGTCTATGGCCATTACTCTTTTAAGAAATGTGACAAACATTTAGCAGATGCACAACAGCCCATGGTTTTTCAAGAATAACTTTACCTTCATTGTTAAAGTTTAATGCCAGGAAAGGAGCACAAAGGGAGTCCAGGCCCTGCCAATAAACGTACTGTGGATGACTGACTATCCAAGCCTTAAGAACTCTCTTGAACTTAGCGTGTGCTGTCGGGGACGCAAGGAGCTCGTGGTATTGGTGGCATCTGGGAATATCTACGGCAATCTGTAAAGCAAATGTTATGTTTGCCAATTTTTAAATGGTACAATTGAAAGTTAAAAGGTACTTCTTGCCAACTATTGGCACAGTCAATTGAAATTTATAACGTAATATTTGCCAACTAATTGTATAATTAAAGTTTAAAAGGTACTATTTGGGAACTAATGGTACAAGTGAAATTTAAAAGGTGCATCTGGTACAAGTGAAATTTTAAAGCAAAAAACTTTTATTGACTTCGAATTGGCATGCGCTGTCAGGAAGGCAATGATTTCGTTATATTAGTGACATTGGGGAATTTAAATAGCAATCTTCAACCCAAAGATACAACTTAAAATTCAAAAGCATTAAACAATGATGACCTTAAATTTGGCATTATACACATAATGTAGCTATCAACGTCCAGGGGATTAAGACAAACTGCAAATTTTGTTGTCTAAGTTCCCCTCCTGAAGCAGAGAAATCGGTCGCAGACAGTGACTTAAACACTTTCACACTACTGCAACTTTTTTTCTTCAAAAAACCCAGACAAGCTAAACAAGTCCTTTTGTTAAAACAATCTGGCCCACTTTTTTCCTGCTTTTTTAGTTAGGGTCTCACTGGGCCTGTCAAAATCCTGCCTGTTGGAAATCACATATTATCTGAAGTGTCCTGGTCACAGGGGCAAAATACTGATAAATGCATTTTATTAAGCCCATTTAGGCTGATTGTTTAGAACTTGTGTTAACAGAAGTTAACAATGCGATTGATGACATTGTTGTTGACTTTAAATAGACTTTATTTGAATATAAACAAGTACAGATAAAAAGTAGCCTCAAATCTTCTTAAAAATACACCAGGTGCAGTGAAGTCTGAGTTCAGACTCAAGACTCATTATGGCAAAACTTCATTTCATTGTAATTTTCCTTCTATCAAAGCATTGATGGTAAAATTTGCTGAAATATATTACTATTTGAATGTTTTACAATTATTTATATATTTTTTTGTAAAAGAAATGGAATAAATATGATACTTTGTAATTCAATAAGAGTGATTTTCTGAGTCTGAGTCTAGACTTGGACTTGAGACTGTTCATAATCATGGCCCCAGATCTGAAGTGAATCAATTAAACCTCCAGAGCAGTAATAAACCATTTGAAAGTTAACAATGATGTTAACTTTAACAAGCGGCCCAATGTGTGATATATATATTCATGACACTTTGGACGAATAATAAAACCTAAACAGATTTACACCAACATATTTTTAGTCAAATTGTGTCAGGCTTGTAAAAGGGGCATTTCATGTAAATGTTAATTCTATGTGAAGACCTATAGCAGGTGCCCGGCAATAAAAAATATTGCTGACATAGTGCATACATGCCATATTTTTGAAAGGCTCCCCAGGAGATTTTGCTCAAAACTCCATGGGATCTGGCTCACATATACCAGAAGATTTTCATCATGCTATTAAGCGCTGTGATGCAGGTACCATTTCACTTTTTTACTTTTTTTGCAATATCAAAAATTATTTTGTTTACACTTCATTTATATTTTTATGAGACACTGTCATATTGCATAATAAAACCACTCACTTACATAACAAAATACTTCATAGAAAATATACTTCGTGGATAATTTAATGGGCTTGCCATTCTCTAAAGTGGATATAAAAGTCTGCTGTTTATCAGAAATAATGACATTCGATCTGACTAATAGAGAGAATGGAAAAAAATATCAATTTACATTTCTTCCAATTCCCAAATAGTCAGATTTGTTTGCATTTGATCAAAAAGTTAATAAACATATTTCCTTTTGGCAATCTTCAAAACACAAAAAACATCACCATTGTAATAGATAAAGACTCAGTCATTTGATCATATGGATCTTAATTCAAGGATTCCCCCCCCCCTCCCCCCCCCGCCGGGTGATAATTTGCATGTATGAAAGTGAGATACCTGTCTGTCTGTTCCAGTGGGTGTTTCCTTATCGATGCTGTCGTATTCGGCTTGAATATCACCCTGTAATATATACACACTTTTTAGGATACAATTTCCTTCATTCAAATCAAAATTTGTACCGTATTGAAGAGTGTTTTCATTGTGTTTGTTTGCCCATGGTTGTTAAACTACAATGATATCTCAAGTTGTGTTTGAATGTCATCTTGTTTGTTATTGTTTGAATGAGAAATGTATACTTATATCGTTGTAGAATCCATTGAAGACCAAATTGTAAACAAGATGCTTATGTATCATCATCAAATAAAGTTATTATTATTATTATTATTATTATTATTATTATTATTATATTATTATTATTATTTTTATTATTATTATTATTATTATACCTCACTTCTATAGAAAATTTAATTTTGAATGAATTGACATAAAGTATTTAACTTTTTAAGGTACAAAGTATGACAAATCATGTTATTTCAATGAAAAATAAGCATTTTTATTTACGTTGTTTCATAGAATGGGCCTTGAATCAAAAAAATAATCTGATGACATGACATGACATTCATGTGGCTCAATAACTCAAATATAATGATTATGTAACTGCTGACAATTTTCACTGTAAGTACTTTTTCTCACAAATAAACCTTTCACAATCATTTCTTGAAAGTCACTTGCTGTAAAGTGGTGTACAATTATTATAAACTACAGTAAAACTGAAGCGAAAGATAAGAATCTATCCATTTGTCATGTTAGGTTGTAACAAATTGTTATCGTCATGTTAAACTGTTGTTGTCACAGAAATGTAAAGTCTACCGGAAGTGGACAAAATCGACCGCTTTTTAGACCCTTCTACTGCTCCACCGCTGTCCCAACAAAATTTACTAAGTTTGACTTTGTTTCTTTTGTTTTAAACGCTTTTTATGAGAAAATAAAGTGTGACAATACAAAAGGACAAATAAAATATTATTTTCTTTTATGAATATTCCTTTATTTTTTATGAATACTCCATCTTGTAAATGCAATCATGGTTATTGTGAATATAAATTGAGGCTTAAAATATCTATTGATAATTAATATATTTTTAATGTTCTTTTTTTTTAAAAATATGATACACATTCATATTATTTATTAATATTATGACTTAATAGAAAATTAAAACAACTTAGACAAGATAAGAGATATATTAATGCAGTGAAGAGATATATTTATGCAGTGCAGTAAATACCTTAAAGATAAAGCAAGGACATTATAATATATGACAAATTTTCAGTTAAAGTGTACCTAAAACACACAAAAAAAGACACAAAAACTAAAGAAATTGCGGAAAACGCATATTCATTAAGTCTACCTCTCTGGACCCAAATCTTCCTCTCTGGAAGAAAAAATCTACCTCTCTGGACAAACAAATCTACCTCTCTGGAGAAACAAATCTTCCTCTCTGGAGAAACAATTCTACCTCTCTTGAGAAACAAATCTACCTCTCTGGACCCAAATCTTTCTCTCTGGAGAAACAAATCTTCCTCTCTGGAGAAACAAATCTACCTCTTTGCAGAAACAAATCTACCTCCTGTCAAATCTACCTCTCTGGAGAAACAAATCTACCTCTCTGGACACAAATCTACCTCTCTGGAGAAACATATCTACCTCTCTTAAGAAACAAATCTACCTCTCTAGAGAAACAAATCTACCTCTCTGGAGAAACAAATCTTCCTCTCTGGAGAAACAAATCTACCTCTCTGGACCCAAATCTTCCTCTCTGGAGAAACAAATCTACCTCTCTGGAGAAACAAATCTTCCTTTCTGGAGAAACAAATCTACCTCTCTGGAGAAACAAATTTACCTCTCTGGGCCCAAATCTACCTCTCTTGACCCAAATCTACCTCTCTGGAGAAACAAATCTACCTCTCTGGAGAAACAAATCTACCTCTCTGGGCCCAAATCTACCACTCTGGACCAAAATCTACCTCTCTAGAGAAACAAATCTTCCTCTCAGGTGAAATTATTTTACCTCTCTAGAGAAACAAATCTTCCTCTCAGGTGAAATTATTTTACCTCTCTGGAGAAACAAATGTACCTCTCTGGAGAAACAAATCTTCCTCTCTAGATAAACAAATCTACCTCTCTAGAGAAACAATTCTTCCTCTCTTGACCCAAATCTACCTCTCTGCAAAAACAAATCTTCCTCTCTGGAGAAACAAATCTACCTCTCTGGAGAAACAAATCTTCCTCTCTGGAGAAAATAATCTACCTCTCTGGAGAAACAAATCTACCTCTCTGGGCCCAAATCTACCTCACTGGAGAAACAAATCTACCTCTCTGGACCCAAATCTACCTCTCTGGACCCAAATCTACCTCTCTGGAGAAACAAATCTACCTCTCTTGAGAAACAAATCTACCTCTCTAGAGAAACAAATCTTTCTCTCTGGAGAAACAAATCTACCTCTCTGGAGAAACAATTCTTCCACTCTCGAACCAAATCTACCTCACTGGAGAAACAAATCTACCTCTCTGGAGAAACAAATCTTCCTCTCTGGAGAAACAAATCTACCTCTCTGGGCCCAAATCTACCTCTCTTGAGAAACAAATCTACCTCTCTTGA
The DNA here is from genome assembly GCF_026914265.1 of Mya arenaria. NCBI lineage: Eukaryota > Metazoa > Mollusca > Bivalvia > Myida > Myidae > Mya > Mya arenaria. Next base: position 31,477,512 of record NC_069129.1, on the reverse strand, counting down.
GAAACAAATCTACCTCTCTGGAGAAACAAATCTACCTCTCTGGCACAGTCAGAGGTAAACATGTCTGTTTACCACAAAACCTTTCCTAAAATGTTTTTTGAAGCCCAAATCCAATCAACAGGAGCTCACTTATATGTAGGCCAAGATTTTGTTTAAAAATCAGGTATTTCCTCATCATGTATTTGTACATCTCGTTAATGAACAACTACTGTGTGTTATTAAACAAACAAATAATCATTTTTATGGTACTATTAATTCTTGTTTATTCGCCCATTAATTTTGTAATATGAGATAAAATTGGGCATAATAAAACTATATGCTTAAGAAATGGCAAACACTAATGATGTCTACATGTCTTTTGGGTTGTAACATATTTTTAGTGAAAAAGTAAGACATTTCTTATATCCTGATGATGTAGAACATTCTGGTTAACAAATTCACAAAGGAATTAACACTACATATTGTATTTGTCAAAATACCAGTGCACAATTGGTTCATGCGCATGTACAAAAACAACCTCTGAATACTAGTTATAAATGAAAGAACATAGTTTATGGAAAGACGTAATAATAGGCTCATGAGGGCCTATGTTTTACTGGCATGGCTGGTTTTGTCATTTGCTATCTGGAGCATTTATGTATGCGTAATAATCAGGTTTATTAATTAAGCATTGTCCATGTCCAAGAATCAGACCAAACACCCTCAAAAACACCTCTGTGCAAGTAAATAATTATGAGAGACAATTTTTCGCTGTGATGAAAGTATTTATTGCGTTCAATGACATCATTAATTTTCAAAAATTCTTATTTAACAATTTATTTTATAAGATAGTAATAGTTTCTAACAAATGCGTTGCCATGCAACAGATTGGATTATTTCAAGATATCTTTCAATTAAAAGCTTATAATGCCTCCATATATTTAGTCAGAGTTACCCTGAGTGTTAAGTTCAATGCCAACTTCAACATTTGTCATTTAAAGGGACTCGACACCGGGTGAATCCATTGCAAGAAAAAAAGAAAACTGTCAAAATTAACATAAAATTCATATTGTTATTTATCTGGAGTCTGACCTACTGATGTATCAAAACAATTATGACACATGTATCTTTCGCAGTTTTTGCGTATTTTTTCAATTCTAAATTTACTGGGTTTGTCTACCAACGTAAATCCTGGTAAATCTAAAAATAATTACGTCTGTACATATATGTATCTGTACTAATCACGTGACTTTTACATGCTTAATATACACAGTCACTAAAAACTGGGAAACCATTATGCACTATATTTGAATGGGTAAACTCGACAGCGATGAAATATTATTTTAATCATGTAAAATGAAGTATTATCGGCCTCATACTCTCTCACTATAGTCTAGTGATTTTTTTTTATATAAAGTTCGGATTTTACATACATGTGCATTAGCCAATATGTATCACAAATGACTGGTTATAAGACACACTTTTTTTTTACACAGATTTCAATGTAAAAAAAAGGCCTGCGTCTTGACAGGTTTTCGTTTACATAATACACTGTCAGAAAGAATATTTTGCTTTGTATTAGTATTGCATGATTTAAAAAAACCATCGCCAATTTCACGAAAAAAAAAAAAGAAGATCGTCACTATCAACAAACTTGGTGGCCAATGGCGCAGATGATTTTAACATTTTTTCAATGCGTCCTATAACCCATAACATAGATTAAAAGGTTTTTTCTCAAGTTTTTCACGGATTTTTTTTGCCTGCGTCTTATAACCACTATCGTCTTATAACCAGTCATTTACAACATTTTTATTAACATTTATATGAAATACAATAAAAATTGTTATGAATACATCAATAATATACATTTCTGCACATGTGAGTGCTATTTAATCATTCATCTATAATAATTCATCCTTAAAGAGCCTGACAGTTCTAAGTTCAAAAAGGTAGACTAGGATTTCGGGTATCAGATGTGTCACAAGTTGGACCAATTAAGGTCACCTGGTGACCTTGACCTTTGACCTAACAACCCCAAAATAAACAGGTTTATCTACTAACCATCGCCAAGGTGCAAACCATGTTTATAGGGACAATACACCAGAAATGGTCACAAAATTGGCAAATACAGTATTTCCTTAAAACAAGCCTAGAATTATCAATGCAAGCTAGTATGAGACTGATAAAACATCATTTTAAATGATCGAAGAAGAAAGGCAATGATCATGTCCCTGTCTCAGCTGAGTTTTCTTGTTTAGGAATAGCATGGCATGGTTTCCCAGTTTTAAAAAACAGGGCATGGTTTTTGACAGCTTGCAAGTCATGTGATTGTTTCACACACTAAACTGTCAATAAGCGTTTTAGCAACTCGCTGTCCTTTTCAGCAAAGTTAACCTCTTTCAAAAGTTTTCTTTGGTCAATTTCATCACCGATGTTGATGACAGATCTTAATAATGTCTACAATGTTTCAAAGCAGTTTTTGCCTGTTTTTCTGGGAAGCCATGAAGTGAGTATATTTAGCATTTGAAAGTCACGTGATATAAGTACAGATAAATACACCGATGCTATTTATAAACTAACTGGATTTTATGGGTAGACAATTTCCACAGTAAGTTGCGAATTGGTTAAATGCGAAAAAACTGTGAAAGATGCATGTGTTGTAAGCGATGTGATACATCAGTAAGTTCAAGATTCAATGCATTGTACACAACAATATTTATAAAGTTTTGGACACTTTTTTTCTTGCAAATTGTATCATCTGGTATCTAGTCCATTTAAAGATTCTACTGGAAGTCATTCAAAAGTTATTTATCTCATGAAAGTGTTGTACAACAAAGTGGAGGACGAAGCGGGAAGGTTATCCTTATTTGTCTGCACTTCTTTGCAAGCGACACTAAAACAAGCAAATAAACCTTTGTTCAGTGCATGCGCTCTGCATTACATGGACAGAAATAGATGTTTTCAGATATCTTGCAATAGGTCTTCAAAGGCTTCGTTAAAATAAAACAGATGTATTCAGCCGATAAAAGAGTGTTTTTTAAATGGGTTTCGTAGAAATAATTTATCTGTAATGTTCAGGGATTATTTCTTGCTAAATTTGGTGTAGCAACTCTTGAGAACTTAGCTAATAAACAAAGAAACTGATTTGTACATTTATAGTAAAAACAAATTTTAATGCAGTATCAATGAATCGAGAAAATATAATTTAATATCCATATTTATAGGGTCCTAGCATTTCCTTTGAAAATGACTAAGATTTATTTAACAGTGTAACACATGTATAGCTGGTGTGGTATTCATAAAACATCTTAAGTCATTTCCTAACTTAAGTCACTTTCCTAATTTAAGTATCTCTTTAGTCATATGAAATAAACAAGAGGGCCCTGAAGGCCCTGTATTGCTCACCTGATCCAATAAAGATCCTCAAGAATAACATTCTGATCAAGTTATGGTCATAAATGTGGCCTCTAGAGTGTTAACATGCTTTTCCTATTATTTGACCTAATGACCTAGTTTTTGACCACACATGACCCGAATTCAAACTTGACTTAGAGATTATTAATATAAACATTCTGACCAACTTTCATGAAGATACATTATAAATGTGACCTCTAGAGTGTTAACAAGCTTTTCCTTTAATTTGACCTGGTGACCTAGTTTTTAACCCCAGATGACCCAATATTGAACTCGTCCAAGATTTTATTGAGGGTAACATTCTGACCAAGTTTCATTAAAATTGTGCCCAAATTGTTACCTCTAGAGTGTTAACAGTCAAATTGTTGATGACAGACGACGGACACAGCGCGGTCAAAATAAAGACTTTCAAAAATAATCATGAAACTCTTTCTATGCACAATGTTTGGTCACAATTTGTTAACCAAAACTAAATATATTCAGTTTCAACCATTTTTCTATTTTAAATAACAGTGAACTTGACCCTAGGGGCCCCAAACAAATCCCTATAAAAAATATCAATAAACTCTCTCTGCATTCCAAGTTTGGTCACAAGATATTCAGTCTAATAGGTGAGTTTGACACCGTCCGCCAGCCTGAACAACTGCATACGTCATTCTAATAACCAGTAATCACTATGTGAAAACCTGGTTAAAAAGGGCAAAAGTGCAGATTTTGATTTTGGATTTATAATCGCTGATTATGCTCATGATATATTTGGAGCTGTTTCCAAAGGCTATTTCCTACTTCTCACAAAGGCAGATTTTCTTTCAAATAAAAAAGGGGTATGAAATTATATTTATATATATGGCCCTTATATCACCTTCAACTTTCACCCTACCTCAACTTCCAACAATATCACCTTCAACTTTCACCCTACCTCAACTTCCACCAATATCACCTTCAACTTTCACCCTACCTCAACTTCCAACAATATCACCTTCAACTTCCACCCTACCTCAACTTCCAACAATATCACCTTCAACTTTAACCCTACCTCAACTTCCAACAATATCACCTTCAACTTTCACCCTACCTCAACTTCCAACAATATCACCTTCAACTTTCACCCTACCTCAACTTCCAACAATATCACCTTCAACTTTCACCCTACCTCAACTTCCAACAATATCACCTTCAACTTTCACCCTACCTCAACTTCCAACAATATCACCTTCAACTTTAACCCTACCTCAACTTCCAACAATATCACCTTCAACTTTCAACCTACCTCAACTTCCAACAATATCACCTTCAACTTTCAACCTACCTCAACTTCCAACAATATCACCTTCAACTTTCACCCTACCTCAACTTCCAACAATATCATCTTCAACTTTCACCCTACCTCAACTTCCAACAATATCACCTTCAACTTTCACCCTACCTCAACTTCCAACAAGGTTGCCCACACAAGGTTTCTGAACAACGGCGGGATATCCACCCTGGCTTCTTTCAGGATCTGGGCACGTTTGTAGGGGTAACCCTGGATAAGCCTCTCATACAATATCACTCTGTGAAACTGAAAAAGTGAGAAATAAATATTTATAACTCTAGGCCCCATTTCTATGAAGATAGATGGACTGAAACTTGTTTCAACTTTTAGTAAATTATAACTATAAAGTAAAGTTAGTGTGCAAGAGCTTGTGCTTAGGCATTATGAATTGTTTATATCAGGGGCGGAACCAGGGTTTGAGGTTAGAGGAGGCGTAACTCTAAGGGTGTAACCTTTTGACTTATGCCCCTCCTTCAGAACCATATTTTTTTATCTAAAATATTGGCAAGGGGGGTTGAGGAAATTTTAACAATTTTTAGTCCAAATTAGTACATTTTGGGGGCACTTTATTACTTCTTCTTCAGTGCTCCAGCCAGGATTTGAAAAGGGCAGGGTGGAGTATTGAAAAGGGCAAGCTACAGGAGTCGTGTAGGGGCGATTGGGGTGGTTGTGTGAGGGGTCCACCCCTGTCACAAGGTTTTTTTTTTGTTGTTGTTGGGGTTTTTTTTGGGGGGGGAGGGGGGTCTCCCCCTAGAATTTGTTTTGTTTTCATACTCAATTTAAATCATTTTCCATGATTTTCAGACTTATACAAAATGGTGTTGTTGTATTTTCTCAAAATTTAGAAGGGTGTGTTTTGAATATCAAAATAAAAATTTGTCTTTTTGTCTGTGATAGTATGATTGTACTTGTTTGGCATCTTCTTTAGTGCAATGTCACATATTTCTTTTAAAAGTTTGTAAAATGAAGACAAAAACAAACACAGTTAAACATCAAATAAATAGATACACACAAAAAAAAAAAAAAAATATGTAGGGGACGAATCTTACTTTGGTACGATCGGGTTTGGGTACGAATGTTACATTCAGCCTGTTTGTTATTTAATTGTCTTTGGTAAAATAATGTTTAATATGCTGATGTTTTAGAATAAAATGACAATAAAAATCACTACCCTGATTTAAAAAATCACTTATTAAACAAAGAACATTGATAAAATAACTCATAAAATCATTCTGACAAAATGGCGGTTTCGGCGAATTTTGACAAGATCGTGGACATGATAAGAAAATACTACATAAAGCATCAACATAATTTTGTGGGTTACAAAGAAATTTTCATCATGAATATTTTATAAATAAACTTTCAAAACATTTACTGAAATGGTGATGTATTTGATTGTATTAGCGCCACCTTTCTGGTGTTTCCAAAACAGCAGTGACCGTCTGCTTCAATATTTAATAAAAATGGCCAGTATCGTCTGTACGATACAATTAACAATTATTTTAAAAGATTTAATTGTCCTTGACAACTTTTTTCACCATCCCTTCGCATTTTCCATCGCATTTTACGAACTTTCATGAATAAATGAACGAGATCTCAACGTTTATTCTGATTGGCTGACATTCAATAGCCCCCCTCCTGCCGATGTTTCCCTATTTGGCTCGTCCTAATTATTGGATTAAAAGATGACCGATTATGAATACACAGGTCGTTTGCTCACTACACAAATAAACAATTAGCTGTCAAATGACTTGGACAAGGCACATGGGAAGATGATAGGGCAGTACGGCATATTTTAAGCAGTCATGGGAGTATGGTGACACCTTACGGGAACATTATTGTCATAAGTATTACGTAATTTGTCTCAATTATGACAGCGGATTAAGGGCTGCCGCTCTTTCGTAACTATTTCAATAGTAAAAAGGGCACTAACGGAATAACTGGCGCTAATAGAGCATTTGTGAAAAGGTCACTTCTCAAAAAGGGGGCAGGGCGGTAAGTAAAGGGCACGGGCGCTGGAGCACTGTTCTTTTATATAGTGAAATAAAAAGTGAACTTGGACAATTTTATGCAAGGGGGGGGGGGGGGGGGGGGGGGGCGCTCTAGGTGCATCCACTTCTCCCCTCCTTAATCTGCTAGTGCATATGTTTATGAAATGTATTATTATAAAAAGCATCGAGCATTTTGAGTAGACATTAGCATAATATGATTTTATTATGCATCATTTATCGTTGTTTTATGTTGAATTCTGTTCATTTCTACATCTGGTAATAAATGAGCAAACAACAACTTAACGAAGGAAATTGTCAATACATTTTTGAAAACCATGACATATTTTGCTGATTTTGTAAATTTCCTTCTTTTAATTGTTGGAAAATCAAGTTAAAACAGAATAAGGGTGGTACCAATCTGGTTTCAAGCTATGGTATTTTAAAATCAGACACAATCAGATTACAAAACAAATGAAGTTCTTTAGGCATTGAATATAATTATTATTTTCAAACATTTAAGAGATGTTTATTCTTAGTGTTATAAATATAATTGTAATTCCTAGCAGCATTCAAATCTGAAAAGAACTAAAATCGTAAAAATGTTGCTCTAACACCATGAAGTTTTTCTCATAGAGTTAAATAACTCATAAAAGGGAAAATTGTAACTGTGGGCAAATATATGAATAAAGATGATATCTTTAAAGATTTTAAATTTATTAAAAAGAATTTTTAAAAAAATCAGGTCGGATGAATGGACAGATGGGGTGATACTTATAGGGCACCCGCAATGTTTTTTCAGGGCTCAATTCTTTAATTTAACAATATTAAGATATTGTGAATACGAGGGGAAATTAAAAACTGGATAAACCTGATATTCCACATCTTTTTCTTTGATGACGATGGGTAGACTCGCTGTACTTGCTAAATCAACACTGCTTAACGAAGTAGGAAGAGTGTCATTTAATGTCTTTCTGAAAAAAATATTTCATTTCATAAGTTAAACAAGGGGTTCATGTGGATAACACATTAAAACTGGATTTTGTAACTTTGCAGTAGGATGTATGTTTATAGAGGAAAAAGTAAATGCTGCTGACTATTCATAATAGCATTGGTCCAAGATTTTGACTCGAGATGATGCATATTTACATTGGTCATAAATGTCATGCTGTGAAAAAAAAAAGCCTAACTGGGTTTCTTGAAAACTGGATAAACACTGTTGAATTTATGAATGGAATAAAGAACTTATATACAATTTTTTGTCTGAATAATTGACCTAGTTTTTGACCTGAGATTACCTAAATTCACACTGGTCTTCAAATCATGTTGACAAATATACTGAATTTTAATTAATAGCTTGTTTTTTTTATTTGACCAAGTGACCTAGTTTTTTACCCAAAATGACCCAATTTCTCATTGGTCCTAAATTTGATGCTGAGAAATATTCTAACCGTGTTTCGTGAAGATAAATGAATTTACTGAAAGAAAATAAGAAACTTAAGACAATATTTTGTTTTCATATTTGACCTAGTGACCTAGTTTTTGACTAAAGATATCTCATATTCAAACTTGTCTTATATATCATGCTGACAAATATTCTGACCATGTTTCATAAATATCTAATTTAAACTTTATGACAAAATAAATTTTCAACACTGAACAACTCAGGCCTGAGACACTGAAACAACACATATTATACTTAAAGCATCATAAGGATTGAGATTATATTTTTACTGATGATAAGATTAATTTCACAAGGGGTCAATAATTTGCTAATCTGAATCAAGTTGCAAACTTAAGACCTAGCAAAATATTAACTTATTCAAGTTTTTACATGTTTTTAGTATGATCCTGGGAACAAGCGTTCTTTAATAATTGAGTGGAAACCACTTGTACCCTTGGTCACTGCACCCTATACCTTAACCTTTGACCTACTGATCACATACTAATAGGGGTCATCAACTAGTCATGACCAACTGGGAAACCAAGTATGAAGTTCCTAGGTGCAAGCATTCTTAAGTAATTCAGCAGAAACCGTTTTTCACCTTAAGGTCACTGTGACCTTGAACTTTGACCTACTGATCCCAAAATCATAAGGGCCGGTCAATGACTTGCCATGACCAACTGGCATACCAAGTATGAACTTCCTTGGTGCAAATGTTTTTTAGTTATCGAGCTAATACCATTTTTCAACTTTAGGTCACCACCAACATATTGCTTTTCACCTGAAGGTCACTGCAACTTTAACCTTTGACCTACTGGTGTCAAATCAATAGGTATCATGCACCGGTCATGACCAAATTGCGTACCAATTATTGAGAAAAATCATTTTTTCACCTCAAGTTCACCACAACTTTGACCTTTTAATTAATAGGGGTCATCTTCTGGTCTTGACCAGCCAAGTTATTGAGCAGAAATAAAGTGTAAATGACTGACTGACTGACTGACTGACTGACTGACGGACTGACTGACTGACTCACTCATTGACTGACCCACTGACTGACTGACTGACTCATTGCTTGACTCACTCATTGACATCATCTGACTGACCGACCGACCGACCGACCGACTGACTCACTCACCGACTGATTCACTGACTGATTCACTGACTGACTGACTGACTGACTGACTGACTGACTGACTGACTGACTCACTGACTGACTCACTGACTGACTCACTGACTGACTCACTGACTGACCGACCGACTGACCGACCGACCGACAGACCGACCCACTGACTGACTGACTGACTGACTGACTGACAGACTGACTCACTGACTGACTGACTGACTGACTGACTGACTGACTGACTGACTGACTGACTTATTGACTGACTTATTGACTGACTGACTGACTGACTGACTGACTGACTGACTGACTGACTGACTGACTGACTGACTGACTGACTGACTGACTGACTGACTGACTGACTGACTGACTGACGGACTGACTGACGGACTGACAGACTGACTGACGGACTCACTCACTCACTGACTGATGGACTCACTGACTCACTGACTGACGGACCCACTGACTCACTGACTGACGGACCCACTGACTCACTGACTGACTGACTGACTGACTGACTGACTGACTGACTGACTGACTGACTGACTGACTGACTGACTGACTCACTGACTGACTGACTGACTCACTGACTGACTGACTGACTGAGTGGGCAAAAACAATTTCATAAAAAAACAATCTTCAGAATTGCTCTCCCTTCTATTTAGACCAACATGTCCTTATATATTTTATATTGTAAACTAGATGGACCCAAAATGTTATATTGTCAATAAGATTGTTTCTAGAATGTTGTATTGTAATGAAGATTATCCTGAAATGTTCTGCAGTCAACTATGTTCTGCAGTCAACTAGATTCAAGACTTTTAACGACATGGTCATGAAATGGGGATTCCTGTATATAACCAATACATGTACATTAATTAAACATGTTCATGTAATACAACAACAAATGTTTTGCCACAGAGAGCTTAAATCTAAAGAAATTCGAACAATATAATATTAATGAAGCATTGAAACGAAGTAAATCAATTCTGTGTGTAATAAAAGTGTTGTCTTTCGCATAACAAAAGAGTTTATTACAACAGTAACTTACTCATCTTCCAATAAAGGGTAGTAAGATTTCTCATCTACATCTGAAAGTCTCTGAAATTATATAAAAAAAAACGGTTAGTAACACATCACCAACTTGAATATCTTCACAGCAAACGAACTATATCGTATAAAAATAATGATAATAAAGCAGAACATGAAATTAAGCTAGAAATACAGTAATAAACTACTTCAAAATACTTTCATCTACCGAATTAATTGTAAACATTTTTGGGTCTCAACTAATGGCATTGAGCAAAAAGCTATTGCAATTAAATATAGCCACAACAGCTGAACAAACAAATTTTGAACCGGGGATTTTGTTTTTTGAACAGTCCACTAATGAAGACCTTGTATAGAATAAAAATGTTTGTTTGATTAAAAAGTTAAAACCAGCTCTCCGATGTTGTTTCAATGTGTAACCCTTGGGTCTCTTCTACTGTACAAATAGCCGGTTTTATATGGCTCTAACGACAAGAGAAGAGAGAGACTAGAAGAGGATGGAAAAGCTTTGACTTACCAAATGAATGTGATGTTTAAGAGGAAAATACTTTACATTAAATCAAATGACAATTTAAGCCATTTTTTAACAAACTGATGATTTAATATTAAAATCGATCATTATATATGATACAGTAGAAATTGTAATAAAAAATAAATATTCTATCCCAAAGTTTCCGTTTTCTTTTAAACGATAATATTTTGATCAAAACTGTTTATTATGAACAGTTCTATAATTATTGGCCCCTTGATAATTGACTTGATTTGTCATTTTGGACCATTTCCGAGTCAAATGTTTATTTTGATCAGTTCAATAATTATTTGCCTCTTGATAACTGACTAGAGTTGTCAACTTGATTTGTCATTTTGGACCATTTCCGAGTCAAATGATACTGTCCTGCATGTCTCCACCACAATTCTTCATCTTCTTTGCCACCTGTTCTACTTGATAATTGGAAGAGATGGAAGTCGAGCTTCCAAAGACAGAAGTTGCCAAACTAACAATTCAAATACCTCTACCATTTTTATAAGCTCTTCTGTTGTGCTAATTGAACCACCAATAAGAATTTTTTGCTGATTTGAGTTTATCAAGGTTTGCCCGCACTCATTGGCTGCATAATGGCTTGACCACAAATTGTGTTTAAATGCCATAAGTGACATGAGATAACAAGAGGCCCAAAAGGGCCTATGCTCTACTGGCTGGGTTTGTGTGGTCAAAATTACTGTTTTCGAAAAGAATCAACCTCTTATGGATATCTAAATACTGTACAAGTTTCATCGAGATACAATCAAAACTGAAGGCTGTATCAAGTTAACAAGAATTTTTTTACAGGCGCCCTGATTTTTTATACTATCAAGGCCCATAATCTAGGCATGCATGGTAGGATCTGGCTGGTTTTCGAAACGAACCAACCTGTTATGGATATCTGAATACTGTACAAGTTTCATCGAGATACAATCAAAACTGAAGGCTGTATCATGTTAACAAGGAATTGTTTACAGGCGCACTAATTTTTTATACTATCAAGGCCCATAATCTAGGCATGCATGGGCATATCTGGCTAGTTTTCGAAAGGAACCAAGCTCTAATGGATATGTAGATACTGTACAAGTTTCATCGAGATACAATCTAAACTGAAGGCTGTATCGTGTTAACAAGGAATTGTTTACAGACGCACGGACGCACAGATGCATGGACGCACATACTACATACACATTACCATCGCATAAGCTCTTCTGGCCTTCGACCAGTAGAGCTAAAAATGACAGCAAATTCGCAATCGAATCCAGATATTGATAGACTTAAAGAAACAGAGAGAGATACAAAAGATCAGGGTGTGATACCCTAGCTCTATGCAACCTCTTGGTTCTTTAATGTGCACAGTGAAAGGCATCCATACACAGAATACATCTATCCTAGGTTGAATCAGTACTGAGTACACCATTTTCCCAGTACTAACCTTGACATCAGCTGAGCACTAAGCAAGGGAGCTACTGGTACCATATTTTAAAGTCTTTTGGCTTAAGAATCCTTATATACTGTTAATTGGAATGAAGATCTTTAGATATCTGTGTTTTACAGTTAAATTCATGAAAGATACATACTTTTAACAGCTATAGAACCTCATCATGAAATTCTAGGAGCAATTTTGTACCAGTTTTTAAAAGGTACAGGGGGATTTTATACTTGGCAGAGATTTTCAACAGTGCTTAGTGCCAGTTCATCAAGAAATCTAGGAGCGATTTTGTACTTTAAAAGAGCGATTTCGAACAATGCAAGGAGCCATTTCTCCAGAATTCTAGGAGAGATTTGGTACGTAGGAGAGTATTTTAACAGTGCAAGGGGCCATTTCCCCAGAATCCTAGGAGCAATTTTGTACCAAGAAGAAATTTCCAACAGTGCAAGAGGCCATTTCATTGAAAATCCTAAGAGGGATTTTGAACTTAGGAGGGATCTTTTTCAATGGTATGGGCATCATTTCATCAATAATCCTCAACCAACCTGCCGTCTGACAAACAACTACACTCCCATACTTTTTTAAATTAATTACTTTTGGTGCTATTTTCAGATTCAGGTTTTAAAAACGCCCGGATTTGTGTATATTAAGAAACATTCCTAAATAAACAACAATTTATCATAACAATTTCATATACTAGTGACAAATATAGAACTATTATGGGTAACTTTTTTACGAACATTCTGATTTTGTTGTCAACATTTTAATATTTCTGAGGATTCGTTGGTAAAAAAATAGGAACCCTGTTCTTATTACAGATATAAAATGCCATTAATCAAAACAGCAAGAGAGAAGGTGTCAAAAACACATCTGTTATAAATGGAGAATTTCTTTGATGCATAAAAGGCAGATCCGTGGTCTAGTAGTAACTCACTTTACTGTCAACCCAGGGGCCGAAGTTTGATTCCCCGCTGCACAACTAAATAAAATACCAGTCATCTTCCGAGAAGGACATTAAATGGGGGTCCAGTGTGTCAGTGGTATACACTGTTCCACATTAAAGAACCAGGGTTAAGCTTTAAGCAGGGTAACATTTTGTCTGTGCTCCAAAAACATAAAATGACTAAAAATCTTATACCCAATTCACACAAGACAAAGACCATGAAGACTGCACCATGTCCTGGCAATTTCGACTAACGCAGTGAGGACATGGTCAAATTTAAAAAAAAAATGCTTTACTCAAAAATTCATACCACGTCCTTACTGCGTCCTTGCCAGGTATTCACTGTGTCTTACACATTCCAAATACATTCTTACTGCGCACATCTTCACACACTTCCTATGCGTGCTTTATATGTGCACACCATGTCCAATGCATTATTTGTACGTTGAAGATTGCACCACGCACTTACCAAGTGTTTATCATGTACTCATCACATTCTTATGACTTGAATTTATTTGTAAATGGGTTCGAGATGGAATTACCATGTTCTTTTTATAACGGGCCTATTTTTCATCTAGTGTTGGTATAAGATGAAGTTATAGGAGAGTTGAATCCCATATTTATACATGATCACTGTCCAAAACCTGACAGGACGTGGTAAGAACCTAATACAAACATGTCTAAGACGTGTTAAGCACTGAAGAACGTATTAACAACCGAACAAGGTCTTCTTCAACGTTGCACGAATGTACCATAGTTGTAGTTAAAGCATGGAGAAGTTGTGGTCAGAACTCCATAGACGTAGCAAAAACACAATGACAACCCTAAGAGACAAGGCGATAAGAACGCCATTCAATATTTACCGTCCAGTACCACGTTTGCACTACGTCAATCAAGTTCCTTCTAGGTTTTAGTAACGCCGTCACTACATCCATGCCAACGTTAATACTTTCTTTTTAAGTTTTTACTACATCCTGATTTGACCACGTCCTCACTACGTTTATTTTTTTAACACGTTCAAAGTCCGCTCACATCCTTCATGTCCATAAAGACAATACCACATCCTTATCGGTATCTACTGCGTTTTTTCTATGTTGACCAAGTTCTGACTGTGTCTTGCCAGATTTTTGTGGACGTAATGGGAACATGGCCTAGTGTGATGGGGGTATTAACGGAGCACTCGCCAAATGGGCCTTGCCTCAGTACTTGTATAAATAAGCTTCCATACACACACTGCAAAAAGGGTGGCATGTCAGGTGATTTTCTTTGAAATACCAAGGCCATTTGTAATTCAAGAAAGTTCATAAATACCTTGATATTAACTGAGTATTAAAACTATTATCCATCTTATATAAAACAGAAAACAGACATTTGTTATTAAATCATAGATTTAGAAGAAGCCACAAGTGTTTTAATGAAAAAGTGAAATTAAAACTTTATCAGGCATGCCAAAATAGAAGATTCAATTTTCAAGATTAAAGAATTAGAGAACTTACATGACTGTGAAAACATGCGTAATAAGCAATCTGGTATTTAAGTTTTAACAGAAATTGCAAACCACATTACTTCATTAAGTTTACTTACCTAGCAACACACAAATCTTGGTTCTTAAAGGGACTAGACACCAGATAATACCATTGAAAGAAAAAAAACTTACATAAAATTGATATTGTTGTGTACATCACATTGAATCTTTCTTACTGATTTATCACATTGCTTACCAGAGCAATCTTTCGCAGTTTTTGCACTTTTTTCCACTTTGAAATTTACTTTAAATTTTATTGTCTAGCACGTAAATCCCAGTAAGTTTAGATATAGCGCCAGTATATTTATCTGTATTCATAAACAGATATGATTTTAAATGGGAAACCATTTTTTGCTATTTTTAAACAGGGAAACTCTGAGCAACATGATTGATACGTTTATTCTTTTAATCGTGTAAAATGATGTATTATCTGCCTCCTTCTAGCTCGCATTTATAATACTAGGCTTGTTTTGAAGAAATACTGTATCGCCCTATTTTTGGACCATCTGGTGTCTAGTCCCTTTATACTGTAATAAATAGGTGACAAGAATAACAGCAGACAAAATTGCTTGAGACGAAGTGGCTATCAAATTTCAGGGCAATCTGGTACAAAATCTTAGCAACATGCAGAACAAACACTATGAGCTATTATATTCTTGATGAATATCCCAAGACATCACCTTTGGACACAAGATTGGTTATATGTTGAGGTGTTGAAAAAAGGACTTGAGTTCAATATGAAGCCATTAATGACGCTATATCTCAGTTCTAAAATATTTTTTTGATGGTGGGGGGGGGGGATTTGCATGCAATTTTGTGACGGGAAATTTATTTGCCAGATGAGAGTTGGCCTGGCTGACTGCAATGACAGATTAAATAAATAGAAACAACATGTTTTTCATTGTATCTGGGCTTGTTGAGACCTTAACCTTGCAGACGGTAGTTACCTCGGTGACATTCCAGGCGAATATGGGACTTCACAGTTGGGCAAAAATTATTTTAAAATGGGTTGCATATACTCCAGTAGCTGGAATTTCAAGGCTGTTAAAGGAGCCTGTTGCATATTGCTTAAGGCTGGGAGATCCTGAGTGCTTGGCGTTTCAGTGGTTGCTCTCGCTGGTCTTTATAACAGTTTTTGCATTGCCTCAGTGTTGGCAAAAAGCTCATCGTTGGCAAAAGGCTATTTTATTTTTGCATAACAGTTGTTTGAATTGTCTCAGTGTTGTCAATAAGTTCATTTTATCTGCCAGCCAATTTGTTGTGTCAGTAGTTGTTCCAGCACTTTACTATGCAATAGTTTTTTCAGGACATTTGTGATAAATAGTTATCACACTAAACACATGGCATCAGCCTAGCCTCCGCTCATTCCATGGAGTTCCAGTCGGGTCACTTAGACTGTATGTATCATGGAGTTTGTGCTCACGGTCACATTTTGCTAACTCTTTAGTTCGTTAATTCGCTTCTGTCATGATTGATTAGCAAAAGTAAAATCATGAAATGTAATAGTTGTACCTTATTTGTTTAACATTCAATTTGGTCATAAAATAAGTGAAATGTGAAATGAATGGCAGGTGCACAACAGCCCATAAAAAACTAAAAAAAAAAAGTTTCCAGTTTGTAGGTGCAATAATGTTGGAGCTAACATACGAAACAATATTTAATTGTGCAGCGACAAATGCAACTCCTATACACACCAAGATAAATCTATCTGTGTGTGTATAAATACAAGAGGGGAAACAAAATGCATAGTGTGAAGGGCAGTAATATTATGTTTGTTTCCAATTTAGCATGTTTGTTTACAAATACACATAATTTTGCATATTTGTTTAAAATCTAGCATGTTTGTTTACAAAATAACATGTTAGCTTACAAGTTAGCGTAATTTAGCTATTGCATACAATTAAGCATATCTGTTTGCAATTTAGCATAATTCAGCATGATTGTTAACATTTTAGCATTTTTGCTAACAATTTAGCATGACTGTTTTTTGCAAATTAGCATGATATATAATGTTTACAATTGAGTTCAATAAAAGAATGATTTTTACAATTTTGCATGTTATGTTAGCTTGTTTGTTTACAATTAAATTGAGCACATATGTTTATAATTTAGCATAATAAATCATATTTGTTCAGAATTTAGTATAATTATTATAAGCATAATTGCATACAATTTAGCATGTTAATTTACATTTGAGCATACTTGTTTACAATTTAGCATGTTTATTTACAAATTAGCACAGATAAGCATGTTGGTTTATCATATAGCATAATTTAGCATGATTGTTTGCATTTTGCATGTTCATTTACAATTTAGCATGATTGTTTACAATTTAACATACTGAAGTGTGATTGTTTACAATTTAACATACTGAAGTGTGATTGTTTACAATTAAGAATAATTAAGCATGTTTTTTTAACAACGTAGCAAAAGTTACAAAGATTGTTTAAAATTTAGCGTATTTGTTTACAATTTGGTATAATTCAGCATGTTTGTTTACAATTCAGCATAATTCAGCATGTTTACAATTCAGCATGTCTGTTTAAAATTTAGCATGTTTGTTTTTAATCAAGTAATCTTAATGTACATGGAAAGTTATAAACCATTAAACGTTGATTCATGTTCAATTACCCACAGTAACAAGTTTCCATAAAACAGCAAGCAATTCCTTATAGCATTATTATTGCTAGAGTTGACATTAGGTTATTTGTATTTGACAATCAAACAAACCCATACAGACAGACCCAGCAGGAAACTGACTTGACAAAAACTTGATCTGTCTTATCAACATAGATAATATACATGTATAAAGACATAAATGCCACACCTGAGACATCAAAAAGATACAAGACCTAGACAAACTGTCATATACCATTTGCAAACCATTATTTTAGAGAACAATACATCAACAGTTAATGTTAGTGTCATAAGACATGCATTATAAATGTAAGGGAAACAACTCTTGAGTTGTGGGAGATGATCCTTCATAACCGCCGAAAGCTAACTGAGGCCAATGAAATGCACCTTTATCTTAATTTACTAATAACTTTCCTTATTCTCACCTTTATTCAATGTCACACTGTTGCTTTCACCAGGCCCTTTTCTTCAATGTCATGGATAAAAATTCACCCCTTTATCCAATGCCACTGCTTTTACCTCTGTATTCAAAGTCCCTTACATGCTTTCACCCCTTTATCTAATGTCACTTTCTTACCCGCATCTCTTTATTTAATTTCAACCCTTTCACCCTTTGATTCAATGTCACTGCTTTTACCCCTTTATTTACAATTACTTTCTTGCTTTCAGCCCATTATTTAATGTCACTTTCTTGCTGGCATCCCTTTATTCAATGTCAACCCTTTCACCCCTTTATTCAATGTCACTACTTTCACACTTTTTTCAATGTCTCTTTCTTTTCTTACAAACATCTCTTTATTCAATGTCTCTTTTTTGCTCTCACCCATTTATTCAATGTCACTGTTTTCATCCCATTATTCGATGTCCATTTCTTTCTTTCACCCATTTATTCAATGTCACTGTTTTCATCCCATTATTCAATGTCTCTTTTTTGCTCTCACCCATTTATTCAATGTCACTGTTTTCACCACATTATTTAATGTCCATTTCTTTCTTTCACCCCTTTATTCAATGTCACTGTTTTCACCCCATTATTCAATGTCTCTTCTTTGCTCTCACCCCTTACCCTTGTCAATGTTTTCACTCCATTAATTAATGTCTCTTTTTTGCTCTCATCCCTTCATTCAATGTCACTGCTTTCACACATTTTTTCAATGTCTCTGTCTTTTCTTGCTTTCACCCCATTATTCAATGTCACTTTTTTGCTCTCACCCCTTCATTCAATGTCACTGATTTTATGCGTTTATTCAATGTCAATACTTTTATCCCTTCATTCAATGTCACTGCTTTCACACCTTTTTTCAATGTCTCTGTCTTTTCTTGCTTTCACCCCATTATTCAATGTCACTTTTTTGCTCTCACCCCTTCATTCAATGTCACTGATTTTATGTGTTTATTCAATGTCAATACTTTTATCCCTTCATTCAATGTCACTGCTTTCACACCTTTTTTCAATGTCTCTGACTTTTCTTTCTTTCAACCCTTTATTCAATGTCACTGTTTCCACCCCCTTATTTTATATCCTTTTCTTTCTTTCACCCCTTTATTCAATGTTACTGTTTCAACCCCATTATTTTATATCCTTTTCTTTCTTTCACCCCTTTATTCAATGTTACTGTTTCCACTCCCTTATTTTATATCCCTTTCTTTCTTTCACCCCTTTATTCAATGTCACTGTTTCCACCCCCTTATTTTATATCCCTTTCTTTCTTTCACCCCTTTATTCAATGTTACTGTTTCCACCCCCTTATTTTATATCCCTTTCTTTCTTTCACCCCTTTATTCAATGTTACTGTTTCCACCCCATTATTTTATATCCCTTTCTTTCTTTCACCCCTTTATTCAATGTCACTGTTTCCACCCCCTTATTTTATATCCCTTTCTTTCTTTCACCCCTTTATTCAATGTTACTGTTTCAACCCCATTATTTTATATCCCTTTCTTTCTTTCACCCCTTTATTCAATGTCACTGTTTCCACCCCATTATTTTATATCCCTTTCTTTCTTTCACCCGTTTATTCAATGTCACTGTTTCCACCCCATTATTTTATATCCCTTTCTTTCTTTCACCCCTTTATTCAATGTTACTGTTTCCACCCCATTATTTTATATCCCTTTCTTTCTTTCACCCCTTTATTCAATGTTACTGTTTCCACCCCATTATTTTATATCCCTTTCTTTCTTTCACCCCTTTATTCAATGTTACTGTTTCCACCCCCTTATTTTATATCCCTTTCTTTCTTTCACCCCTTTATTCAATGTTACTGTTTCCACCCCATTATTTTATATCCCTTTCTTTCTTTCACCCCTTTATTCAATGTCACTGTTTCCACCCCCTTATTTTATATCCCTTTCTTTCTTTCACCCCTTTATTCAATGTTACTGTTTCCACCCCATTATTTTATATCCCTTTCTTTCTTTCACCCCTTTATTCAATGTTACTGTTTCAACCCCATTATTTTATATCCCTTTCTTTCTTTCACCCCTTTATTCAATGTTACTGTTTCCACCCCATTATTTTATATCCCTTTCTTTCTTTCACCCCTTTATTCAATGTCACTGTTTCCACCCCCTTATTTTATATCCCTTTCTTTCTTTCACCCCTTTATTCAATGTCACTGTTTCCACCCCATTATTTTATATCCCTTTCTTTCTTTCACCCCTTTATTCAATGTTACTGTTTCCACCCCATTATTTTATATCCCTTTCTTTCTTTCACCCCTTTATTCAATGTTACTGTTTCCACCCCATTATTTTATATCCCTTTCTTTCTTTCACCCCTTTATTCAATGTTACTGTTTCCACCCCCTTATTTTATATCCCTTTCTTTCTTTCACCCCTTTATTCAATGTCACTGTTTTAACCCCATTATTTTATATCCCTTTCTTTCTTTCACCCCTTTATTCATTGTCACATTTGTGCATTCTCTTGTTAATTAACCTCTTTGATTTCATTCATAATCATCCCTGTATAACCCCCCCCCCCCCCCCTACACCCCCACCCCCTGAGATGCTGGTACCCACCTGTCTTAGCTGATCCTGTGACAGGAGAACCACGGTGTTGTCCAGCAACTCCGCCTGGTCTCGGCCTTGTCCAAGAACATCACCATTCTCAAGGGTTAGACTGTAAATATAATTCACACATACAATGGGAACAAATCCAAAATGTCACCTGTCTCTGAGCTGGTACCAGATTGCAACTCTGCCTGGGCCGGTATTCTTAAACCATCTTCAACTCATTCCCTAACTTATTATAATAACTCATATTAATTTCCTATTTCAAGTACTGGTAATATAATACATTTTTTTGACAATGTCAAAAATACTTTTCATACAAGTTTATCCAAATGTATTATTATATGTAAAAAAAACACATGTATTAATATAATTAATTTGACTATAATTATAAAAAAATAAGAAAAAGATTTAATTTAGAATAGGCCTTGGTCATTACTTTTAATAATTTGCCTATCATAAATAAGAAAAATGAATTTTCAAAAACACTTTTATTACATGTGTATTATTTACATGATTTAAAACTTAAATTAGTAAAATTAATGGAATAACTTTTTACTGACAAATTTGAAGTATACTGCCTTCTCATTGGACAACAAATTATGTTGACCACTAAATACTAACATTTCTCAAAATATTATATAGCTTAAATTAAACAATAGGAATATTGTTCACTGAAAAATAGGTAGATCTATATAGATGGTAATAGATGTTTATACTTAATAATTTAAGATGTTTAATGAATATCAGCTCAAAGCTTAAGGCTGGTCTCTGGACAGATTTTTTAATGATTTTTTTACATGGCAAATCCTTCAGGGGTTAGTAGAATTTCAAAAAAAAAGCAGTATGTAACGTCTATTATTTTAGACTAGTAGGTCCCTGCCATGGTCTTTCTCACAGGATAATTTTTAAAGATTGAACATAATAAGCCATTGCTTAAGTGGAAAATAAAACAATCATTGTAAAAGGTTGTTTTGTTATGCACTTATCTTTCACAAATTTATACAAATTACGTCAGCTTGATTGTAAATATACATATAAATCATTTTCATAAAGCTTTTAGAATAACGCTGTCCCTCATTATCACAAAAATGAAGTTGCATAAAGTTATGGTTGAAAAATAATACACTCAGGAAAACTAGAAACGTCCCTGTTTTATAGCCGGTGAAGCTTTGTCTGTGTAGTTGCTGCATGTTCAATGTACATGTATTTTAAACCCTGGCGATGTTCAGAATACGATTGTGTACAGTTTACCCGATATGCAACGGTTTACATATCGGCCAGTAACCGCAACGGTCATTTGCAAGTTTTGCATGTGCACGCTATACATGTCATCCATATGTTGATTCAGTTCATGTCGTACCATTCATGCGATAGGGGCTATTCTGAAAATTAAATTTTTTCTTTAATTTTTCACTGTTTTCGATATGCCACGGCTTAGCGAAAACGAGCGAAATCAGGCAATTGGGATGCTTGCGGGTGGGATGTCTGCCAGGGTAGTCACGTGTCGGTTCGGGTGCTGTCAGAATGCATCCCGGTAGCAGCAGACTGGGGCTGTTAAAGACCAGCAGTGACCTGGTAGGCCTCGTGTAACAACGGCTAGAGCAGATCGTTTCATTACGTTGACGCACTTACGTCAACGTCAATTGGCAGTCACAGGTAATACGGTGTCTCAGGGAAGACCATTCCCAACCGGTTGCGTCGTAACGCCCAACCAATCAGGGCACGCCGCCCGTACTCTGATCAGATAATGACCCAACGTCACCATGCTGCCAGGCTGTTATGGGCGCGACATCATCTGATTTGGAGAAGGGCTGACTGGAACCGAGTTTTGTTCACCGATGAATCTCGGTTCACAGTTAGTCATGCTGACGGAATATTACGGGTATACAGGCGTAAAAATGAAAGATTCGCCGATTGTTGCATTGTTGAGAAGAACAGGTTTGGGGGAGGGAGCGTAATTGTCTGGGGTGGGATCATGGGAAACCGGAAGACAGATTTGGTTGTTGTACAGGGCAACATTAATGCACAGCGTTATGTTGCAGACGTGCTAAATGCATATGCCTTACCATTTATTCGTCAGCATGGTCCTGGTGTAACATTGATGCATGACAATGCCCGCCCTCATGTAGCCAGGGTCACCACTCAATTTTTGCAGCAAAACAATGTCAACGTCATGCCATGGCCCGCGGTTTCCCCGGATCTCAACCCCATTGAGCACATATGGGATCAGCTGGGCCGCAAAGCACGAGCTAACCATCAGATTGACAATGTTCGCGATCTTACACGGGCGTTACAAAGGGAATGGAGGAATTTGCCCGACGCATTGGTATTGCGTTACGTCGATGCAGCGTAGGATCATTGCATGCATTCATGCAAATGGTGGCCACACTCGGTACTAACGAGATTTACTGGATGTGCCACATTTCTTATTGAAATTTCATCTCTAAACATTCAATAACACCTTTCTGAGTTTTGGGATTTTTGATTTTGACCCCTACCTTTCTTGACCGGTTATCACTCGAAAAGTTAACAAGATAGCCAGTTGTTATTAATTGGTTTTGAGACCGAAATGAATGAACTTGTTTTTCTATTTTGATTCAGTAACCCTTTTGGTTTCCGATAAATCTTTCCTGAAATATGGAGGGACGTTTCTATTTTTGCTGAGTATATGTGGGAGGAATGTTAATTTTTTTACTACTACAAATTTTGTGATAATAGGAAATATCTATTAAGTGTCCACTTATGTCATTTCGTTTGGTAAATATTACATACTTCGAACATTTAAAATGACAACGTAATGTCAAACCATCATTTTTAATAGAGTGCAAAATTTAATGTTCTAGAGACATCCAATAATATAAGCTTATTGTTACAGGTCATGCTTTGTAAAGACAAGGTAATAAATATCTCGGTGTTAATGGCCAATAGCCATAAAGAGCATTGTTTCACACGCTGATATATTTTTCAAAAATAAGGCTACCTACACAAAAGTACAATAATTGATAATAAAACTATACTAATAAAGACATACTTATGGAAAACTACAAGTCATTTTTTTATCCAAAAAAAAATAGCCTGAGTTTCATAGCTATAAAAAATCATGCTCCTTTTGAATGGAGATTTTGCAAACCATTGGTTCATACTAATTTATTTTAGCTCAATTTTGCACACAGCTGAAAGCTGATATAAAATGGTATCGAATTGTTTCAGTGGTGGATCTGTGGTCTAGTGGTAACACATTTGACTGTCAATTCAGGTGCAGGCCGCATAACTAAAAATAAACTACTAATCATCTTCCAGGAGGGACATTAAATGGGAGTCCCATGTGAAAGTGCTATACAGTGGTGCACGTTAAAGAACAGGGTAGCTCTAACCAGGGTTACGTTCTGTCTGTGCACTATGCTCCGAAAACATAAAATAACTAACAATCTTGTTGGAGCACTCGCCGAATGGGCAAGGCCCAAGTGTTAGTATAAATAAGCTTACATACACACTTCATTGGCAGAAACTAGTACTGTGCCCCTTTTCGAGAGGTTATCAGAAAGTTCCCCTGGCGAACAGATATATCATTAGACATCTTTAACCCTCACTCTCACAGCAGCTTTCGGCTACCTAGATCTTAATAATGACTTTGAAATATCAATAACAAGTTCCAATAACAATATTTCAACTGAAAAAAGTTCATTTGCAAAAGCTTTTTCCTTATAAAATTAAACACCCATTCGCAAAATGTTATCGGAGAATGTGGTCTTGGAAAAGCTGATTTACATGTAGGTAACCCACTCTTCCCGGCCAGAAATCGAACATGGCACTCCTTAATGTGCTAACTATAATTACTATAAAGACAAATCAGATAAGAGACTATATCCCGGAACAACAGGTTTTCGACCGCCTAAGGATTATTTACATTTTAATCATAAATAAGTGATAATAAAAAATAAATGTTTGTGTGTACCATTTAAAGCAATCATTCATCTTTCAAAAAAACAAAACATCTGTTTCAATCGTCTGTTGTTTACATTTTGAATCCAAAATGGCGGCTGTCACATGTTGTATTTGACCTAGATACCTCTACTGTTATGGTTAACAATTGGAGCTTATTTTTACCGGAAGTGACGCAAAATAGAAGTGTTTTACCATTTTTAGGAGGCGGTCGAAAATAGGTTGTGGTCGAAAATAGGTTGTTCCGGGATATAGTAAACATTACAGTCAACTTATACTGGATTGTATCGCTTCCTTTTTGATATTTGTTTGTAATCATGTTAATTTATCTATGCCGTTGTGCATTCTATAATGATTGTTTTGATGGCCATAAGCTATATATGCATGTATCTAAATAAATGTTCTGTTTTGTTCTGTTCTGTACAACCCTGCTTGTCATTATGTCAGTCTTACCTTGGCAGAATGGTTACAGGAGGTTTTGTCTTGATCATTCCGACTTTTTTGAGGACCCCCTCCAAATCCCCGCCCGCCAGCCGCCATAAGTAATACACCTCTTCCATGCTCCTCTCAGACAGGTGGTCGGTGTTATAGTCTGTTTGTTGTATGAAAAGATAGTAATGAATAAAACAAATCCTCTGAGCTAAACCCACACAACAGGGCTTAACTGAAAAATATCTTTATTTAATCATATGCAACCCTTTTTTATCATCGAATTATTATGCACCAGTCAATTGTAACCACGGCCTCCACAGGTCCGAACCATACTGGGCAAGCGGGAGAAATGGGCAGTGTTTTTACCTTCTGGTGGCTCGCAGTGCCGAGTGAATGCAGTGGTTTTGTTTATGCGCTGAAAATAGTGGGGAATGGACTTCTTTAATATAATTTGTTTATTTTACAGTCCATTCAAGATAATTTTAGTTAAGTAATGTTAGAAACATGTTTCTTTCAATCAGATCTAATATTCAGAGAATTCAAGATTGTCTTTTATCATGGTTATTAATGAATCCATCACAGATTTTTCCTAAAAACCTAGTAACTGTAATTATTATACTTTGGTGGTATTCAAATACTCGGGAAGCACTCAATGGAAGTGCACTACTTTCACGAGATGTCGACGGCATTATTTTAACAGTAATTTTAAAAGCACCACTTATTTTCGAAATTGTTAACCATCAGAAGATGTAGAAACTAAATGGCACGGAGTTGCATCAGACATCATTTTAACTTCAGGTTTTTCAGTGCTAGAGATCTGATATTGAACAATCATGAATGATTTTTAACTGTTATTTATAATGTTAAAGAAATCGCTATATCTAAGTGTTTCTCGAAATGCATCATGGAGGTTAATTGTCACAGTTATTGTTTTCCTGTTTATCTTTCTTTTTCAATTCAGAAGTCGATAGTAAATAGTTGTCTCCCTTTTGAATTTTCTTTTCGAATAAGATGTTAGGCCTCATGAAATTTCTCAAAATTCTTATGCGTAACAGGCTTTAAAAAGTAGTTTTTGTCAAAAAGCCCAATGTATTCCCATATACTGATTTTACTAAATAAAAAAAAAGTTTATTGTTTTTATCATAAAGCTAAAAAAACTAGTAATAATCAATGATGAAATAGGCATTAAATAAAAATAATAAAACAAGGATACACAATCTTTCATATTTAATGAGATATCAATATTTTGTCTTTTAAAGAGATTACAGAACAGAATATATATTAAGCTTATAATTCATTCTTATCAGTATAACACTATAATTACACATAATGGCAGAAATTTGCAGTTTTGCACAGTAAAATACATAATTATATGTGATATCTTTACACTTTAAGCCATTTCAGCCACTTCAAAAATTCTGGAAACGAAATTTTCCCATTGCCTATGGCTTTGAAGTCACTTTCGCGATCGCTAGAGGCACCAAGGTCGTTCATTAACTCCTCAAACTCATCAGAGCTGATAGATTGACTTTCATCTGTGTCATATTTCTTGAACATTTCCACAGCTTTGCAAAGTACATGATATCTTGCCTGATCATTTATTGACTTAAGCTTTTCATCACTGCGCAGCCATTGTTTGAATTCGTCGAAGCAGACGGAGGAACTTCCATCTTTATCCAGTAAATGTATATACACTTCAGCTTGGCTGTCGGTCATTCCAAGGTCAGTGGTCAATAATGTTGACAATTCATCTCTGCCTATCTGACCACTTTGGTCAGCATCATACTTCGCAAAAAGGCTCCTCAAAACTACATCAGGTGTATTTTCATTAAAATAGGATTGAGCCATGCCTGCAAAATAACCAAAAAAAAGGGACATTAAATATATGAAAAACTTAGTGTTGTTTTTCACTATGCTATTCAGAATGCAATAAAAGTCTTATAAACTGTACAGTAATTAATTTTAAAGGAACATTATTTATATTACTTAGATTTATATGTCTCTACTTAACCTGTATTTTACAGGTTGATGCAAAAAAACTGTTATTCATTTTAATGCATTATTATGTTAAAACTCATTTCACTGATGATCAAAACAAAAAAATCATATGATTTACATACAGATAAAAAGAAATTATTTTAACACTTTCTCAACTTGAATATTTGTTCCCATGTAGCTTTTAATTGAAAAATATCAACATTTATTAAGGCTAATATTTTTTTACTGT
This sequence comes from Mya arenaria, assembly GCF_026914265.1. Taxonomy (NCBI): domain Eukaryota; kingdom Metazoa; phylum Mollusca; class Bivalvia; order Myida; family Myidae; genus Mya; species Mya arenaria. Next base: position 31,450,521 of record NC_069129.1, on the reverse strand, counting down.
ACACAAATAATGTATGCTTTGTTTTTGTTTTGATCATTAAAGTTAAATGCGTTTAACATAATAATGCATTCAAATGAAACAATAAAAAAATGCATGAACGTATATCGCGCCTTTAAAACAGAAATATCATGATTCCAACTTTCTAAAAAACATCATTTTACAAAGTAAAGTGTATTTTACAAACTACTTGACAAAGATTAACAAAATACCTACCTAAGTAGTGTCCACATGTGTGAATGAATAGATAAAACTTGCTAGTTTAAATGAGAGTGTAGAGTATGATTCATTATCGACCGCAAAAATAACGACCTGTGATGATGTTAATATTTCAGGTTCATGTTCTATACACTCCAATAAATATTGGATTGATTATTCGCTACCAGATTTAAAGTACCAGTGTGGAACACAATTTGTGACCCCCCCCCCCCTCCCCACACACAATTGCTATCATGCATTTAGATAAAAACTGTTTTTTTCCTTTATTTTGGTTATTCATATACGAACCTAGTGACCTACCGGTAGTTTGGTGTTTAAGAAATAAAGCATGATTAGGGCACAAGGGAGACATTACCACTGAATTTATTTCAGAGAAAAGCTTATCACAACCATAAAATATTTTGAGCAATCCCCTGAAGATTCATTTTGACATCTATATTAATGTCAGCTGTGACCTAAGCACAGATGAAGTGCCTTATTTTTATACTAAGATATTCTTGTTATAGGGACTACACACCAGATGGTCCCAAAATCGGCAAATACAGTATTTCCTCAAAACAAGCCTAGAATTGTCAATGCAAGCCAGTATGAGGCCAATAATACATCATTTTATATTATTAAACGAATAAACGCAATAATCATGTTGCAGTTTCAGCTGAGTTCCCAGTTTAGAAATTGAGCAAAATGGTTTCCCAGTTTAAAAAAGCTCAGGATGATTTTTTTGCAGACAGCTTCAAGGCATGTGAATGTTTCACACAATAAACTGTCAATAAGCGTTTTAGCAACTTGCTGTTATTATCAGCAGAGTTAACTTCTTTCAAAAATTCCTTTGATCAATTTCATCACCAAATTGAATGTTCATGACAGATCTGGGTCCGATTTTTCTACAGCAGTTTGCCGATATGTCAGTTTTTATGGGAACCCATGAAGTGTGTATATTAAGCATGTGAAAGTCCCATGATTAGTACAGATAAATATACTGACGCTTATTTTAAACTAACTTGATTTTATGTGTTGGACAACCGCAGTAAATTTTGAATTGGAAAAATGCACAAAAAGGATGCATGTGTCGTAAGCGATGTGGAACATCAGTAAGTAAGATTCAATGTGTTGTACACAGCGATGTCAATTTTATGTAAGTTTTTGACATTTTCTTTTATTTTCTTGCAATTGTATTATTGGGTGTTATGTTCCTTTAAAGTGGATAGGGCATTTGAAGTATGGCCCATTAAAGGTTGTTGGTATGTACTTAAAAATTGCTATACTTTACCTTCATTTTTCTCCTGTATTAAGCATACTTTTTGTGTTATATCTCTTTTAGAAATACTTTCAAATTTAAGAAATAAATTTCAATCATGCTGAAAAGAAAATTGTTTTAATTACAGTTGATTATTGAATATTTCTTTTAAGTAGAATGTTGGTTTGATTGAAAGTAATTATGCTTTTTAGTTAGCAATTTTCAATTGTTCATGGTATTTAAATATGCTAGTTTTCTCTGCTTATTTTTCTTGCATTGCAGGACTTCGCTTTTAAAGCTGCACTCTCACAGTTGAACATTTTTGACAACTTTTTTTTATTTTTTGTCTAGGAACAAGCCAATTTATGTAAAAATGAATGGAAACCAGTGATATAAGATTAAGCTGACAAAATCAGATCGGATTATGTCATAATTAGGGAAATGAACACAGTTGGGCCAGTACCATGGAGTCCTTCACACTCCACACCCTTTAAACCAGCCCAACTGCATTCATACCTGGATAATGACATCAATAATGCAACTCATTCCTGAATTGTAGTTACAGGTGCATTTATTATCTTCTCAGTACAATGAGTTGCATCATTGATTGATTTCCATGGCCATGCCCTAGTCTGCATATCACCTTCCAGGAACTGGTTCACGTTTTATCGCAAAAAATCATGTTTGTGTAAAATGTGAACAAACTGCTTGAAGCAATGATATAACAACATTACAATATCGCATTTAAAAGCTTCATATTTTTAATAAGTTAAAAATATGACAAAATTCGCTCTTTTTTGTCAGAAAATTATTTTCTAATGTGTATCTCACAAAATTGCCATTTGCGGTGGCCTGTCTGTTACAGTACAGGAAAAGTAAAATGACTCGCATTCAACAAAGATCTTAAAAAATTAAGGCCAATGTAAAATCCTTAAGTGAATCCCTTCAACAAGCAACAACCAAATAATATATTACTTATTCATTTTTGCTTTATCATAAAGACAAGTCCGTTACCTAGGTTAATCAGAATACCGTATTTTCTCGACTATAAGACGGGGAAATTGGGTCCCGATTTTTACCCCCAAAGTAGGGGACCCGTCTTATAAGCGAGTCGATAAAATATTAAATAAAGATTCAAGTCAAAATCAGTAAAATTTTACATAGGGTATTCGTCTATCCAGTATATCGTCTGCTGATACAAGTATGGGGCAATTAAGTAAACAACAACACGAAATCTCTTCACACAGTGTACCGTTATATCTGCATTTTTTCTCATGGCGCGTGTCAGTATAATTAGTTTGACAGATATATCAAATCAATAAATTGGAATCTTAATATGATGTAGGTACCTAACTGTCAATTGATTAAGCAAACAAATGACAATGCGAATATGAATCCTTTATGTTCGTCACCAATCAAGGGACAATATTGCCTAAAGCATTATTGCTGAACAAACACATGCCTCGGCTTTTCGCAGTTATGTTATTGAAGCCATTTATTTTGCCGAAGAACTTCATTGGTGTCTTCAATAAAAAAAAACTAAAACATACATATGTTGTTATTGATTAATTATTACAATTCCGATAAGTAACGACCTGTCCTGCAAACTTGTGTACTAATTTTTAACCTACCTCCAAATAGAGAGCTCACAGTTGACCGCCATTTTCTTTGAGTAAAACAAAAACAGTTACCGCGAAAGTCGATAATTGTCCGTTGAGCTTGAACATTTTTACAAATTAGGAAGAATTTTAGCATTTTAGATTTGCTTAAAAATTGACCCCGTCTTATAAGCGAGTCGAAACAAAAAGCACCAGATATCATGGGCAAAGTTAGGGGGCCGTCTTATAAGCGAATCGCCTTATAGTCGAGAAAATACGGTAGCCCTTGTGAGGCTTTATAGTGGTGCTCAAAACCAAGACAACTTCGGTACGAGGAGGACACATGACTTAATTTTCAATCATTTATACAAGTCATAGGGTGTTAAATTTTTTTTGTCTGTTACCATTGAAATTAATGAACCTATTTTTTCCACCCCACCCTACACTTTTGACCATATTGTGGATTTTTTTTGCCGTAATTTCCAAAGAATGTGCAATTTTTTAGTAAACATGTTAAAATTTTATATCAATAGTAATATACACTGATATAGGTTGGTTGTGGAAACCCATTTCTCAAAAAAAATAAATAATGGTAGGTATTTTAAAGCTGCACTCTCACAGATTGAATGTTTTGACAACTGTTTTTATTTTTTCGCTTTGAACCAGGCAATTTATGTGAAAGTGCATGGAAACCAGTGATATAAGACAGCTGACAAAAAATCAGATCGCAGATTTTTATATTTTAGTTCAAAAATGGATTTTTTATGCATTTTTCTTAAACCGTTAGTAACGCTTTGTGCCATAAAACTAATTTTCGAACAGAAATATGATAATCTGCAATCTGTTCTCTTGTCAGCAGTCTTTTATCACTGGTTTGCAGATATTTAATTTACGCTCATTCATTGGCTCATTCAAAGACAAAAAATCAAAAGAGTAGTCAAACGGTAAAAATGTGAGAGTGCAGCTTTAAAATGAATGAACTTCTGAGGCAATAAATTCAGTAATAAAAAAACGAGAAAACATTTTGGTTGTGGGTATTTCTGTGCATTGGGCATCAAACTATTTAAATAAAATTACCTGAAAGGGACTCGTTCATGTTTTATTCCCAAAAATTAGTTTTCCAGGTTATGTATCTGAAAACACTCATTAGATCATTGTATTACTCTTAGTAACTCCATGATATTGAAATTGCAAAAAAAAAAAAATACAAATAAAGTTTTTAAAAAATATTTTGATTTTAGTGGGGTGTGAACACATGCCGACAAAGAAAAAATTAGAAAACAGATGCCTTAACCACTTGCCCAAAATGACATATACACAATAATGATGGATATTTTTACCTTTAAGCAACACATTGCTAACATCATGTGATTATGTCCTTCAACCAATCACACAACAACGAATCACTAAGCCATTAGTAGCGCTATTGAAATTTTTTGTCTTCAAAGACAATATTTCACCAAATATCAACATTAAATGCTGCAGTGTTCCAGCTGTCAGTATCTAAGTTTTAACACTCCTAACGATTTTCCACATTTTATTTCATAATAAAAAAGAGAGTGCATTTCACAAACCATGAGCAAGTCCCTTTAACAATACAAATTCTGACTTATTCAGAAACTTTAATCTTAATAAATGACACTTGATGGTGTCAAAAGCATTAAATGATGAGAGTTTCATCACCATGATGATATACAAGGGCAGACTACAGGTAACGGAGGATTCACAATTTTTTCATGTCCAATGTTAATCGGTTTTAAGTAAAAATGGTCCATAACATATAAGATTAAGTAAAGGTCTGACTGCTTTTAAATAAAAGAGTGCCGTGGAGTCAACACCAATGCTCAGTTGGAAAAAGGGGCATAACTCACCAAAAATAATTAAAGCCAGAGTTATGGGCCTTGCTGTACATTTGCATCTTCACT